>NC_134427.1:1823181-2126212 GCF_030867145.1 Opisthocomus hoazin | reverse complement strand
CAGATCAGCGCCTTGATCCGGAGCATCTGCCTTGGTTAATACTCTGCCCTGCCAGTCTTGGCCAGAAGGCCGAGCTGTGGTTATAGCTCACGCACAGAAAAATTTGCCTCTTCCTAACCCTCAAGACCTGGAACCAGCAGCCGAGTCTGATTTTGGCTCTGCAGCGAGTTTCATCCATCGAAAAGCTGCGTATTTTTTGCACATCTGGTTGTGTTTGGGGGTGATATTACCTTTCAGAGCTGCTCAAATCTGTCTGCGCCCATTAGTTACCGGAGTAAATAGCCCCTCCGTCTGCGGGAGCACACTGTGGGGGACCCGGTGGACATTTGGCATTGAAATAGCGTTGGTAATTCATCAGCAATCCCATGTTTGAAGGCTTAGGACAGAGCGCGGCATTCAACCAAGCGTCCTTTGCTTCTCCTGCCGCAGTGCCACCGAAGGCAGCAGGTCAGATGGCTCCTATGCTGGTGGGAAAAGTAGATTGGGTTGAAAAAACACCCTTGGAAAAGTGCGTCTTACCGCGGAACATCACCCATGCCCCATGCAGCTGGAGATGAGTGGCCCTGAAACCCCTCCTGCTTCGGTCCGAGCGTGCAGCCCCGCAGAGGCTCCCGGGAGAAGCTCCAGCGCCCGGTGCCGCGTGGCAGGAGCCCAGGTCCGCAGCCCCTGGGGGTCACCCCGCGGGCTCCCACGCACTTTGACTTCTGTCCCCACCGCTTTCTCTCCCTCTGGGGCCCGGCGGACCCCACGGCAGAGAGCACACGTAGGGGCAGGGGAGTTTCTGTAAGCTGCAGGGAGATGGACCATATTTTTTTTCTGGATTTCTGCCTGCACTTGTGCATCTGCTCACTTTTATTGTCCCACATTCCACCAGCTTAAAGCACTTCCACACAGAACAGAATTAATCCAGTTCGCTGAAAATCGCGATGAAGCTGACGGTACCAAAGGCTTCTGCTCTGCACATCCTCCAGCTCCACGTCCTCAGAAACAGCAAAATCAGTGAACCCCTGAGGAGCTTCGGCTGCAGCCCTGCAGGGAAGAACTCAACAGTCTTTCATTTAACATACTTTCACGACGGGTTCTGCTGGCGTCGCTCCCCTGGCACTACCCAGCACTCGGGCCGAGCAGAGCCGAGCCGCTGCCTTCCTCCGAGCAGCTCCGGGGCGAGCGATGCTCGGGGCAGGAGCATCCCAGCCGGAGACGGGATCAGGAGATGCTGCCAGCACTTTGCCCAGCGGAGAAAGCCGGCCGACGGGAACCCTCCTGCTCCCCAGGGCTCAGTCGGCTGCAGATGATGGATCCCAGGTGCCTCGGAGCGATCGTTTCCCCCGGCCGCGGCTCCGACGCGCAGCCAGCCCCACCGTGGCAACGCCTGGCCCAGCTCGGTGTGGTTTGCCTTACCCTCGCTGGGCAGCTGGAGTTTGGAGGTAAGAGGACTGAAAAATGTGTTATCCTCTAACTGCTATCATGCAGGATATAGGGGTGAGGTAGGGAGTGAATCTGTGCTCCACCGAATCGTAGGGAATAAATATTCAATAGACAGCGCGCTCTTTTTTTCCCCATAGTTTCCATCAGCAATAAAATGCAAATGGGAGGATTAGTAAAAAATTAATACAAAAAAAAATCTTGTTTTGGCAGCTGGCAAATAGAGTTTAATGATGGAGAAGGGGGTACGGCTCGGCGGTGGGGCCGCGGGGTTTGCCGCCCGTGCCGGGGAAGGCGGCCGCGCTCACCAGCCAGCCTGCACGCGTCTGCCGGGCATCGCACGCGCGAGCGAACCCCGGGCTGAACGCTACCGCCCTTTGCTTCCTTCCACAAAAATCAAGAACACACTGAGAACAGCTTGCAAGACGAAAAGAAAGGCCTTAATTTAGCAAGGAGTCTGTTCAACAAATAATGTTAAATAGCTTCTCCTACCGGGAAACCCGCAAAGCCCACGCTGGGGTTTCGCGTGTGCCGGAGCCAGTGCTGCTGCGGGGAGCTCTCGGACCGTTTCTCAGTCACAAATTTAGGTAAAGCTCAAAGTTCAGAGGAAGAAAGCGAAGTTCAAAACCTGTAAGGCTTTCTGGTTTGGCTTCTGCGCCTACGGTTGTGTCTCGGATCATGGCAACCAAGAGCGGCTGCAGGCGAAGGGTGTTTTTTACTTGCTGGGGTTTGTTCCCCTCCTCTCGCATTTCGGCTTTTCCTCTGCGTCTGCCGGCCAGGTCCTCCCCCCTCCTGCTGCAGGTTTAGAAGCAAGGAGGGGATATAATGTGGTTGTTCTTCGTTATGAAAGGCAAAAGGAATTGGCAAACAAAAAATCCAGGGGAAAGTATAATGACTGAAACCTTTATAATGAAGGGTTTTATATGGATGAATTTTTAAAATTAAAAGAAGTGGAATTGCATGAAGTCTGCCTGTGAGTCTACTGCCTCGTGCCATCAGAGGAGTCGCATCCACAGCTGATGGAAACAAGCTACAGAATATATTTAGCGACAGTCCCACTACTGATCACTCGTTCAATGATTTCCCCTCGGTTCGTTCCCGTCTGCCTGCGGTTTGTGCAGCCCTTGCACCCGCAGGTTCGTCCAGCTCCGCTGGCGAAGCCAATTACCGGTTTCAGTGACGATGTATCGTTAGGGGACCAGGTTTCCCTCTGCTCTGAAGGCAAAGTCGTGGCTCCCACCACCCAGCCGCCTCCTGCCCCGTCTCGAACGTTTGTGCAAATTGATCAGAGAAAGGATTGAAGCCAGCAACTCGTGCAAAATACCCTCACTGCCAGGAAAAAAGCCCTTTCGCTCTTGTCCCCAATTAACAAAGAGTTTTGCAAAGGGCTGATGCCCAGGGAGGAAAATTGCTGTCACTCAGCATCAGGCTTGCACCCAGCTCCGGCCCTCGCCTCGGGTCTGGGGGCAGCGAAGGAGCCCGGTCCCCGAGCCCGGCGCTGCCTGCCGCGACGCTGGGGACAGCGCTGGGGCTTCCGAGGGGTTTGCTGTCCCTCGGAGCGTGAACCCCTGGCCCCGGCAGGGAGATGTCGGTGGGATCTGGTGGGGGCAACAGAGGATGTCCAGGCTTTGTGGTGTGGGTGAACGGACCGAAGCACCCACAGCACCCAGCCTCGGCTCCCGATGGGAGATGGACTGGCTTAGATTTAAATAAGAAAAAAGCACCAGAAAAAAAGGTGAACCCAACACTCGTCATGCAATACAATGTGTTACATCATATTGCATTACATGGAACTTGTTTATAATAGCGTTACAGCGTTGTTCTGCTTATAACAGCATTATAAACCGGTTCCGACGGCAGCCTCTTCCTCCCTGACTCGTGCCAGGTGGAAACTTTCTCCTCTGAAATGCAGGGGTTTCTCCAGGAGCAGATCTAAACGATCCCTGACTTCCTGCTGCCTTTGAAATCAGTGGGAGCTCGGGCACCCGTTTCTGGGCAGCCCGGATTTTGCGTCGCGTGAACAAAGGTACCGAAACCTGGCTCGCGCGCAGAACGCAAAGCACAAACGACCCAGCAGTAATTTGCCAGAGGATGAAATATATTCTTACCCCACTGGAAAAAAGCCCTACAGCAACAGAACAGGAGGAAGAAAGCCTTCGCAATTAACCCCAGCTCAAAAAGCCTGCTGCAAACGAAGAAGTACTTTAAATTCCATTTAGATTTTTTTTAAAAAAAAAAGGCATATTGGTTTACATTTATAATGTTGGTATCGTCCAGTACTTTAAATCAAATTATGGCTGTATCAGGCTGCTTAACAATGTTTCTTTTTAATTAAGTTTACTAGTCCCACATGCACTTTTTAAAAAAAAATAAATTAAACAAACTTAATCAAATTACGTGACAGGGGTTAGGTAAGACAGCAAAAAGCCCAGCAAACACACAAGGGCTGATAATCCCTGTTGGACGTACTCACGGTTTGCGCTTTCCCTAAACCCCGCGGCCCTGCAGATGGCCCGACGGCGGTGGCATCCCCTGCCCGCGCCCCGCAGCACCCTGAGCCTGAGACCCCCGCTTCTCACCTTTACCCTGCTTTATGTTTTAAAATCCCACTTTCACAGCGAGTACAAACAGCTCGGGAAGCTCCTCCGAGAGCCGAGCAGCAATGAGTTTCCGTTCATTTCCCTGCACTGTAGAGGCTCAGGTGAAGACCTGCCCGACTTGGGGACCCCCTTGCTGGCCAAACCCCAGCGGTGGGGGCTCCCGGGGGTCCCCGGGGCATCGTCCCCTGCCTCCCTCAAGGGAGAGCGCGGGGACTTCAACCACCTTCCCCGGGAGTCAGCGTCCCACCCTCCCCGTGGGGTTTCGGTTTTATTCCGTTGAAGAAACCCCACCAGAATCGGAGGTGTTGAGGTGCTTTTCACTTCCCCGAAGCTCCGCGTTTTCCGGGAAAGCGACGGCGCTTGTGCTCCGTAGCCACTAGCAAGAAAAAGGCGATCGTGTTTTTACTGAGAAAACGTTCATCAAAAAGTACTGGGCGAAGGAAAAGGAAGCGAAACGGGGGTGGGCAGAGGACGGCATGTGCAGACCTGGAGAGATGTCTGCTTTTCCCGGCTTCTCCGAGCACAAGCCCCGGAGAGATGCTCCGTGAGCCGGGACGAGCTCCCAGGAGGGCACTCGCAGCCAGGGCACCCCATCACTTGTGTTTTGCTGGTGCAAACAGCACAAAAATATGCAGAATGTCTATTTTTGAAAGGTAAAAAGATTGCTGTGACGACGGCAGCTGGGACTTGTTGCAGCGGGGAAAGCCCCTGTGCTTGCACAGCATCTTTCCGAGGAAGCACGAGATACGGCCGATAGCATCGGGCTGAATTTGCACCCCGAATACCCTGCCGTCACGGTAAGATTACCGGGGATTTTTTCTAGGGGTTAAAATTGAATAATCTCCTCGAGGGAGAGCGAAGCAGCAAATCCCCCCCTGTCTCCAGCCCTGTGGGAAGCACAACGATGGGAGCAGAGGAGCGTAACCCTGCGCACGGCCACCGAAAAAGCCTCGCGGAGCCGTGGGGTCCGTGTCATCCTGGAGATCAGTTTGACATCCCCGTGAAGACAGACAGCCGTCACGGCACACGGAGAACGGCCTTGCGGTCCTCTCCGTAATTCCCCCGACTCCGAGGAGCTCTGCATCTGGGGCTGCAAGGATGAAGTCAGCCCCGGAGCCGCTACGGGCTGGAAGTGATTTCACCGAGCTGCAATGCAGATGGATTAATTCCAGTGCTGTAAAGTCAACATGGTCGAACACTGGCTACATCACAGTCTTCATTACCGTGCTCTGGATCGGGTTTTGATGAAGTAATTTCCCTCGGGTTTAGCACTTAGAAAACATATAGGGCGTCCTTCTTGGGTCTGCCTGGAGAGCCGTGCCCCCCCCTGCTCCCACCCACCCCAAACTGGGCTTTATCGGTTGCACATGGACCCCTTGCGACTCGGAGGGGTCTCAAACGAGGCCCAGATGGTCCGCGGCACGCCGTGCCCGAACAGTCGGCCGCACGAGATGAGACGCAGGTCGGGTGCGTCCGAGGGATGTTATTAATAACAAATGATCTAACACTCCCGGGCCGTGTCTCCAAACACAAGGAGACATGGGATGAGTGTAGATTGGCGGTTCCTCCATCCTCCATCCCTCCCAAAGAGCTCGACGTTGGGTTTTGGTGTGTCCGATGCCAGGGAGCCAGCGCTCATCATCCTGCTCAATTTACTGTTTCTGAGACTTGAAGAGACGCCCTTCATGCGGCGTAGATATTTATTTTGCCATTTTTTTCTTAGCCATAAGCTGTAATTGAACTCTTGGCATGGTAATTTGCTTCCTTGGGAAGGAATTGTGTAAATGTGACCAGGTTCTGCCTGGGCACCAGGCTCCGCTCCCAGCAGTGGCATCTCCGAGACACCCTCCGGCACGAGCCACCCTACGAAACGCAGCTCTGCTGCCTTCGACACCAGGGCCTGGGGGAAAGATGCCTTTAAGGGTAAATAACGGGGTCCCCCTGACCCAGGGTTAATTAATTCCCTTCCAAGGACGTCTTCCCATCACGGCGCGATGATGGGTGCCAGCACCCAGGCCCTGGTTTCCTGGAAGCGGGCGGAAAATGCTCGTGGCCAGGTGGAACTCAAGCTGCGCTTCAGTGTTTTAAGCCACAGGGGAGAACTTCAGCTGCCAACAGCACGCAGTGTGCCAGCGGGTTTTCTGTCGCATCTCACAACGTCGCTGCCTCTTTTCAGCTTGCAGGTGGGGCAGGACGAGGCGTGCAACGCGTCAGCGCGGCCCGTGCGAGGGGCCGAGCTGCAGCCGCTCAGCAGACACCGTTCCTCCCTGCCGGCTGGCGTTCAGAGGCTGAGCTGAACCCGTCCCTCCGACACGCTCAGCCCGCAGCGCTCGGGTTGAGCCCGTCAGGTTTTTTGAGGTTCTCAGGTTTTATCGCTCTCTACAGCTCCCTGACAGGAGGGGGTAGTGAGGGGGGGGTTGGTCTCTTCTCCCAAGTAATCAGTGATAGGAGAAGAGGCGATGGCCTCAAGCTGCGTCAGGGGAGGTTCAGATTGGATATTCGGAAAAATTTCTTTACTGGATGAGTGGCTGGGTATTGGAAGAGGCTGCCCAGGGCAATGGTGGAGTCCCCGTCCCTGGAGGGGTTCAAAAAGCGTGTGGATGTGGCACTTGGGGACATGGTGTAGCAGGCATGGTGGGGTTGGGTTGATGGTTGGACTTGATGACCTTAGAGGTCTTTTCCAACCTTAATGATTCTATGATTCTACGAATGCACCTTCTAGTGCTATAAATACCTACAACGAGCTGGCAACAACACACAAAGGAACAGAAACACAGAAAAACGTGAAGACGCTGATGTAAAGCGTGGTGCGTGCCTCCACCTGCAGTCACCTTTCCATGGGCGGCATGGCAGGGGCAGGAACCCGGGGAGAAACTGTGCTGGGGCCTGCTCTGTGCCAATGGCCCCCCCGAGTCGGTGGCTCTCAGCCAGGCAGGTTGGGGTGGAAACCATTCCGTTCGAACATGCGGAAGAGCTTCTTCCCTCTGAGGGTGACGGAGCCCTGGCCCAGGCTGCCCAGGGAGGCTGTGGAGTCTCCTTCTCTGGAGATATTCCAGACCCGGCTGGACAAGGTCCTCTACAGCCTGCTGTAGGTGACCCTGCTTGGGCAGGGGGTTGGGCTGGGTGACCCCAGAGGTCCCTTCCAACCCCCACCATGCTGTGATTCTGTGATTCTCGCCTGTTTTCCCGCACAAATACCACTTTGGGGAGAGGAGGTTGGGTGGCAGGCAGGTAAGTGGGAAAAGAAGATGCTTGCACTCATTTGGGCTGAAATCAGCCCGTTTTGGTCATCTTGAGTTTTTGCTGCGGGGCTGAATTCGAAAGGCCCAGGCTGCTGCTGCCCTTGCTTTGCACGGCCGGGAGCAAAGAGCGGAGTCGCCGAATGCCAGACGAGCCGTCCCCGGGAAGCGCGTCCTCGCTGCGGTGATCGCTTCTTTCATCTCTGACGAGGAGCAGCGGTGGAGGCTGCTCGGGGGGTCCGGACGGCGGTGGGACAGGGAGCAGGATGAGCCCGCGATCCCCCTGCAGCCCTGCTCCCAGCGGGATGTTGCCCAGTGGGCTCAGTCCACCCAGCTCGCTCCTCGTCCTCGTGTCCATCGGCGCTGCCGGGGTGGCCATGGGCGTCGGGACCAGCCGCTGCTGCGCGGCGACGGGGACTGCGGCACCAGCTCCAGGCTGGGGGACGCCAGCGGGGGACTGGGGGTGCTGGCACTGGGGTTTGGGGTGCTGGCACTGGGGTTTGGGGTGCTGGGAATGGGGTCTGGGGGTGCTGGTACCAGGGTTTGGGGCTGCTGGCGCTGGAGTTTGGGGTTGTTGACACCGGGGTCTGGGGATGCTGGTACTGGGGTCTGGGGGTGCTAACGCTGGAGTTTGGGGGTACTGGCACCAAGGTTTGGGGGATGCTGGCACTGGGGTTTGGGGTGCTGGGAATGGGGTCTGGGGGTGCTGGCACTGGGGTCTGGGGGTGATGGCACCAGGGTTTGGGATGCTAACACCGTGATTTGGGGGTCCTGACACCAGCGTTTGGGGGTGCTGACACTGGGGTCTGGGGGTGTTGAAACTGGGGTCTGGGGGTACTAACACTGGGGTTTGGGGGTCCTGGCACCAGGGTTTGGGATGCTAACAACATGATTTGGGGGTGCTGGCACCGGGGTTTGGGGTTGCTGACACTGGGGTCTAGGAGTGCTGGTAGCAAGGTTTGGGAATGCTGGCACTGGGGTTTGGGGTGCTGGGAATGGGGTCTGGGGGTGCTGGCACTGGGGTCTGGGGGTGATGGCACCAGGGTTTGGGGGTGCTGGCACTGGAGTTTGGGGTTGTTGACACTGGGGTATGGGGATGCTGGTACTGGGGTCTGAGGGTGCTAACGCTGGGGTTTGGGGGTCCTGGCACCAGGGTTTGGGATGCTAACACCGTGATTTGGGGGTGCTGGCACCGGGGTTTGGGGTTGCTGACACTGGGGTCTAGGGATGCTGGTACGGGGGTTTGGGAATGTTAGCACTGGGGTCTGGGGGTGCTAACGCTGGGGTTTGGGGGTGCTGACACTGGGGTTTGGGATGCTAACACTGCAGTTTTGGGGGTCCTGGCACCGGGGTTTGGGATGCTAACGCCGTGATTTGGGGATCCTGGCACCGGGGTTTGGGGGTGCTGACACTGGGGTTTGTGGGTGATGACACTGGGGTCTGGGGGTGATGACACCAGGGTTTGGGGATGCAAACACTGGGGTCTGGGGATGCTGACACCGGGGTTTGGGGATGCTGACACTGGGATCTGGGGGTACTGGCACAAGGCTGCTGGGTGCTGCCAACACCACACACTTTTGGGGACCGCAGAGTTTTTCCCCCACACCCCGTGAAACACCGCAGCGGAGCTCCGGCTCTCCCGCTGCCATCTTGAGGCAGCCCGGGCTTTTCTTCAGCCCCCGAACCCTGCAAGAAGAACGTTTCCCCGCAGCGTCCCACACGCTTTGCCGGACTGAAGGGTGGATGTCAGGAGGATGGGGCCAAGCTCTTTTCAGTGGTGCCCAGTGACAGGACAAGGGGCAATGGGCACAAACTGAGGCACAGGAAGTTCCGTCTGAACATGAGGAAGAACTTCTTCCCTCTGAGGGTGACGGAGCACTGGAACAGGCTGCCCAGGGAGGCTGTGGAGTCTCCTTCTCTGGAGATATTCAAGACCCGCCTGGACACGATCCTGTGCAGCCTGCTGTAGGTGACCCTGCTTGGGCGGAGGGTTGGACTAGATGACCCACAGAGGTCCCTTCCAACCCCTACTATTCTGTGATTCTGTGATTCTGTGACCCTCTGCGTGGGCTGGGGCCCTGCTCTCTTGTGAAGACGTCGAACGTGAGCGCTCCCCAGCACGGGCACTGGGGCAGGGGATGGAAGCGACAGCGCGGGGGATCTCGATGGAAAATACTCTGCTGGAGTGTTTTCTGCTGGATACTGTTTGCTCCGGAATCCCGAAGCCGGCATGTGCCGTCCATCCCGCTCAGCCGAGAGGAAGCAGCGCCGCGGCCGGATTATTTTTAACGATCGGAAAGCAAAGATTTCTTTCACCCTGTTTTCTTTTGCGGCTGCTCTCTAGAGCGATAACGTGGAATTTCCTGTGAAACGCGAGCGGGGCGAAGGAAATTAATTTTCTCTCTTCTTTTTTTTTTTTTTCTATCTAGAAAAAATTTCATACGGCTGAGAGAAAGTGCCTTAATAAGTAGACCTGCAAGTTTTAAATTGAAACGAAAGGGTCCTCGGCCGCGGCGTTGCTGTTGCTGGCAGGGGGTCAGGATGGGACCATCGCTGTCGATTCTGTTCTGCAGAGGAGGAGAAGCTCTCGCGGTGACGGGCACCAGGGACGGAGCTCGGGCTGGGCTTGCGTCTTGGCAGCTTCTGCGCTGAAAAGGTTTACTGGAAAAATGTAGAAAATTAATTAATGTTCCTGAAGTATGAAGGTGAAATGTTTACCTCTGAGAGCTGGTGCCTGCCTAGGCAGGTTATTGTTTAATTCACATTTTATAAACCTATCAATAATAAGCTACCGCTCTTAAATCATGTATTTTAAGCCATGTAATAGAACATCCCAAGGAAAAGAAAATATTCCCCGTTTAATTTCCAAAGTGAGTGATCCCTCAATCAAAATTCAGAGAAATGTTTGGCTTTGGTTGCCCATTCTTTTTTTAAAATTCAGCAACTTTTGTTGTTTTTTTATGCTAAACTGCAATATTTGGATAAAACGACTTGTCCGTCAAATTACATCAACAAGAAGTGCTTGGAGCATCAAGTGATAAAAATAGTTATCATTATTTCCCAGATTTTTCCTAAAAATGCATTCATGTTGTAGGAGATTTTTGGCCAATTCTCTTTTTAATTAGAATTATTCCTTTTTTCTCCCTCTCTCCATCGTTATTTTATGTCTTTTTCCTCCTGATGCTGGGTTCGCCCGTGTAAATTAGGATTAACCCCATTAAATTTAATCACTCAAAAATTACCACAAAAGCAGCATAGGACCAGCCTGGACTTCCTCTGCCTTTTCCTCCAAAGCTGTATTTATTATTGCAACGGGCTGGAGGAGGTGAAGCCGCCTCAGTTTTGGGTTATATTTGTCCCAAATCGGTCACCTAGCCTCATACCGCATTTTCAGGCTCTGTCGGAGGTGGCCGCTGACCAGCAAACCCCATCACCTGCTCCCTGATTTTTTAATTTAATGTATTTATTTAGTTTTATATTCCTCACGCTGCAGCCGGTGCTCCTCCTGCCCTGCGAGAGCTTTCTTCCCCCACCGCAAAAACGCTTCCAAGCCGACGGGAGCTGCGCAGGGAGAGGTGATACGAGGCACACGGGTTGCAAATGGATCCCTCTTTCCTGTTTTCTTTGTCGCCCCGAGTCCCACGCCGAGGGGCAGGGCATTCCCAGGAGATGGGAATCTCCCTCTGCCCCCTCCGCAGCACCCAGCCCCGAGCTGAACTGACAAAATATGGCATTTCCTCGTGCCTTCAAAATTCACCCTCTCCCTTTTTCATGTTTTCCTTCAAAAGCTGGTTCATGTCTCATAAAATCTCCGCTCCCGAGGAAATGTAAATAATATACCTTTTCTCCTATATTTAAAAAAAAACTTAAATGAATAGAAAATGTTGTCTTTTATCAAATCCCTGATGTGAACCAGCCTGATTTGGAGGAAATTGTGTTATTATTTATTTGCCAGGTACCCAACGTCCCTTGAGCCGCTCGTCCTGGCAAACCGCAGTGGCCGGGGATGCTCCGCCAGCATCTCCCCAGGGCTCACGCTGCCAGAAAAACCCCAACGGGACTGTTGCAAGATTTCCTCTGGGTTTTAACCATCAGCTCTTCGAAACTTCAAGCTCTGAGCTCCCACCTTTGCATCTCCAGAGATGCGGGGAAGGAACGGTTGGGGCACGGGCAGCTTAATAGCTTAAGTACATAGAAAATTGTCGGGATGTGCAAGATGTGGAGCCTGCTAAGTTGCCTTGGCTTTGTGCCCCAGTAAAAAGGTTTTTCCTTTTACGGCCTTTCACAATACCACAATTTTTTTTCTACTGAAAGGAGTAACTCTAGACAGAGCGAAATTTTCCAATCCCGGAGCCCTCTGCCTGCCCTCAAACAGCTTCCCTGTTATTTTTGCCCCGCAATGAAATATTTTTAAACTGATGAGAACAGAACACCCGCTTCTGCTGCGAGCTGAGAAATACTGTTTCGCGGAGTGAAGCAGACCCCGGTATTCCAGCCACGGACCCAACACCGAGAAAGGCACAAGAGCATCGGGCTTCCTCCCCGCGCCAGCAAAAGGTGCGAAACATCTGTCTGCTGGGAGAGGAAGGCTCACGGCGGGGTCCGCTGGTTAAAAAAGTATCACTATTTCACTGATCTCCGGGCAGAAACAATCATTTCAAACACTCGGTATGCGAATTATTTTATTCCTCGCCGATGTGCGTTTTTGGCAACAGAAAAACAGGAAACGAGCTCGGAAAATATTAACAAAATGGAAACCCAGATCGTAAAGTGTTTCAGTCTGGAGAGCTTTCGATTTTCCGACAGGCGAACGCGGCAGAAGCAGAACTGTAAACCAATTGAAGGCAATTGAATTCGAGAGACTTCTCGCGGAGGGAGGAGGGCTGGCGTGCAGACGGTGACGCGGTAAGCGGCGAAGACAACACAGCCGCCAGCACCTGCGGAGGTTGTTGCGGGCAGAGACGGGGCGGGGATCGGATGCAGATGTGCCCCGGCATCCGCCTCCCTCCCTGCAGCTGTGGATACAAGAGACGGCCCAGCCATGCCGTGTGCTTCCTTAATTATTAGGGAATCTGAGGCAGGTTTTTAATTGCATTTTGGAAAGGTTTGGGTTTAGGGCTGAGCCCTGCTTGGCCAAGCCCAGAATTTAAGCCATACGCAGCCCCCACAGTAACCCACGGCAGCATCCAGCCTGGCACAGGGGAACACGCTCCGTTGGCAAACAGGGATAGGACATAAAAAAATAAAACACAATAAAAAGGGCAGAATAGAGAAATAAAGTGAGTTTGTGGGTTTGCTCCATTCACACACACTGGCGCGGCTTCGCAGCCCAAAGCACCGGAGCAGGACTCTGCTCCCTGGCAAAAGAGCGGTCCTGAACTTCACTCCTCGTGTGCCCCCTCTCCTCCTCATCTCTCTGACGACTGAAAAGTAATTAAAGCAAAATAAACTCCTGTTCACCGCCTCCGCTGTCCGTTCGCGTGCAGGGGGACGCCGGCGGGCTGACTTCGCTCCTGTTTCTGGGCGGCTTCTCGGCAATTTGATTTCCGTGCCGGAGGGAGCCGTAGCAGAGCCGGGAGGGTCTGGGTGATTTATGGTTTGTCCCACGTCCTCGGGAATCTTCCCGGGCCCCAAACCCCCTTTAGTCCGGATTTTGCCCCGTTCTCTCAGAAATTCTTCTGGCTCTAACAGCTCCCCAGATGAAACATCTCTCTTGTCAGTATTTTTTCCTACTCCGAGTCCTTGCAGAGACTCCTTTTTCCCCCTCGGCGCATAACCCGGCGAGCACTGACAGCCCGCTCTGCATCCTGAGAACTCACCAACAAATTGCTTCCACACTACACCCCGACTTCAGAAACGGTGCAGTACAAGGGTTAACCAACTTAAACGTTTAAAGAGTCATGAAATGGACTGTTTCCGCTTCCCATCTGGCTTTTATCAATTTTAAGTCGGTTTCAGAAGTACTGCTACACAATCAAAACACACAATCTCCCTAGTCAGATAATTCAATTTTAGAAATGAATTACTTATGTGCCTATAAGTAAATACATTCCTAGGCGGGGAGATATTGACTGCTGTCAATGAAATAATGAAGTCCAGGGGAAGCGGCCGCGGCTGGAGCACCGGCCCTGCGGAGACGTCCTTCTGGGGTGCAGCGGGACCGGCATGGTGGGGGACATGGGTGGGAAGGAGGAGCTGCCCAGCGGGATGGGACATCTTGAGCTGTCATTGAGGACCAAAGTGTGGACCACAGGCAACGCCGTGGGCACAAAGAGGGGGTGGACTTGACTATCTTTGTGATTTTTGGTATCTGGGGGGAAATGTGTTGAAAGAGATAGTTTAAAGGGAGACACAGAGCTCGGACAGAGCAGGTGTAGAAGTTCCCAGCCTTCTCGTACAGATGTGTCCCCTTCACCCATACTGTTTCTGCCTCACCTTGTTCAACAGCATGCTGAAGGAGGGTGAAAAACTGCACTTGGATGTATCAAACCTCATGCAAGAAGACCTGATGCTGCAGGAAATCACTTTTCAGCCATTGCATTTTGGTGGGGTCTTTATCTAACGGGGACCTTGTCCAAGTGCAGACATAGACACAAACATGCCTCTATGCACCCCAGTTTGGTGGAGATCTAGCCTGCTGACACCCACTTTGGATACCTCTCAGCAAAATGTTACACGAAGGAAAATACGGACTCATGGCATCAAGTTTACCCTGGAGCGACGAAATCTGTGAGGATGCTCTGACAGCTGTGCACCTCAGGTATGGATCTCGGCTGCTCAGGGAGTTTGTGGAGTCTCCTTCTCTGGAGATATTCAAGACCCACCTGGATAAGGTCCTGTGCAGCCTGCTCTGGGTAACCCTGCTTGGGCAGGGGGTTGGAATGGGGGATCCCCAGAGGTCCCTTCCAACCCCAAATATTCTGTGATTCTGTGATCTCGGCCAGGTGGCCTGTAGATTCCTGCTTTCCTGCTATTTTCATTGTCTTGTTTAATGATGAGCTAAAGGTGCCACAAAGCCTCCCTCGGGCTGGGACCAAGGACGGGTTTCAGCCTGGGGACCGGGCCTGACCCGAGAGCCAGGGCAGTGTGTGAATCCCGGCTGAATCAGGGTGAAACTTTTCAAGACCAAATATTTTGTGATTGACAAGAAAATTGCAGCTCTTTGGGGTATTGTAACTGTTGAAGTGTGGTTTTATTTCCACTTGTTCTCCAACAGCTTCAGACCAAGGTCTGACAGGGCACAAAAGATCAGCGGTTCTTCTAGATTTTCATGTTTTATGATGAGTTTTGATGAGTATGAACACCACATTTCAAGTAAAGCTGCTCCCAGTTCCCGGCGTGTCCCAGTTCCCCATCACCCCAAGGTCTGTGTTCGCCTTCTTGTGGCACAATTGGAAAATACGAATGAAAGCAGCTTGGACTTTGACCGAAGTAGCTCAGACTGAACGGTGCCGCTCACCCATACACCCAAGATCCTGGCAGCAGTCCTAAAGGAGGTTGTGCTCTGCTCGTGGGGCAGGTGAGCCCTGGGGAGCTCGAGGTTTCTCGCTGTTCCTCCACACTCCACCACAAAGGGTCACATGAGAAAGCAGCCCAACCCAGAGGGATGCAAGATGTGGAGGTGAAGGATGGGTTGGATAGCAGGAATTGCCTGGGGTAGGCAGCAGTTGGGTTTTATCTTGTCTCTTCAACATCTGTTTAATAGGAACCAGGTCATTGCGTTGAGTCGCTGGAGGAAGGGTTGCCATGAGCACAAACCGGTCCTGCCAAGACCTGATCTAGTGTTTCCCACTGGGGACACGCGCCTCCTTGGACTAATCCTTCACTTTTTCAGTGATTTCCTTTTTCTGCAGCAGCGATTTGACACCGTCTGAGCAGCCCTGGCTGAGAGGGTCGTTTCACTGAGAGCTTTGCATGGTTTTCTGCTGGTGCTTCGTCCACATCAGAGGCAGCGTAAAGGCTTTTTCAAACTCTGTTCAAGCGCCTGCAGCTATAAGTTGGGATGTGCTGTGAAGATCCGTACCAGAAGCTGTAACACATTCTCGAGAAGCGTGGAGCTCTGCCGAGCAGCAGGATGCAAGCAGGTCTCCTGTGAAGCAACGGCAGATGATGACCTGGCAACAAAACTTGCATCCCGTCCAGAACAGACCGAAATGAAGCCTGCCACTGGTTCAGTTGGCGTCTGGAGCACTTGGGTGCTGGGTTTTACATCGATGCTCACCTCCAGTAACAATTTCAGCTATGGAAGTGGGCTCCTGTCACCTTGCATGTGCATTTCTCCACCGTTTTCATCCGGTCTCCAAAGCAGCCGGGAGGAGGAGAAGC
The DNA here is from genome assembly GCF_030867145.1 of Opisthocomus hoazin. Lineage (NCBI taxonomy): Eukaryota > Metazoa > Chordata > Aves > Opisthocomiformes > Opisthocomidae > Opisthocomus > Opisthocomus hoazin. The sequence goes on along the minus strand of NC_134427.1, from coordinate 2,110,623 downwards.
GACAGGGTCTTGTAGCAAAATCCGCAGGGAGAGATCCTGCGGCAGCGTGGAGCTCTCTGCAGTAACAGCTCCCAAAGAGGTGGAATAATTTGCTGGTTTAACCACGCTGGCTTGGGAGAGGTCTCCAGGCTAGATGAGAAAAGCAGCTACCACTCCGCTGTGTCCTCAGGGTCCTCTCCGCAAGTCCGTCCCTAATCTGAAGGCAAACTGACCTTGAGGTTCCTCCAGCCGGGCACATCCTCTCCCTCCCAGCAAATCCAGCACATTTCTGCATAATAACGCAATAAATCTTCTTTGCTGAGGGGGATTGCGAGCAAGGGTGGTGTTTGCTCTCTTGCTCTGCGAGTCAATTGCTGAACAAACAGAGCATTGGAAGCCTGGAGAGCTTCGGAGACAAGTCTTCAAAAGGGCAATTCCAGGGGGTACAGATTGTAACCACAAAATCTGCATTCGCACTCTGCGTCTGCGGATAATTGTAAGCATCTGTAGTGCCAAGTAGGAGAGCGGGTGGGGACGAGGTAGGCGAGGGTAAAAATACATGGGCGTGCTCCTCCGGATCGTCGTCCGAGGTGTAAAAGTTTGGACACCGCAGGGACACTGCACATGCCGGGGAAGAGCCACCACCACACGCGCTCTGAAAGTGCTAGGCAAGTGTGTGCCTCCAAGGAAAACAGAAAAATGTTAATTAAAGTGAAGAAGTGAAATTAATAAAATAAAATAAAATAAAATAAAATAAAATAAAATAAAATAAAATAAAATAAAATAAAATAAAATAAAACAAAGATAATTAAAAATAAAACAATAAAAAATTAAAATAAAGAGTTTCGATTTAAATGCAAACTCCAGGTGTGCTTAAATGCTCTGAAGCGGATTCGTAGCACTTCCTCTCCTGATCCTCTCTTACCGCAGAGGGAACCGACCTGCCTGAAAACACAGAAATCCGCACGACACTGATGTCTTGCAAAGCACTTCTGCCTCCTCATCTTAAAAAAGCCAAATAAACATGGTCCAGTTTCTCTTCTGCTCCTTTTGTTGGTGCTGGCAAAAAATCTGTGATGCTCAAGTCCTATTTTTTCACCTGAGGAACTCCAGGGGCGCTGACAGCTATTTTTACGGCCATTCTGCTTTTGGAGGATAATATGCATATTTTGGCACTTTCTCTCAGAAGGGAACCAAAGCAAGGTCTTGCCAACAGCCCACTAAATTACACCTCAAAAGATATATTTTTTTCTGCCTGGTGATGGCTAGATCCTTTTATTATAATGCTGCAGGGAGAACTGGCAGCAATACTGTTCGACAGTGCCCAAAGAACAGCTTCCGAGCAATCAGCTCTCGGCAAAGTTCAGGAGGTCCTTATTTTCATGGGGGAAGTGCTTTAATCAAGATTAATTTTTTCCAGTTTTCAGTAATCGGAGCTCTTCCTGAGTTTTCCTCAGCTCTCCTTTAGGATGAAATTATCAAATTTCCATGGCAATTAACGGAGAAATTTTGAGCATGAGGATCGGTCTGTACAATGGATGGCGGGCAGCAAGTGACACTAGGCTGGAAGATCTGTATGAAGGATGTCTACGTGATGGTGTCCCCATAAAATACGTTGCTCCGCAACGTGCAGTTTTTATCCGAGGCGTTGCTGACCTCCTGATGCTCATGAAGATCTGAATCCTGCCCTCTGACTCTGCGGTCCACCAATGAGACTGAGGAGGATTAGCAGAAGGAAGCAACTTTGACTTGAGTTTAGGCTTTAGCTGAGCATCCGCCAAATCTCCTTCACCTTAAAGCCACCCCGTGGCAAAGCCCTGGTGCCAGGCACCGGCGTGGGGTGAGCTCTGCAGGAGATGGGCGAGCAACCAGGTTGCACACCTGGACTTCAGCCGCAGCCGCCATGGACTGCTCGAGGTCGGAGCGGGTGCGCGGAGATGTGGGGCTACAGCCCATGGTGTGGTCCCCCAAAACACTATCGATCACCCACCCCGTTTTTGAAAGTTTTGGCCAGGCTGAGGAGGCAGAAGCGATGTCAGGGTGCAGCTGACCCGCGACAACACAGAATCATCGAGCTGAATGATAAAACCACCGTCGGGCTGGAAGTAACAGATGCCTTTGGGATCCCGGTGTCAGGTCATGTCTCGGTGGCTGTTTTCAGAAAACGTGGGAGAAAAGGGAAGAGTCGCCGCTCCGCAGCTACATGCCAGAGCCCTGGGTGGGAGAAGACGAGGTCGGGCTTCTCCGGGCTTCGCGTTGCCTGGAGGAGTGCAGGAGAAGGGCGGATTTCTGGCCTGAAATGGGAGACCATTTGCAGGGTATGGGTGCAGGAAGGCGGAGCAGCTTTTGGCAGCTACGTTCCCGCTGCGGTCCCCACGACGTGCATGAAAATATCGCTGATGGGTCAGCAGTGGGTTTTCCTCTCCACGCCGGGCTCCGTCCCTGCTGAGCCTGAGAATGGCCCCGGTTACCTGCTCTGCTTCTCCGCCTGCTTTAGAACAGGACTTCAGGCATCCCCATCTCGGCAAACCCTGCTGAGCAGCAGAGGTGTCGGCGGGACGGCGGGGAGCGGAGCAGAGGGAGGGCTTTGCTAGGGCTGCAGCTGATGAAGCGATAGCGGGGAGGCAGTTGCCCAGAAATAACGCTCACCTCAGGTGAGGAAGGAGGACAGGGCAGCCCGAAGAGGCACCTACCAACCACTCGGACACGACACCCCTTCCCGCTCGGCCCTGGGCAGCAGGCGGGGATGCTGAGGGCTTAAAACAGCCGGCGACGGCCCAGGAAAGCAACGCCTTCACCCCAGCCAGTGCCCCAATGCCAAATCCCCCTCCAACACTGGCAGGGACTGATCCCTGCCCCGAGAAGCCCTGTCCTCTGCGGCAGATGGGGATGGGATTTAAAACACACGCACGCACCCAAAGCCCGGGGAAATACCCTCTAATTCTGTTAGATGGCTCAGCTCCTCGCTTCCGAAGCTGGCAAATAAATACGAACAAAATATTGAGCAGAGGCAGCTACAGGAACCCGGGTTTTTAAAACACGTGCTGCTTCGGTGGGGCTCGGGTCCCACCTGCAGCCTCCCACGGTCCGCAGCAGCGGCAGAGCTGCCCCGGTTTTGCAGCGCTTGCGCAAGGAGCCGGAGGAGGCTGCGCCGTTGTCTCGCTCCGTTACGTGGTGCGGCGTCTGGAAAGGAGGAGGATGGCTGTTAGGTGACGAGCGAGCCATGGAGAGCGGCTTAGGAGTCAAACAGGGCAGGCAAACAGCAGAACAACTCCGCATCTACCATGCTGTTAGACAACACATTCAATAAAAAATCCCCGTAGCCACCTGCCCAGGACACCAAGCATTTTCTTTCTGCCAGATATTTCAAAATAATCACTTTCCTCTCGTAACGCAAGCTACAGTTGCTTTTTGCATCACAGTGTTTGCAGCAGTCCGTGGCGATGCAGAAAGCTGCTCAGGCTGATCGCAGCCTCAGACCCCCGGGCGATGCCGCCTGCCCCGTTCACCGCCCCAAACTGGGATGGCTGCGGGCAGGGCCAGCGTGCTCCCCCGCAACACGACCAGCAGTGCTGGGCTCTGGAACCTCTCCCTTGAGAAAAAAACAGTATTTAAACACCCAGAAAAGTCTTCTCGTGTTTTTTTTTCTTGCCTTGAAGGAAATGGTGTCCCCCGCGGCGGGAGCCACCTGCGGATGCAGCCCCAGCCGCAGCCCGTCGTGGGCTCTCCCCGGCCGTGTGAAAGACATCACTCCTCCTCTGCGTCCAACCCAGGACTGTGTTACCCCGTAGTAATTCACTTACAGCTAGCAAACGATAAATCCTTGCACAGTTGGTTGAGAAATCTGGGCTAAGCAGGTATGGAGGTGTATTATTAAATCCAAATGGCTCTGCAGTCCCAGCCTGTCTTACCCACTTCACAGCAAAATTAACAATCTTAGGGGCATGATAAACTGTAATAGCTGTTCCCTGAGTACACCTGAAATAAAGTGATAGCTTTTTCAGCGAGGTTTTCCGCCTGACACTAAGTGAACGCTAGAAGAAAAGAAATCTTCAGTCTTTTTCTTCCATTTCAGAGCGATTCCCTGAAGTCCTGTCCTTTTCTGTTCAGGGTGGCTGGTGGCGGGGCAGCGGCTTCAGAGCGAGCCCGGGGCTGAAGCAGAGCTTTGCAGAACCGTTCGGAGCAGCGGGCTGCGACGCCTGTTGCAAGAGAAATCCTTTAAAAGGTGAATTTCAGACGCCAGCACTGGCTTTAAGACACGCTCTACAGGCACCGCGCAAGCGAGACCAGGGGTCCCTGAGCGCCCAGATGCAGGATGCTCAGAGGTGTCACCTCCATTTCTCACGGCTGGGAAGAAAGGTGTGAGCTGTCCTGCGGTGGACGGGTTGCTCTCGGCCTTTTTTTATAAATCACAGAATCACAGAATCACAGAATGTCAGGGGTTGGAAGGGACCTCTGTGGGTCATCTAGTCCAACCCCCCTGCCCAAGCAGGGTCACCCAGAGCAGGCTGCACAGGACCACATCCAGGCGGGGCTTGGATATCTCCAGAGAAGGAGACTCCACAGCCTCCCTGGGCAGCCTGGGCCAGGGCTCCGGCACCCTCAGAGGGAAGAAGTTCTTCCTCGTGTCCAGCTGGAGCTTCCTCTGCTCCAGTTTGTGCCCGCTGCCCTTTGTCCTGTCACTGGGCACCACTGGAAAGAGTCTGGCCCCGTCCTCCTGACCCCCACCCTGCAGATATTTATGGGCATTTCTAAGGTCCCCTCTCAGCCTTCTCTTCTCCAGGCTGAACAAGCCCAGCTCCCTCAGCCTCTCCTCCTAGGAGAGATGCTCCAGTCCCCTCCTCATCCTCGCAGCCCTGCGCTGGACTCTCTCCAGTAGCTCCTCATCTTTCTTGAACTGGGGAGCCCAGAACTGGACACAGGACTGCAGATGGGGCCTCACCAGGGCAGAGTAGAGGGGGAGAAGAACCTCCCTCGACCTTCTGGCCACACTCCTCTTAATGCACCCCAGAATCCTGTTGACCTTCTTGGCAGCCAGGGCACGCTGCTGGCTCATGGGTCACCTTGTCATCCCCCAGCATTCCCAGTCCCTCTCTGCAGAGCTGCTCTCCAGCAGGTCTGCCCCAGCCTGTACTGGTGCCTGGGGTTGTTCCTCCCCAGGTGCAGGACCCTGCATTTGGCTTTGTTGAACTTCATCAGGTTCCTCTCTGCTCAACTTTCCAGACTGTCCAGGTCACACTGAATGGCAAAAATCATGTAGGGACAGCAAGCATTGAGTTTTCTAAGGATGGTTTTTGCTGGCCTCTGTGTCTTTTGGCTCGGCTTGAGTCCCGAAGGAGCCGCAACGAAGCCGTTGGATGGAGTACGCTTTTCCAATGGTGAGGGCGAAGGGATGTGGCTGAAAGTTTCTTCACCAGCTTTCGGCGTGAACAGCGCGTATCTGCAGGCTGAGGAGCTGCGCCCCCGGGTCTCACACGGCCAGGGGTCCTTCTGCACATCTTCACCAGGCGAAGCATCTCGCGGCCCTCAGAAATCCCGGTGACATCCGTGGGTCATCCTGCACGAGCAAAGTTGCCTGCATAGATAAATGACCTCAGATTTGGGATTTCGCCCAGGTAGTCGCTGGTGTCCTGGGGTCTCTGGGAATCGGGTTCAACCCTGATGTCGTGACATGAGTATCAACAGAGTCGTATAACGGCTGACGCCACTCCCGTACGTTTTTCACAGCAAACATCCATATTACAGGTTGGTGCACGCAGTGCTGGATTTTCTACCTGTAAATCACTGCTGTGTTGTGGAGAGCCCCTGGCCCACACCTGGCCAAGCCCCTGAGCCCCCGAGTTATTTTAAACCTGCGGTACAGTCCCTCTCTGTTCGGCACAAAGCACTTCAGCTTCATTTTCAGCTTGAATTCAGAGGGTCGTGTCTTAAATCAGTGGGACGTTCAATCAATGGGGTTTTTTTCCTTCGTAAGGACTGCAGGGCCAGAATTTAATCTGGGAAGTCACGGGGGTTTCTCCTGAAGACTCAGTTTATAGAAATGAATATTATAGCATTGTTTTCAGGCTTATTAACTGTGTCATACTGTTATTGCCTCCAGTCATTTTTTCAGGAAACAAATAAACAGCAAGTTTTTGTCAGTCTCAGCAATAAACTATAGTGGCAGCAAACTTAATCTGGTGTTAATTAGGCTTGTGGAAAACTAAATCAAGCATCAGAAACCACAGATTATTTTAGGCTTCCTCTAGCATAAACACAAAGCCTTGAGGATCCATAACGTATTATTTTTGTTGACAGTTTTCCACTTTCCCCCCAATTTATTTCATGTCTCCGATAGGCTGCTCCTTGATTGCTTTTAGCTCTGTCTTCTTTTGGCCTCAGCGTGGCAGTTTGTTAATCCTTCCTATTTTTGTGTATTTAAGCAGGATTACGAACTTCAAATACACTGTAAAAGGAACCTGTATACAATCTTTCAAAATCACTTAAGTGGGCCAATGACAGGAGTACCAGCCTTGCAAGGAAATACAGAACCTTTCGGAAATCAGCCCCAGTGTTTATTTGTAAGCCATTTTTAATTACTCGGCAGGGATGAATGAAAGACCCAGAAAATGGAAAACGACAGAGGGGTTTGCATTAAGTTACAGCTCACGGAGAACAAGGCAGTGATCGTCAGACTTTCAAGTCCAGATGATTTCGGTGTGTAATTATGCCCTGCTGGTTTATTGACAATCTAATAAAATTAAACTGCAAACTATTTTGCAAATAGCAGGGGGATCTCTTGAAAGACTCCACGCAGCACATGGAAAGAGCAGATGTCTCCACCCGGGGAGCAGCAGGGAAAGACAACAGGTAAGCCACAGGGTAGAAAACTCAATGAAAGATGAATTTAGGGCCGTAAAGCTCAAGAGAGGTAGACTGGAGCTTGGAAGCTCGCTCCGACACAGACCCAAGAGGAAGGTGCTCGCGTTCACCCTCGGCACTCGCCTGAGGATGCTGCAGCGTGGTCCAGCACGGCTGCACCCACACACCCAGCTCCCTGCTACTGCTGCCCACAGTGCTAGCGGAAAATGAGGGTACGTCAACGGTCCCAACACATCTGAGATGGCAAAGGGTGAGGATTTAAGACAGACAAATGCTAAGGCAGCTGTGTAATGATGAGAGGAGGCAGGACGGTGGGGACAGGGCAGCCCAGGGAAGAGCCCCTTCCCCGGGGGCGTTCAAACTCCAGCGAGGTGCAGCTGAGCAAGGAGTTGCAGGAGGTGAAAACAGCACACAGAGGGCTCCCCGATCTGTATGAAACGGGAACCACGAAGCTTCAGAGTGGGACTGCAAAGGAAACGAAGCTGGCCGTAACTCGGTCAGCAACGGTCAGGCTGCCGAGCCACAGGGCAGCCGGGACTGCTCCAAGCCGCTTCAGCTTCCAAAGCAATCCTTGCACTCGTGGCTGGAACAGGTTGCAGGTGCCACTCGCCGAAGGGCCGTCTTGCTGGCCAGTTTTCTTCTGGGAAGGGCCACTGGTGTGGTGCTTCAAAATAGATGCAGACGTGGCAGTGGCTGGGGGATTTCTGCAGCTCCTGGGTGCTGGCTGTAGGCTCAGCAGCGATTTGGTGATGTTGTGGCACCGCGCTGGGGACAGTGACGGTTGCAGAGGACAGTTTGAGTGAGGTCAGACTCTCGGAGTGGTGGGTTTCCTCCAGATGTGAGACCCTCTGCCTGAGCAGGAGACGTCCCTTTGGAAAAAATCTGCTCATTCCCAGCTTCAAACCAGAGTGTTTTGTGAACAGATCCCAGGGCCAAAATGATGGAGCAGGCACGTGAAGTGTGGGTGTAAGTCAAAGCACTCCCGCAGCTGCGTCCCTGGAGCCTCCATCGCTGCGTCTCTGGAGCCTCCATCCCTGCAGCACGGCTCAGCGACAAACAAAACACGATATGTGGTGTCACAGGAATTCAAGGACCAATAAACGGGTAAAATGTGTATAAAATTCCAGTTTACACATGACTGGTGAATAATTAATCAGTAACAAATAGAAGAAAAAAGACATGTAAAGGAAACTCCATCTCACTTCTGCAAAACCCGGCTCAGCAGATGAAGAGCAGCACATTCCCACCAAGCAGGAGACAAGCCCACAAAAACTCATCCTGGCCATGAGGGCACAAGGATGGGAAATCTCTTACAGATGACGGTGGTTTACTCCACAGCTTGAACACATTCCTTGTCTCGTTATTCCGCGGCAAAGCTGGAGGTCAACCTGTCTCAGACGAGCTGACGTGCTGCAGAGCCAGAAGGAGCAAAGTTCTCTGTGAGCTGCTGCGACCAGCTGGGAAAGCAGGTTGGTTGGAAACCAAAATTCAACGTTTGCTGTCCCTACATGACTTCTATTTTCGTGTTAAACTGCATGGCTTTATTGATCATTCCTAACTAAGTGCATGGCTCTAGCTGAGAAGTTCTGGTTAAAGCTTGCTCCTTCCCCAGAGTGAAGAGGAAATTCCGTGACTCCATGTTAAACGAGTTTCCCTACCAGGCTGGAGTGGTGAAGGCCACTCTCTTGGCCAATGAAGCCAAGAGAAATCCCAAGTTATCGCCTCCCAGGAGAGGCAGCGGCCACCTTGACAGTGCGAGGGCACCGTGGTCGCTCCTCTGGCTTCATCCAAGCCCTCTCCTCTCCCTGCAGCATCACCTGGACCAACTCTGGATGGGATTCACCCAGGTCTCAGCTGTTGCCAGGTACCACGAGAGCAGAGAAACATCACTATCTGAATTTGACTGGAACTTTAAAGGTAATTAAGCATCTTTACAGGTTTTTAAGCAATAGGCCATATAGTACATGGGCTGGGAAAGGTCAGAGGCACCCACATGTCCTTGGCACACGCACATCGTGTCGAGTTCACCCCTCCGAGCCACTGCCCCAGAGAGCTGAGCTGCTGCCACGACTGCCTAAAAAGCTGCAAAAAGCGACACAAATAATACTTATGGAAATGTGTACGCACATGCATGGTACGCTCACCTGTCTTTAGGGCAGGCGCCTGGACCAGACCGTGAGTTCTGCTCGGTGTACCCTCAGGGACCAAACGTGCCAGCGCGGGAGGCTGTGCTAACAGGAAAGAGACTCTGCAACGCCGCGGGTTTAGCTAAAAAATGCTAGATCTGGAATTCCCACGAGAAACCATGAGGCAGAGCGGGCTGGCAGAGCAGGAGAATGCCAAGGGCTGAGAACTCCACTCCAAAACCACCACAAAGTGATAGCATTAAATCTTTTTTAAAGGTACGTGAAGGTTAGCTGTAAGAGTAGGGGGGTTTCCTCTCTGCCTGCCCTGACGGTGCAATGCGAGCTGACCTCCAAGTGCATCCCAAAACCCCGCGAGGCCACGCCGACCGCTTCACCCCTCCCGTCCTCTCCAGTCGCATGGATCCAAAGCCGTTCAGATGACCCTGAAGACACACAAGCTGTTTTCCCCTGCCTGTGACAGCATCACGAAGCACGCGAGGGGTTTTCGGGCAGCTCAGCTGTTCTGTAGTTTGTCACGTCTAACCTTCACTCTGCGGTTTCAGATTCATAGCTCTTAGGCTGGAATAATTAAAATATCCCTAATTTGTAAGTACGCAGTCTGTGATGGCAGGATGGGCTCCAAAGGAAAGACCTGGGATCCTGGACAAAGGGGAATGCAAACAGTGAGGCAAAATCCCAAACCCACAGTGTTTCTGGATGAGCAGCCCTGTGCCACCCCTTCCCTGCCCACCCCGGGACACTCGGCAAGGCCAGCAGCTCTGAAGAGCGGTGCTGGCTGAGCTGGGTCGGTAATGGGAGCTGTGCATCTCCCCGCCTCCTCATTTCTGCTCTTAGACCTTTACACGTGACATTTTTCAATGTAAAAAAGTCATTGTGGGTCATTTCTAGAGATTTCTTATGTCAGCCCCTGCTCCTGCATGTTTGACTTGGGATTAGCAAGGTATTCAGCTTAAAAAACCGAGATCTGCAAAGAAAAATATCCAAATAAAGTAACTGAAAATTGTCCAGGCATTTCTAACATTGTTTAGCCCCAGACTGACGAGGAGGTGATGAAGGAGCCATCCCCACTTCCCAGGCCGTGCCGCATCAAGGGTTTGCAAGGGGTGGAAATTTCTGGCTGGGCAAAGCCATGTTCCTTCAGCCTCGGCGATGCTCGCAGAGGCCACACCACGCAGGGGTGGAGACACGCGTAGCACACACGCCTTCACGCCGGCGTGCTTTCTTCGCAGCCCAGTCTGTGAGAAATTTGAGTGAAGCAACAGGAGTACCAACAAGAGGTGGGGCAATCTTTCACCTTGGGCAATATCCAGTTTAGGAGGCTGCTGCTTCCTTCCTTCCTTCCTTCCAAGACTCGAGGGTACGGAGCTTGGAGACGGCACCAAGCAGAAAGCTCTGCGCAGATGGCTGTTTGCCCTCGCTCAGTGCCACGGCCCCGATTGCAGGGTAGCCCAGGATGGGTGGGTGCAAGGATAGACGCCCAACACCCATACGTATGCTGGACATTGACAGAATCACAGAATCACAGAATGGTAGGGGTTGGAAGGGACCTCTGTGGGTCATCTAGTCCAACCCCCCTGCCCAAGTAGGGTCACCCAGAGCAGGCTGCATAGGACCTTGTCCAGGTGGGTCTTGAATATCTCCAGAGAAGAAGACTCCACAGCCTCCCTGGGCAGCCTGGGCCAGGGCTCCGTCACCCTCAGAGGGAAGAAGTTCTTCCTTGTGTTCAGACGGAACTTCCCAGGCTTCAGTTTGTGCCCATTGACGCCTGCATTCAGTCACTGCCTTCACCCCCGTGGCAGACCTCAGTTTCTCCCTGTGTTTATTCTTCCTTGAGTTTCTGTTCCCATAAAAGTTAATATTAGATTTTATCGGGACAAGCTGATTTTCAAGCTGATTTGCATTAATTTTGAAAGTAAGATTTTTGTTGTTGTTGTTGTTGTCCCTGTCGCTTTCCAGGAAGATCTGAAGTCATGCGAGAGCCAACCCCGCCTCGCCTGGTTTTGATCACTTGGCGTGCTTAGAACCAAGCTCCTCAAAGTAAATATTTCCTATGAAGATCACCAAGGGTGCGACCAACATGTAAGGAACAGCAACAGGAAAATACTGCTTTAAACCTAATACCACCTCATGTTGCATTCATTAGTTACTTGACATCGTAGCTGGAACGGGAAAAAACAAAAAGCTGCACCCTCGTCTTCTCTCGGAGGTCCGCGGGCTCCGTGCCCGGCTGCGGTGGGCGAGCGGGCAGGGAGCACCCACGGCTGCCGGCCACTCCTCGCCAGCTCCCACATGCTAAAAACCAACCTTGCTTTATATTTAGCCAAAAAAAGAAAAAAAGAATTTGCTGGAGGAAGGAAGATAAGGCAGCAGCCGCCCGGCAGAAAGCCCGTGCTTTATCTGGCGGAGGCAGGGACAGGGTTTTTCAGAAATTGTGCAGCGATTCGACAGCAGAGAGAGTGGCCGAACGGCCCGGGTGTGAGCAAGGCGATGCCCACCCTGGCCGGGCTGCGGTGCTTCGCCGCCCGGTTACACCTCCCCGCTTGTGAACCAGCCTTTTAAAGAGAATTTCTGAGAACTGATCTAAAATCATTCCTAGTAATAACAATAATGACAATTTTGCCATGCTTTGCCCCGTTGATGCAATTCTAAAGGAAGGATTTAGCGAGGCTGGACAGGAGACGCTGGCCAAAACGCAAAGCCAAATCCTATGTTTTTGCGAGAGAGTTTTCACGCGAACGCACTCAAGCACGGTCATATTGGATATGAATATTCAGGAGGTCGGGATGCTCGGGGGATGTCACAGCTATCGCAGCTCTGCCTACTGCTCTAAGCTTTCCAGGGTATTGAATCGCACTGCTCCTGTACGTGAGTGAGCTGACCCCCTGGTTGTCACTGAGCGCGGGAGCTGGTTGGGACACGGGTGAGTGCCTGGTGGTGACACGGCCAGCTCTAATATTGATCAAAGAGCAATAAAGCACATTGCCTCTGCCCAGCCCCGCCTGCCCTGCTGCTCCCGCTCGGGCGAAGCTCGACGTACCTCTCCGCAGCGTTACGGCATCGTGAGGTTATTACAGAGGAACCGTCAGAAAATATTAATTTCACAATAAGTGACTTTGCTTTACTTTGCCACAAGATGGAGCCTTCAGATTAAACCAGTTGTTTCAGGTTTAATTGTTATTTAAGAATACGAAGCCATATTTAAAGAGGCATGTTTCATTTTCTCAGATGCTTATCTGTGTTTTTTTACTGAATCATATTTTTCATCATCTCTTATTAGTCAGAGAGGAGGAAACTCTGCAGGCTCTGCAGAAATCGGTGCCACCCTGGCACAGCTCAGCAGAGGAACATGTTGGACAATGCAGCTTTTCTTCTGCAGTGAGCAACCACGCTCCAGTACCATGCGATACTCGGGGGGGGGGACGAGATAGCAGAAGAAAGAGCACTTTGTGGAAAAGCTGAGGCATGAATGAGGGATAAAAGGAAGGTATTTGGGAGGCAGAAGGTCATTTTGTTTTTCTCGTTTACCTTGTGGCTTGGTTTTACTTCTGCAAAATCCCCTAGTTATATATCCCGACAATAGAAAATTATGAATGGAAATATTTTACTGAGTTTCAGCACTTGACTACAGCACCAAAATGGCCTCCCCAACGTCTGCCAACAGGCACTTCCACAAAATATAAAGCCTGCATGTAGAAATTTCAGTTCTCTTTATTTCACTTCCCTTCAGCCTGAAGGGATTCAACTTTCTGTGTTGTAAGTGCTTTTCTGGTAGGTTCCTTTCTGTTTTCTAGTTGAAGTTATTGCGGAAAAACAAGTGAGGTTTGGATTTTTCTCCGAGGGCATCTGAGCTCTAGGAAAGTGCCCAAAAGTGGGTTTTACAGGAAAAAAAAAAAAAAAATTTTCTGTATTTGGGCATCGCTGCTGAGAGCGATAGCTGCATGGCTCCAGAGGCTTCCAACCCTGCAGGGACCTGGGCCAGCAAGGAGACGAGTTGGGGGAGAAAGAGCCCGATTCTGAATCCAGCTCAGCGCTGAGCAGAAGGCAGGGTGCTGATAAGACCCGCTGCGCTCCCCGCGTGCCTTTTCATGCTGGGGAGTGACAAGGCAGTGTCTAAATACGGCGAGGGGAAAGCAGATTGGCAAATGTTGTCGAGCAGATAATAAGCTGGTGACTGACCCCCCTGCGCCGGTCCTCGCTGGGAGCCTGGCTCGCTGTAGGAGAGCAGCTTTGTGGGGACAGCAAGGAGAGCAGGGTCAGGGCATGGCTGCCTGCAGCCTCAGCGAGCTTATCCAGCAGACCCCGGGCAACAGCAGGCAGGATTGGAGTGTCCGTGGATGTCTCATCATCCCTGCACCTCCCTCTGGTCTCCTATCTCCTCCTGCGCACGGATCCCAAAGGAATGGGATGGATCAGTGGTCTCCCTCTTGAATTCCACCCTCAGCATCACTTTATGTCTAGATCAGAGCAGGGCAGCAAAGGCTTGAACCAGTTGCTATGTCCTGAGTAGAGAGAAAGAGGAGCTGGATCAGCACCTCCATTGTCACGGTCAGCCAGTGCTGGGTTTCACTACTCCAGACTTCCCAGCAGAAGGGAATCCTTTCAGCAGAACCGTTGGGTGACTGCTCCCGGTCGCAGGAGTGGGCAAATTGACTTGGCCGGTATTCCTTGTGGAAGACGCCCCGGTCCCCTGCCCACCGGCAGCCAGCAGCAGCAGCTCAGCAGCGTGGTTACGCTGCGAGGGGCTGGAGGGGCTGGGGCACCCCGCTGCAGGAGCAGGCAGGAGCAGGCAGGATTCCCGCAGGCAGCTGCCGCCCCAACACCGTGGCAGATCCAGGCGTTGGGCAATCCCTCTCCCAGGAGCTCCACCTTTGGAGAGGTCTTTGTCTTTTTTAGCTAAAAAGGCAACACCCTTTCGTGCAGTTTCTTGCACCAGCTCCTTTTTACAACGAGAACGGTTGTAAATAATGACTCAGTCGTACCTATACCCCAGCCATCATTTCCAGGCATGGTAAATAATTTCTTTCCCTTTATCTGGTTTCCAGTTGCAAATATCCGTGCTTCCCCAATAAGACAGGGACTCACGGGGACGGCGACGTGCTTGAGTACACTGAGGATGCTTCCTTCACATAAACAGGGCTCCGAAACGGCCCTCAGTCCAACACTGCCGGAAGGCTGCAAGAACTTGCACAAAGGATCACAACGGATATCTGAGGGGCAGAATGTTTTTAAAGAGCACTGGGTATTACACTACAGCAACACTTCCTTCCCCCCTTCCCCCCTTCCCCCCTTCCCCCCTTCCCCTCGCGCTGCCCAGCACCGCTTGCCCTCTCGTGCCACTCGTTCCCCTCGCCTCCCCAGCGTGGCCCCGTGCCCGGCACTCTCCCAGCCCCTCCTGTCCTGCTGCTCAGGCTGATCTAATCATGGTGAGCACCTCCGTGATGAACGCAACGATCTGCGCAATACCTCCAGTGGAATGACCGTTCCCAATATCTGCATGATGGAAACCAGGGCGGAGGCTGCACCTTGTCCTCTTGGTACGGCAATTGAACCGAAACTGGCCTCAGCTAACACTAATTATCAGTGGGTCTTGAAAGGAAACAGGCACAGTTCTGCTAATTAAGGTGAAAAAGCAGCTCATCCAAAATGTTGAAGCAATGCTGTCAGCAAGAAATTCCAAAGAATTATCTACTTGTTATGTTCTGCGCAATTATTGTTATTCCCAGTAGGTTATACAGGATATAAGTGGAAGAATTTCTAATGCTGCCATTAATTACAGTGGCACCTTTTGATATCAGCAAACACCACTCAACTCTGCCAAATAACAGCAGCTAAGTTTCAGGCGGGTGGTGATGCACACTTGTCGCGGGTTTGATCTGGATTCAAGCCGGCATCGTCTCCAGGCCTCCAGCACAGGACACGGAGTAAGGGGGGCACAGCAGGGGAGATCACTTCCTTCGCTAATGGGAATATTCACTTGGGAAGAAGGAGAAGAAAATAACCCAGGAATAAGGTCATCGCTCTCCAGAAAGCCCCATGGGAAACTGAAACAGTGCTGAGACTGAACTCATTTTCCTGCTGAGCATGACACGCATGTGGACGCTGTTTCACACAGCAGCAAGAGCAAGCAACAGTGGAAGCAGCTCTAATTTCTTTGGAAAATACTCGAGTCTTCAGGTCTTTGGGAAGATTGTCCTGTGTGGATTCCCAACACGTGGATGTCAAGATTATACTTGCATGAAGCTGGGACATAATTTGGTTCCTAGTTTATCTGACCATTACTGAAAGATGAAACGTTGGACCACAACTGTCAAGAAAAATATTCCTCTGTGATGCAATCCCTAGAGAAGTGGAATTAAACACTCTGCTACCATGGCATTGCTCTTCCTTTTGGGCGACCGCATTGCCGCCTCCGAGAAATGGGTCTGAGCACTAACACAACTGACACTAGAAAGAGCTACTAAAATTTTAAGAAATTTCCAAATTGCAGAAGAACGGAGATTTGCTGACTTGGACAAAAGGGTCACGTTCCTGGAAACCCTTCATCCTATCGACTCTGTTGCATAGCAAAGGAACAGCCCAGAGTTAGAACTCGGGCAGCGGGAACGTGACCTCCTCCACACCATTAGAGTTAAGAGGCCTGAAGGTACGAAAGACACGGAAATGGTGTCAAGGAGCAGAGCCCACACATCCCAACACAGGACTTCGGGTGTAAATACTCCAATTCGTCCATAATACGGTTGAATTTTTTTTTTTTAATATTAATGATATGAACCAGAAACTCAGAACATTTTACTTCATCGCTGTGTCCCCTGTTAAGTGATAAGGTAATATTGCTGCAAGCTGAATATTCCTGCTTGTTCACCACGTTATTGATGGACTGGTCTGAGTAAAGCACATGTTGCGTCAATATAATATAAGATAGCCCTGAATGGTGGCTTAGGAGCCACGGGTTGGACATCAGGGGAAAAAAAGTCCATCGGTAGGTAGCGTAGTGCTGGACTAGGTTACCCAGGCAGGTCGGGGAGTCTCCATCATCAGTGCTTTTTCAAGATTCAGCTGCACAAAACCTGATCTAATGACGGTGACAGTCCTGCTTTGAGCGGGAGGTTGGGCTGAAAAACAACGGGATTGTCTTCCAACAAATGTTCCCGTGTTTCTGTGATCTTAAGTTCAGGCCAATGTGCATGGCTTTAACACTGACTTGGTGAGATTTCAACATATCCTGAACCATTTTCCTTAAAAAGACTTTGTTTCTGAACTGGGGGCTTCATACAAGAGTGCAATAGAAGAAAACTACCATTTTTTAGTGATTTCTTAATCCCACTCCTTCAAAACGCAAACGCTATTCACTTTGCTGTCTGCTGGAGAGCCAATACATTCAAAAATAGCACCACAGAGAGTCCCATCAAAGGCTTCTAACATCACCAGGTGTCTCCACAGTATGAAGAGATTTCTTCGAACAGGAAAATAAAGTACCACAAGTTATTTCCCATATCACGATGTGGAATCTATGATAGGATCAGAAAACACCTTCTGCAGTAAAGCCTGTAGTCTGTAGAAATGCTGCAGACAGTAGATCTCCTTTCCCTTCTAATCAAAAGCCACCTTCTCAAAACAAATAGATTTTTTTTAAAAAGTAACGATTTTGTTAGGATCTGTTCTGACAACTTTACATTTCGCATACACGTCGTACTTCGTCTGCGTGAGAGTGTGCTCGTGCCTGTGCGCGAGTGCGTGCGGGTGACCGCATTTCTTCCTCTCCACCCGTGAAGAGGAAACTCGTCTGTGTGTCTGTGTACGGCCACGGGCTTCCTCCTCCCTGCGCCGCGCAGAGGGGACGCACGCCGGGCTCGCCAGCCCGAGCCTTCATCTTCACCCAGGAGCAGGCACCGCCACCGTGCTGAGGCATTGCTGCTGGGGGCTGCCAGCCCCTTTGCTCATGGGCAAACGCCGTAACAGGATGCTGCTGTCACCTGTGCCGCTCCTCAGCAGAAAATCTGCCCCCCCTCGCCCGACTTCTCTGATGATCTGCAGGAAAAAAAGCAGCAAATCTCTTTAACCGACGATATTTCTACTCCGGGCTGCTGCCAGGACAGGTGTTCTGCGGTATTTCTATTTTTGACAGTATAGGCTTCACACAGATGAAAAGGGACAGCTGTATTCTAAAAAAATGCCCGTAGCAGTAGGTGAGGGTGCAGGCAGGTTCATTTGCCATAAATGCTTCTTTTTTTCAAAATTCATATTGTTTCATAAGGTAAAAGAAAGCGAAAGGGCAGTGCAGCTGGCTGCAAAAATCGGCAATGCCTTCTTACTCCGACGCAATCACGAGGGAGATATTTGTTAGCATTGATGGACTAAAGTTCCATAGGGAAGGTGACACAATAAAATATTTTGTTCTTTAAAGTTCTTAGAAATTAGTTATATTGTTGTGATATCTAAAATATCTACTTGCTCTTATTTAGATAGGAAAGCGATAGAAAGTAGGGTGCTAGTTGCAGGGAGAGCGTCTCTATCACTGCGTTACAGCTTTCTTACTAACTAGATACTCTGATGGCCAATTCCGGTATGCCTCTGCGCCATGAACACAGGCTAAAGCCCTTGGAAGAATCACCTGTGATTTTCCACCCCAGCTCCAAGCCCCTCCATAGCCTCGCGGTGCAGTGCTCAGACCGGGTGCCTAATCACATCGCCTCGTAAACAGGACAACTCTCCAGCCGGAATGCTGGCTAGCTATAAATCCTCGATTAATGTCATATTAACCAACACAGCCACTCAATATGCCAGCGGTGTGCACACAACGCACGCGGATGCAACCCAGAGCTCTTGTTTCCTTGGCCTTCTTCAGAGCCGCGTCTTTGCTGGAAGACTGAATCGATGCTAAACCGACGCTGTGCCCACGCAGCAACGCCTGACGCAGTTCAGCAGCGCCGTCTCTACAGGCACTGTTTTCATTTAGCCAGAACAGGGCTGTCCCGGTGTGCAGAGCCGTATCACCACGACACAAAGCAAACCCGCGCGTAACAGGTCGAACAAGCTCCGCCAGTCAAGGCACGGTTTTGACGGCGCATCAGGGAGCGCTGCCAACGCCGCTCTGCGGATCTGGGAACGCCTTCGCGCAGCCGCAGCGTCCGCACAGCTCTGGCTTAACCGCGCTCGTCGCCAAGCGCACGCCGAGCTCAGCGCGCTTTGGGACGGCACAGCCCAGCAAGCTGTGCCCGTGTCCGCGCTCACCACTGAACGCAGCTCAAACGATGACAGTGGCCACAAGCACGGTCAACGCCGGGTTGCTTTGCTGCCGTTGACTGGAGTCTGCCCGTGGCAGCGATGGCTGCTGCGCCTTGGGCGTGGGTGAGGGCTCCGCGGCTGCTGCGCGAGTAGAGCTCAGGACACGGAGAAAGCACTGAGGATGGAGGGGTGGGGATAACCCCAGCGCTTTCCCATTTAGGCAACAAGTAACAGCCCCCCATGAGCCCCGGGTGCTTGCTCGGGCTGGGGCTCCGCGCCCACCGCAGCCCCGGGGAGGTGGGCTCACAGCGCGGTGCCGCCGAGCAGAGCGAGCCCAGCCCTTGGCAGCCCACCTTGCCAGCAGGAGAACTGCTGGGCACACCATCCATACTGGTGGGTCTGGGGGAAGCGTGCCGAAACGGGAACAGGGGGAACCCGAGATGACACCCCTCCATGCCAAGGTAAACGCTCATCTGTGTCCAAGAGTGCGTATTTTGTCAGATCAGTCAAAGACGGCCTGAGCTTTGAGTGTTTATGGGTTTTCCTCTAATAGCAGTGTTCAGCAATGCTTCTTCAGACCTGCCAAGGCTCCAGGTTCCTAATACATCTCTGGTGTAATTCTGCTTGCCTCACTGCAGTTACACCGGAGGTGAATTTGGCCCTTTAATCGTTTGGGGTTGCTGATCACTCTGGGCGTGCTGCTGGCGTAGCAGATTCTCTGGAGGACGGGAATTTCATGTGGAATTCTGTTCTGTGAGGCAATGGCTGTGTGGGCAGCGAGTCCTCTTCCACCCGGGTCCGAGCGCAGGCATCGGAGGATGCGCTCTCGACGTCGTCATTTAGTCGGTAATCGCCTCTTCGTCTCTGCCTCCTCCAGGCTCCCTTCTCTGCTCACCGCTTCCACAGCTTGCCACTCCAGAGAAAGTGGGCTCAGGACTTTCCCCCGAACACATATAGGCTATTTTCCTTCGAACTGATGTTCCTGTTGCAGTATTTTGTAACAAGGCAATCAGCAGAAGTGAGTAATGTAAGCCTTTGCTCGCCACAGATATGAATCTAACGCTGCAAAGCGAGGCGTGCCAGGCAGCAAGGGAAGGCAGCGGAGCAAACCCAGCCATCGCTGCCCAGAAACAGAGCTCCCCAGCCCAGGGCCCACAGTCATCTCAGCCCAGCGGGAAAAACTTCCCTCTGCGAACGTGTGGATTGGCAGCTCTCAGCACGAGAGTTTCACAGGCTGAGATAGGGACAGGTTCCTTATCGACAGCCGCATAAACAAGAGCGAAGCAGAAAGGCAGCAGAGCTCCACGGGTCACCGACGAGAGAAGGCACGAAGGCAGCGAATGTCAGAGCTAGGGAGCGAGGGGCAACAGGCTGAGGGGGTGGCAAAGGAGGACGTCCTAGCAAGGGCGGTGGAAAAGGGCTGGAGGCAAAATGCAGAACTTCCGACACCTGGATAAACATCAAACGTCAGACCTGGAGCAGGTCTCCTTCGGCGAAGGGGAAAGTTCGTAGTTTCTCTTTCATTTTTAGCAGCCCTACGTGACGTGCTTACTGTTTACCTTTCGTTGTCCTTCTTTCGGTAACTCTGCTACCCATAAAAACTTTCAATTGATAGATAGGGTGTATATTTAAAACTGTTATTAATTACATGCATTAATCATTGTTTCTTCACGTGTGCTACCTGGATCCTGGGCTGGGCTGGGCTGCGCAATGCCCTGCGCACACAACGCTCCGCGCCGGGCACAGCCCTTGTCACCCGTGCACTTGCGCAACGTGCGGCCAGAGCGCGAAGCTCGAGCGAAGCGAAGACGCGCGCCAGTACTGCACTGCCTAACAAAAAGCTTCAACACTTGCTCACCGTCGAGCTGCGAGCGGCCACCGAAACGCCAAGCGTGTGCTCGCGTGCCTTGGCTGGGGGCAGCCCTCCTGACCCCAGCTCCGTCCGAACGAGGACAGTGCCCGTGACGGAAGGTTACGCACACACGTAGCACCTTCTGCTTCAAAGTCACAGAATCACAGAATCACAGAATGGTAGGGGTTGGAAGGGACCTCTGTGGGTCATCTAGTCCAATCCTCCTGCCGAAGCAGGGTCACCTACAGCAAGCTGCACAGGACCTTGTCCAGGCGGGTCTTGAATATCTCCACAGAAGAAGACTCCACAACCTCCCTGCGCAGCCTGTTCCAGTGCTCCGTCACCCTCAGAGGGAAGAAGTTCCCTCATGTTCAGACAGAACTTCCTGTGCCTCAGTTTGTGCCCGTTGCCCCTTGTCCTGTCACTGGGCACCACTGGAAAGAGCTTGGCCCCATCCTCCTGACCCCCACCCTGCAGATATTTGTAAGCATTTATAAGGTCCCCT
This sequence comes from Opisthocomus hoazin, assembly GCF_030867145.1. Classification (NCBI taxonomy): domain Eukaryota; kingdom Metazoa; phylum Chordata; class Aves; order Opisthocomiformes; family Opisthocomidae; genus Opisthocomus; species Opisthocomus hoazin. Next base: position 2,090,054 of record NC_134427.1, on the reverse strand, counting down.
CACAGCCTTCTCTTCTCCAGGCTGAACAAGCCCAGTTCCCTCAGCCTCTCCTCGTAGGGGAGATGTTCCAGTCCCCTCATCATCCTCATAGCCCTCCGCTGGACTCTCTCCTGTAGCTCTTCGTCTTTCTTGAACTGGGGAGCCCAGCACTGGACACAGTACTCTAGATGAGGCCTCCCCAGGGCAGTGTAGAGGGGAAGGAGAACCTCCCTCGTCCTGCTGGCCACACTCTTCTTGATGCACCCCAGGATCCCATTGGCTTTCTTGGCAGCCAGGGCACACTGCTGGCTCATGGTTAACCTGTCTGCGAATACTTTACTAACCAGGGCAAATATAATATCACGTTGTTCCCAAAAGGTAAGGAAGTATTCTCCTGGCATACACAAGAGGAGGAGATAGAATACCCGTGAATGTATTTCAAAGTTTGAGGTTTTTAAAAAGTACATTAGAATACTTTAAAAATTCCTACACATTAAAAATTATTTATAGCGCTATGCAGGATTGCTCAGGAAGCGGCTCCATGTGGCATTATCTGCAGAACCAGTGACTGGGCTGATAGGAGATACTCCCTCACCTCACAAAGCTCGTTCTTTAATATTCTCAGACTGCCCGGGCTACTTCCATCCTCACCACCACTAAGCAGGGAGGTGTCCATGTTTAATCTCGCTTTTAAGAAACACAGTTCGCTTCTCTTTGTAAGCTGAAGGGCAACAGAGCCACAGCCACCACGGCACACCAGTGCACCCTTCCTTTTGGCCAAATTCCTCAGATCTCTACGACAATCTAGTCCGCATATTTCTTAAATTTTTAAGCAGTGTTGCTTTAACATCACAAACACCAGCAGGATTAAATGGATAATTAAGGATAAGAGGGGATAATCTCTTGCCTTTCAAGGTGATAAAGATGCTCTCAGAATAAACACCAGTAAATTAACCCCAGGGTATTTTAGTAGAAAGGAGAATCAGAAATATTCTGGAATTCAAAAGAGCAGGTGAGATTACTTGTTCAGATGTCTTGGGATTCCCAGACTACAGCCACCACATGGCAAAAGTCTGAGGGAAACTGGGCCAGGATGAAGAGGCTGATGCAAAAGCATTTTGGAGGTGACGTGGTGGAGCCACCCGTGCAGATCTCTAATATTTCTTCAGTCGAACAGCCTGATGATTTCAGGATGGAAAAAAAAAAATCTGGATTTTCTTATGTCCGTGCATCTCAGGATGGGATTTGTCTTCCCAGACCTGGTACTCCAGGTTGCAACTGCTCTACAGAATAGAGCCAGACTATTGTCGGAGGAGCTTTATTTGGAAGGAGTAGTTACTGACTGAACTGACAATTACTATCAGCAGTGGAAGGACAGGAAAAATTGTTTAATGGTACTGGAATTACTTTCTTCTGAACACTGCACAATTTAAAGAAGCTTTGAACACTTTATGATAAGCGATTGCCACAGATGCTACAAATAGAAATGGACCAAAAAAAAATCACGACAAAACTTACGAGAGTTCCAGTTTTGCAAATTTAGCCAGTGCAGATAAATGTCAAAACCCTTCTATTTTAAAATTTTTCTCTGAGCACAATACTTCAAGGTGTGTCCCTCCCTTGCAACAGATGGCAGAACACTGACGGTGAGCAGGCTGGGGTGTAAGGACACCAGGCTTGATAACGAGCAAGGGTCTATTCCAGTTTTATTTTGGTGTTCTTTTTCAAGTAAAGGTGCTGGGTAATTGGAAGATAAATTTGTTTAAGCAAGAAGTGGACTAAGATACTGAAAATTATCCACATAGTTTATAAAATGCCAGGTTGTAGAGTATAGATATTACATCGGCCATACAGGAAACTTACTGAATCTGTTTTTAAATCTGTGGTTTAGGGACTTTGCTGAGAGCGTGGCTTAACTTCTTCCTCGCATGCTGAAGCTAGGAAGTATGAAAATTAATTTTTCACTGGTTTCTTGGTAAAAAGAGGTAAAAGTGTGTTCTGCTACTAGACAAAGTCAGGTTAAATAGATATAAAGAACTGCGTTCTTCTCTGACTGAAGCCAAAGTCAAAACTTCTTATTACCATGAAAGGGAGCAATATCAAACCTATGATCTTGAAAGGAAATAACGGTGGCAATGCATCTGCAGAAGAACAGGAACACGCTCTGAACGCTGGAATATGCACTGCAGCTTGTCTACGCTTAGAAGAATTGCTTCTTGCAATATTTGCATAGCGTCCAGTTCTGTTTAATTACAGCTGTCTGCGAGGAAGAGTTCAATGGTGTAGGCACCAGATTCAAACCAGATTTCTTTCTAGAGCTGTAAAGTCAAATTCCAGTGAGCTGCATGGAGACTTTCATCTGTATGAAGGAGAAGATCCTTTCAGACAGTTTAATGCACGAAGCTTTCTCTTCTTCTCCCCCGTTGGAGACGTTTAATGCATGGTGATGCCCTGCCTGTCTCCTCGGCTGTTAAGGATCCCTTCGGCTGTATTTCGCGAGAGAAGGGAGGTAGCTTCATTAAAACTATCAGAAGCAGCGAGGACTGCGCGAGGGGCCGGCATGGTGGGCCGCGCCTCACCATCGAGGATGGGTGGCTGGCACGGCTGTCTCTGGTTTGGCTGGGTGTACTCTTCGCTGGATACAGAACTGGCTGGATGGCCAAGTGTGGAGAGTGGTGGTGAATGGAGTTCAATCCAGCTGGTGGCCGGTCGCGAGTGGTGTTCCTCAGGGATCAGTTTTGGGGCCGGTCTTGCTTAACACTTTTATCAGTGATCTGGATGAGGGGATTGAGTGCTCCCTCAGTGAGTTTGCAGATGACACCAAGCTGGGTGGGAGTGTCGATCTGCTGGAGGGCAGGAAGGCTCTGCAGAGGGGTCTGGACAGGCTGGATCGATGGGCCAGGTCCAACTGTGTGAGGTTCAACAAGGCCAAGTGCCGGGTCCTGCCCTTGGATCACACCAACCCTACGCAACACTCCAGGCTTGGGGAGGAGAGGCTGGAGAGCTGCCCGGCAGAAAAGGACCTGGGGGTGTTGGTCGACAGCCGGCTGACCATGAGCCAGCAGTGTGCCCAGGTGGCCAAGCAGGCCACCAGCATCCTGGCTTGGATCAGCAGTGGTGTGGCCAGCAGGAGCAGGGAGGGGATTGTGCCCCTGTACTCGGCACTGGTGAGGCCGCACCTTGAGTGCTGTGTTCAGCTTTGGGCCCCTCACTATGAGCAGGACATTGAGGGGCTGGAGCGTGTCCAAAGAAGGGCAACGGGGCTTGGGAGGGGTCTGGAGAACAAATCTGATGGGGAGCGGCTGAGGGAGCTGGGGCTGTTCAGTCTGGAGAAGAGGAGGCTGAGGGGAGACCTTCTCTCTCTCTACAGCTCCCTGAAAGGAGGGTGTAGTGAGGCGGGGGTTGGTCTCTTCTCCCAGATAATCAGCCATAGGACGAGAGGCAATGGCCTCAGGCTGCATCAGAGGAGGTTTAGATTGGATATTTGGAAAAATTTCTTCACTGAAAGAGCAGTCAGACATTGGCACAGGCTGCTCAGGGAGATGGTGGAGTCCCTATCCCCAGAGGTGTTCAAAAAGCGTGTGGATGTGGCACTTGGGGACACGGTTTAGCAGGCACAGTGGGGTTGGGGTGAGGGTTGGACTGGATGCCCTCAGAGGCCTTCTCCAACCTTAATGGCGCTGTGACTCTGTGAGCCGCCCGGCCTGCAGGGGGCGCGCTTCCCCCCCGCCCGGGAGGCGGCGCTGGGCGGCGGGAGGGCGGTGGGGGGCGTGGCCTCCCGGGCGCGCCCCGCCCCGCGGCGCGGAGGCTCCTCAGCGCGGAGGCGGCGGAGCGGAGCGGCGCGGCGGCACCATGGTGAAGATCGCCTTCAGCTCCCCCTTCGCCCAGAAGGACGAGCCCAAGAAGGAGGCGGCCGAGGCGCTGGTGGCCGAGAAGGTGCGGGGAGCGGGGGTCTGCCCGCTACCGGGTCGCGGCGGGAGGAGGAGCGGGGCCGGGGGGCAGGAGGAGGTGGAAGCCGCCGCCGCCGCCATCTTCTCGCAGCGGCTGCGGGCCGGGGGAAGGCAGCCGGCAGCCCCCCGCGGGGCAGGCGGCCCCCGCCCCGCTCCCTTCGGCCTTCCCCCGCCGCTGCGGCTCCTTCCAGCCCGGGGACGGCGTGTTGGTGGGGGGGGTGTCGCTCCCCTCAAGGCCGCCGCCGTGAGGAGCGGTGCGGGGCTGAGGGGGGGGGGGGCCGGGGCTCGTCGCGCTGCGGTTTGCGGTTCCCTCGCCGCAGCCGTTCTTCCCGGCCCGGCTGACGCTGGGGAAGCCGCGGGCGGTGCCGAGCTGCCGTGACCTAGCCGGGACGGCTTCGGGCCCGCAGGCCGCGGGCAGCCCCCGGCTGTTTATCCGGCAGCTGGGCCGGTGCCAGGGCCGCGCTCCCTGCCGGGGCTTTAAACCTCGGGAGCTGGCGGGCGGGGGAGCCGGGCACAGGGACGGTCCCCAGCCCGCTCCCCGTCCCCCCCACCCCAGCAAACAGAGCGGGTTCGGGCTCGCCCTCGGCTCCCTGCTGCTCCCAAAGCCTCGCCGGCAGCGAGTCGGGGAGCGGGGCTGTGGCGAGGCGGCCGGGCTGCCGCTACGCCGAGCCTTCAGTGAAGAAACCTGCCATGAAGGGTTTTAAATAGAAACCCAGGCAAGCGCTCCGTGGTTGGCTCTTCCTTCCTAACGAGCCGCCGCGTCGCTGGCTCGAGTTGAACTTTCCAAATCTGTGGGAGACTTTATTCGGAAGGCGCCTTGCCTAGCTGCTGACGTTTGTAGCCAGATGAAGATCATTAGCGTCTAGGTAAATAAATCAGTAGCTCCATAGGAGGAGTATGGGATGGACCAGGTTTATTTGTAATCAGGGAGTGGGACTGTTAAATAAAACACCTGTGGACTTGGACTCTAGTGTCTTTTTTTTCCTCCCCCCCCTACTTCCAACCTGTAATCAGGCAGCTTGCCTTCCAGCGTACTGAGCCCCTGCCTTCTCCTTGAAAAGGCGAAGGGGTGCAGAGTGGTGTTAGCACTCAGCGGGCTCTTTTGAGCTGTAGGAGTTGGATGTGCGCACAGTTAATATGGTAGCACCAAATTTTTAGATCACGAGGAGGGAGGTAAAGTAGGGAAACAGTGTAGGTAGAGGGCTAATTTAAATTTTGAAAGTGTCATTAGTCTGGCTAGTTTCTTGTAGGACAAACTCATAAGCTACTCCTGTGGCAACTTGTTACGCATATTTTTACTGGCCCCGTACTGTGCAAGTTCTATTTAGTGGTGCTAATACACACACCCTTTCTTCTCTTCTCATGATAGCTGCTCTTCTCAGCTGAGAAGCTACACGTGCTGTTCTGTTAGACCTGTCACAATATTCTCTGTGATTGCACATGTATACGTGGGGGGGTTTTTTAACAACCCTTCACTCTGACTTCATGTCTTAGAGTTCCATGTAAGCATCAAGTTGACAATTTTATTCCAAGACAAACTTGTTCTAGTGCTTGTTAATGTCTCCTTTTGCTGGAATATTTGTGCAGAGCAAACAAACTTAATGGCTAATGTTGGCTGAAGCAGCACAATAAAAGTCCCCTAGAATATCTGCACAAAAGACTTGAGCTTGCAGAATACTCTCCCTGCAGATTCTTTGGAGCTGAGTGTGTCAACAGTGTCTCTTGAGCTAGCTGCAGATGTTAACACAAGTGATTTTTCTTCTGCTCGTACTCCTAGTTTGCTTTGCTTGTTACTGCATAGCTTAGAACTGCATTTTTTTTGCAGGTTTTATGACTTACTGAGCAGAGGCTTTGTAACCTGCTGGAGCGAAGTCTTGGTGTTGTGTTCTGTTATCAGCTCTGTCAGCTCTTTCTTCTCAGATTCAGGCTGCCCACATTGCTTCTAAATATGATAAATACCTTTGCATTGTTGGAAATACGTGTAGTGCAAGCATAGCTAGTTACGTGTCGACATCATCCGCGCACTGGGATGTCTGTAGTGCCAAAACCTGCTGCAGACTGTTGTGCTCAAGTAATGATAGGCTAGATGAGTCAGTTATTGAAAGCTATAGATGAAGGTGGCAGGATGCGAAGAGAACAGAATTAGTCTTGATCTTAAAAGCCAGTTAACTCTGAAAGATGGTCTTCACATAAAGGCGTATAAATGTGGCATAATTCTGATATGAAACTAGCTTGGTTTTCTGACAAATGCTTAACTAGCCAATTCTGGCGGCTTGTGTCTTGCTGAACCAACATTTTTCTGTTTGGAGGATGCGAGAGTGGAATGTAGGAGTATTTACTTTCGCAAAACAGCTTGTTTTTTGTTTCAGTAACTGCGTCGCTGATGCATTTGACTTTTACGCTGCCATATCTTGCTGAGCATGGAAGTATTTGCAGCCTTTGTAATAATACTGTGGCTTGTTGTGAGCACAGGTCACTTAAATATATTCTGTTCTACAGGATTGCAAATAGTGGGACCCAAATAGACAAGGGCCGTGGAAGCTGCTGTGCTAAATCTAGGTACTGACTGTAGGAACAACATGAAGGAAAAGAGCTTTTGCTGTGAAATCCAATTTTTCTTCCTGACCAGTAAAGAGTAGGTCTTGAAGGTGACCTGCTAAATACCAGAGTCGTGAATGATTAAAGGGGCATGCTTGACCAAATATATAGATTATCTAAACATTTGGGGTTTGGTTGGGTTTTGTTTGTTTGTTTTTCAAAGTCCCAAAACCTGTGCATTTGCCCAAAGGGAGTGTCATTTCTGATTGTTGAGTATTTGACAGTGCTTTTGCTGTTCTCTCAACTTGCCTTGTGTGAGTCCTTCCCCTGGAAGTGTGGAAAGGCACTGAAAGAACTCTTCAGTGTTAGAACTTGCCCTTCAGACACCACCGCTAACTTTGCAATCAGTATTACACAACAACTCATCACCTTGTTACGTGGTGATGATAGCAGTTTCCCCTGGATGCAGTCACCTTCTGTTTGAGGGGGGAAAAAACCAAAGTGGCTGAACTAGAGCGGTAAGTTTCAGGCTGCTAGAAACAGAACTTCCCTGGGACTTGGGAGGAAGAAAGAGTGTTTTGAAGCTGCAGGGCAGGATGTGCGACAGGGACTTATTTGGCATAATTTCAAGCTGCATTTAGGCTGATGAGTGGTTCCTTTTCACAGCGGGCTTCACTTGTGCATATTACAAGTTCTCAAACCTGTGTGTTTGACTTGAGTGTCAGATGTTCCCCAGCTAACAGACAAAGTTGCATCTTAGCATTTTCTGTTAGTCCAGCTTTGTAAAGAAGAGTGATGTTATGTTATTCCATCCAGTAGCAAGAGGAGGATAGGAAATAGGCTTTTGGGAAGAGGCCTGAAAACACTGTGTACCTTCAAACGACCTTGCTCTACAAATCTTGCTTTCCGTGTACTATATTGTGGGTGCGGCACTATCTTTTGCTACAGTTTCTTACACCTTGAACAGTTTCTGGATAAAGGTTTGTCTAGAGAGCATACACTAAGAAAATACCCTCTTTTAGTGGTGTTTGAAAACTGATCTTAATATGATGCGGTAGTATTTCATGTAGGTGTTTTCTTTTTATATGATGCTTGACTTAAAATTCTTACTGCACACCTAAAAGAAATGGACGATGGTAGGTCAAAGTGAAGCAGTGGATAATGGCTTGCTTTAGAAAGTGTAGCCGCTCAGAGTTTCAGTTCTGGTCCCTCTTATTTTAAAGGATCCAGAAGTTGCCACACATAGAAGTGAAAACTCGTCTGGAAGATGTCTGTTGACTCTGCTGGGTCTAGCATTCATCTTGGCAGGAGTTGTTGTCGGTGGAGCCTGCATCTACAAGTACTTCATGCCTAAGGTAATGTGAAAGTTCTTTTTTCTTTAAGCATCACTGAATAAAAGAAGTGTAATTATACATGGATTACCACTATAATAGAAAACCTTCAATAACTGGGACACAAAGACTGCTGTGTCCTTTTATAAAAGCTCCAAGTGTGACAGACCTGTGCTTGGTGTTAGAAATACAGTTTTAAAGCAACGTTCACTGTAAAAATAACTGGCCTTGCTCTTACCTTTCAGCATAAGGTGTACCGTGGCGAGATGTGCTACTTTGAAAATGAAAATCGTGATCGTGCGGTGGAGCCGTATTTCCTCCCCATTGCTGAAGAAGCCGACATTCGAGAAGACGATAACATAGCCATCATTGATGTGCCCGTTCCGAAGTTCTCGGACAGTGATCCAGCAGCGATCGTTCATGACTTTGATAGGGTGAGTGCATGTGAAGCAGTAAGAAATAACTAGTCTTGTTGCTCTCTGGGAAGCTGTGGAGCAGCTGGTAATCATAACAGCTCCAGGGTTTTCATTCCTGAGACCTTTAAAGCTTACTGCCAATGCAGGCTTTTGTTTTTGGGGATGGGTTTAAGTGTGGGAAATCTGACCCTTTTAACTCTACAATAGTGGACTTAACTTGCGCAAGGGAGGAGTGTTAGAGGAGTTCATACCCACGGTGACACGCAGCTGGATCGTTTCTCAGAACAGTGCATCTCAGTGCTGTGCATCTTTAAGTGTTGTTGCCCATAGGATGTCTGGAAGTGACACTTGCTGTTTGGTCAAGAATCCTATGTGAAGGAAAGTGAGGGCAGGAGAACATTGTAAATGTGAGTTAAGAAACAGGGAAACTGAGGATTCGGTCTAAGATTCTGCCAGACTGTGCTACAGCAAAATGTGGAATTGCAAACAAGCGTGGGCTCCTTCTCTTGGATAAGAGAATTGAAAAATCTCCTCAAGTGGCTGAAACCTGGAACTTGAGAATGCGGTGTTAGTTGCGTGTAGTTTCACTAAAGTAAAGAGAAGAGGATGGTTTTAATTTGAATGCTTCTTTTATTAAAGTTGTCTTGATAGTATTAAGTTATCCTTAAGCAGCTGTAAAAGCTCTCGAAGGCTGTAAAGCCAGCTTTGCCAGTGCAGACTACTCACAGCACAGGCAGCAGAACTGACCTCTGTACATGCTGCCTTCAGCGGTAGCACGGAACGCCGCGCAGCCAAGCTGTGCTACCTGTGATCACAGCACTTGCAGCTTTTATCTGTGTTGGCTTGACAGCATCTTGGCTGTGACTTAAAAGGATTCAGGCAACTCAAGAACTTCAGTTGCTTCTGGCTAAGTGCTATTCAAAGTCATAATAAACCAAGTAGATGTGGTGATAATTTCAGTCTCTGCCGTTCTTGCACTCAGTGGTAATGCTGATGTGACTTCTAGAGACTGTTTCTGAAGAACTATTTACAGGGAGCGATTGCTGATCGGCAGTCAGATACCTTTTGTTTGCACTGTGCTAAATTGGACTTCTTCAGTTAGGAGAGCATACTCCCAGATACTTCCCGGTACTCGTACAAACTGTGCTCATTTAGAATTGTGGTGGAAACAGCTTTTACAGTCGGCTCTTACTTCTCTACAAAAGTCCTGTTGTAAACATTAGCTGCAACCACTTTGATTGCAAAAGTGATAATAGCCAAGTCCTTACACTAGACAGTTCTTGAATGCATCACTTTGATACTAGCTGTGCATGATCTCCAGCTTTTTGAGCTTCCTCCTTAGTCCTTGTAGAACTGTGTTCTAGCAATAAGAGGCCACGCTTGCTTAATTGAAAACTTGTTTCCAAAATAGCTTCTGACGGCGTATCTTGACTTGCAACTGGGTAACTGCTATGTGATTCCGCTGAACACATCCATAGTTATGCCGCCAAGAAATCTGATGGATCTCTTCGCAAAACTAGCGGTACGTGGAAGCTTTACTGTGTGGTTATGCTGACAAGATCCCTTCTGGTAAGAGTGCTGGGTGTTGCTCCTGAACTACGGTCTCTTGCTAGAACAGTCCTCTTGCCATCAAAGTACATAATCCCCGGGCTCAGTCCCAGCATTGAAGTTAAGGCCAGCTGTCAGCATATATTACGTTGAGTAGATTCATGCTTAATGCTCTTATTAATACCTAGCTTTATGAAAGCCGAAAGGGACTGGCAAACAGGGTTAAATTTAGCTATTACAAAGGAATTTGATCAAGCCCCAAATATCATTGGGAGCCCAAACCTGAAAGTTACCACCGGAAAGCTCACTTGCTCTGTGAGAGTTTTAATGAAAAGAGCAATACGGACTTGTTTTTCTGTTTTATTGGCACGGTGGTTATGAGCTCACCACAAGCATTTTGACTCTTCAGTGACTAAAACTGGTATCTCTCCAAGATGACTTACGGGCCAAGTTGGTAGAGCTTGCTGCTCCTTCCAGATTAAATTGGATACTGAGCTATCGTGTGTCAAACACACCTTTCAAAGAAGTCATTGACTCCTCTGCACCTAGTGCTGGAGGCCACCTGATCTGGCTTAGCTTGTTGCATTTTCTTCAGTGTCTTGAAGACAAGCTTTAAGTGTGTCTGCCTGCCCCCGTTTTTAGGAGTTGGTCGTGAGGGGTGGGAAGTCGTTTCGGTAGTGCTGTGGTCTGGTGAAGGTTTAACCTTTGTAGGTCGCATTGCTTTTTTTGTATTGGAAGTATTGCCTCAGACATGGAAACTTTTGTAATACTTTGTGTCTCCTCTTAACTGCAAACTTTCTGTTGTATATATACAAATAAAGGTGAACAGGTTCTATTTATGTTGTGCTTCTTGTGAGGTGAGCAATGTTAAGGTTAACTGTGCTTGTTTGGATGTAACTGCAACTGTTTGGAATAGCCTTTGTCAGTTTTTACCTTCTCTGTATGCAGCTGTTCAAGACTAGCATATCTTGGTGTTACAAAGCAGGAAAGCTGAAGTCTAATGCCTGAAGCCCTTCCAAAGCAAAGAGTAAAATGTAGTGAAATTTGTCCGCTGTTAGCAGAATACCGTGTCTCAAGGATTTTTCTCTTTTAGACTGGCTCTTACTTGCCTCAGACCTACCTAGTCCGTGAAGAAATGGTGGTGACAGAGGAGATAGATAACGTCTCTGACTTGGGTATCTTCATCTACCAACTCTGTGTTGGAAAAGAGACCTTCAGGCTTCAGCGCAGAGACCAGATAACGGGTAAGTTCCCTTTAGTAAAAAATAAATCTGTTGTTCAAGTAGGGAAAGGGTAAATACTTAAACCTTTGGAGTTTTTAGACTTGGAAGTCGGGGAGGGTTCAGTATGAGCTGAGACTGCCCGTAGAACTGACGGGTATTTTGCCCCACTTTCAAGTGAGCATCTGAAGTTCATTCGAAATGATGAGAGTTTCAGTTACAGAATTAGAGGTTACATGCCTAAACCAAATTTGAACTTAAGCCTGTTTCTGTTCCATCTTTTGGTTGAAGTTGTAAGTTAGTTTGGCCCTAAAATTCATATAATCGTCTGATAATGTGAGTCTGCGTAGGTGCAGCTTAGCCTGTTGCTGTCCTGTCTAAAACTGGCTTATAGGAGCACCAAGTAAAAGCATTATCTTCTAGTTCACTTCCTCTGAAAATAAAAAAATTCAACAGCTAGCTCCGGACATCCTAGACTTCCTCTCTAAAGGAAGAAGAACACCTCGTAGGAGCGTCTCAGCTCTGTCTCTGTGTTGCCTGTCAGCTCGCGCCACCCCCCTGCCGTTCTGTGGAAAGGATGGAGCTTGAGGTGTCGGTGGTTTGACGTACTGGAAGGAGGCCTGGAGGACAGAAATCTGATGCTATGAATTTTTGCTCACTGTCGTTCTCAAAGCGTTTTGCAGTTTGCTGCTCTCGCCAAACACGCAGTGAACTAATCCTCTGTCAGCTGCAGCCTTTCAGAATGCAAACGTTTGGTTTGTCAGAACTCTCTGCTCTGCTTTTCCTGCCAAGCTCTCGGGCAAGAGTTTCCTCGGCCCAGTTACAGCTTGCAGCATCAGGAGCCGTATCTGCTGTTTGCTGGAGACTCCGTCCTGTTGCTAGGTGGAAGGCTCTGTATGCGGGAGCATAAAACTGGGCCTCTGTAGCTAACGGTGTAGAGCACTTAAAGGCGACATTTGCTGTTGCTTTGTGGGAGGGAGAGGCACGTGTCTCCTAGCTGTTGTGAAGATGCTTTTGTGAACACGACCAAATTGGCTGCTGCTGTGACTGCAAGACTGTAGCCTATAGACGATACTGCAAAGAGTGTTTATGATGTCTCCTTAAATCATCTTACTGTAGCATGTTTTTGACATCTTCCCTGCATAGTAAAAGACTTCTGCAGAATACTTGCACAGAAGGATTCTAGTAAATGAATAATGCTTTTTGTGCAGTTTCTGTTCTGTAACTAACCTTGTTTGCCCTTGGAGGGGAAGGAGGCAGGAAATCTGGCTGAATAGAAGACTGCTGCCGAGGAGAAAATTGTTTGGGGAAACAGCTTGTCTTGCCTTCCAGATCAGATTTCTAGCACGCCTTTCTTCTAGTCTGTATGAGCCACGCACATGTAAATAATTAGACTAAAATGGGTATGCTCCTTATAACTTCTGTGGAGAAGTCTTCTCGTTTAGCTAGTGCTGCGTTGGCTCTTGGATTTTGTAGAGTTCTGTTCCAGCTGACCGCAGGTTCTGCAGCAGTTCCCTGGCGTTGTGGCTGAAGGCGTGTGAGAAACAGGACAGGTTATCCTGGCTGTTCAGTTGTGTACCCAGCGGGATAGCCATTGGAAACTTCCTAGCTTGTAGAGGCGTTGAGATGGAGATGAATTGAAGGACAGCCTCTGTTTCCAGTGTTTATACAGTGCCCTGCTGGGGCTGGTTTAAGGGCTGGTGCTTCTGGACTGCGATGGATAGCTTCTCTTGCTTACGCTGAGCAATGCTTGTTAAACAAGCTTTCTTCTCTGCCTCCGGTATGTTGAAGGGCTTTAGTTGAGCAGCGTGTCTTTGGCAGGACTGCTGTGTTCTTGTCAGTACCTAGGTGATACAGATAAACTGCCTGTGTCAGATCCAGTGCTAGCGTGTCCCAGAATAGAGGAAAGCACTTGAATAGTGTTAGGGAAAACTTCAGTAAGATCATCAGCTGAGTGGCAGATCCTCGCCGGGCTCTCATCAAGGTGAGGACTGCTCTATAGAAGCGTACCAGCTGTTAATATTTACTGGGTGGGGGGAAGTGTTGAGGAAGAACTAGGGTTTTTTCTGGCACCCTTTCTGAATTTTTAAACTCTTCCCTGTAGCTTCGATCTGCTTTGTTTTTCCTCTCCTTTGTACTTAGGAAGGGCTATAAGAAACTTGCCATAAATGACCTATTTAGTGTAGTCTCTTCTGTCACTAAAATGGTGGCAGCGGTACTAGATGAAAGCGCTTGCTTGCTTTGTCCCGTGTTGTACGTGGCCTCCTCTGTTGCTGTAACCATTCTGAAAATGAGGGGGGCTTTCTGATAGAAAACAAACTGATACCAAGCTCTAGTGACAGTTGATGGCTGCAGAAGCACTGTACTGAAGGACTGTATCTCGCTGCTGTTCGTTATGATACGCAACCTGTAAATACTTGCTGCTGGGTCGTAGATCTGCTTCACTTAGGCTCTCGTCTTCTCTCGTCCCCAGGTCTGCAGAAACGCTCAGTGGAGAACTGTCATTCAATCAGACACTTTGAAAACTCTTTCGTTGTTGAAACAAAGATCTGTCAACAGTGAAAGGTGTTGGATGGGAGGTGACTAGTTCACAGCTTCATTGAGAAGTCTGAGCGTTAGACATCGACTTCTTGAATTAAAATGTGCAGTGATAATCAAAAGCCTTATGCATTTTCTGTGTATTGCTTGTATTTCAAAAGACAAAGTCACCATTTCAGCTTTCTTTGATCCTTGGTATAACTTTTTAGTTGTCTCATGTAAAACTTAAATTTGAGTAAGGTTTTTTTAGAAGGTTAATACCAGTTTATGCGTTGAATGTGTTTGATTTAGTGTAATCTGGGAATGGCAGAAAAATATATATATATACACAAAAATGTTAACCAGTTCCTTGGCTGGAACCAATTCTGTTCACCTTAACTTTCACAGGATGATTGATGCTAATAATCTGTGGTTTGCACATCTTGTGTAGTTCTGTAGAATAGCTCTGCACTCCGTATCCTGGCTAAGAAACCTTCTGATGCGTACCATTAAAGGTTTAGTTTAACAGCCATGTGTGAAGCATGTAAAATCCAACCTCAGTGATCATAAACCCTTTAACACTACTCTCTTTCATTTTGTGCAATTACTGTATTGAATTCGTATGTATATTTGGAACCTTCCCCAAGCTTACGTTTAATTCCTCTACCTTTGTTTGGTTTTGTGGTATTTAGTTGTTAGATTCAGATAGAGTTGCTCTTAAAGCTTGTCGGTATTTTTGGTTATGAATTGGTTTATCCTGTAACTTCCTATTTCAAGAATCTGTTCTGGTATAGCTCACTTGTGAATGTGACTGTAGTTGTAAACTTAAACTACTCTGGCTTATATAAACTTTTTAGATCAACTTTTTATGAGCAAGTAGCGTTACTACTGCAGTCGGAGCATTGTTCACTTTTTTTGGAAGCTGCAGTATAAAGATAATGAAGAGTTAGCGTCCTGCAGTTGATGAACTTGAGAGTTTTATTAAGGGACTTTATATTGGCAAAAATTCTGCAACCCTATAATAAATGTTTCTCTAAAACTTTGGCGTTTGTGTGACTTCATGGCGCTCAGAGGCAAGAGCGCAGTACGCTGGCGTATGGGGGGGAGGGGAAGCGATGGTGATGGGCCCGGGGCAGCAAGCAGCCCTCTTGCCTCTTACCCCTCCTACCCTCCCCTCTTTTTCATCTTGCGAAGCCAAATTTCCTCGTCCTGTTGCTGTGGAAATGCTTTGTGGTGCAAAATGAACGTGGGGAACAGAGGGAAGAAAAAGATACCTCGCTTCAGACTCGATCCCTGAGGGGCAGCGCTCGGTGGTGTTGGGTGCGTTGAGCGGGGTGCGTTGAGCGGGGTGCGTTGAGCGGGGTGGCTGGCAGGCGGGCGGGTGGCACTGCCCGTTGTGGGACAGCGAAGGGCAGATGTGTTCCGTGATTCAGCCGTTTGAACACTGGTGTTGACGAGGCTGGTGATGAAAGGTTTGCTTGTCTTCATGTATTGATGGCAGGGGTAATGAGCAGTCTTCTTAGCATGCCATAATACACCACGACAGCAGAGGGCTCGGCGACAGCTGACTGCAACACCTCGCAGCGTTCGCCCATGAGCTTGGGGCTGTAAGCTCAGAGCTACGGGCGCGCCGCGGTCAGATTTCTGTGACTGGTTGCTCAAAGAGCTAAAGCGTGTCGTGAACCCTTCTGGCTTTCCAGGAAAGTAACTTGGATTATACAACTGGGAGAAGGACTAGGGAGTGAGAGGTGACTAGAGGAGCAGCTGCTCTCGGTCGTTGCTTGTGAAACTCTGCAGAGGAACGGAGTGGAGCGCAGCTCCGGGGTGGTGGCCCATTCTGCTGCCTTGCCTTGGAAGCTAACGCAGCTCTTCTCCCCAGGTGTATGGCGAGGCAACGCAGAGGACATGCCCCAAAACCAGAGCTTTGGTCTGCTGGGCTCTACAATAATAGCCGTAGAGGAGCAGTTCTTTGTGTACTTCAGTCCACTGAAGGAGAAGGCTGTAGAAGGCTCTAGTTACTGTCCCTGGGTGTCAGGTATGCTTTACAGAAACAGGTGTGTGTTGCTGGGGAAAGCAGCTGCGCTGATGAGTTTCTGCTGCAGCCTGGCTGTGTGCTTGGGCAAGTTACGGTGGTGGTGGCTTCCTCCTCCTCCTCCGGATTGAGAGGATAGCGAGGGTGGGTTGGCTGGCTGTTTTGGTAACCTTGACTGGAAGGGTTTGGAAACGTGTTGGTTGCAGAGAGCAAGCAGCATCTGCTTGCAGCGTCGAGGTTTGACTTTATTGAAAAATAAAAATGGAAATTCTTCCTTCCAGCTTTAGCAGCTGTGCAGTGGATGGCTCCCGCTAGGCAAGCCGTTAACCTCCTGGCTACCTTGAGATACGTAACGGAACGCTGGACATGCTTCCAGATACGCCGAAGCAGCTCCTCTTACCTTTGGCAAAGACTTTAAAAGAAATGAAGTCAGTTCCTTAAGAGCTTATTAGATGTTCTAGGCAGTGAGCCAGCGTACTGCAAGGAACGGGTTGTTCTTACCTGCTCGCGCTCAGCAAGTAGCCGGCGCGGCGGTCGCGGGTGCGGCGTGCCGGGCTCTTTATCCAGCCCTGACGGTTTTATGGGGTGGGTGGGCATTGACATCAAAGGACTGCAGTTCTAAGGTTGCTTCTGTGCAGCCAGCCGGTGTTCCTGGGATCTTGTGGTGCTGGCTCCCGGCTGGAGCGGCTGTGGGTCCGGCTGCGCTGCGAGCCGGACGAGTCCGGTGCCAGCAGATGGCACAGGCAGCAGGCGCTTGGGCTGGGAGTGGGCCAGACTGGTACAAACCCCTGCGCGTGTGCCAGCGATGGGCGTGCAGGGAGTTTGCTGAAATTACACCTAAAGATGGTTTCGTGAAAGCTTCCTCTAGGTGGTGTCTAGTATCTCTGCTTAGTTCTCATCCGTAGTAAAGAATGTTGCTATAATACATCTGTAACCTGCGTAAAACCCCATTAAATATCTGAGTTAAGGTCGTGCTGCAAACACGGGTGTGGTAACTGAAGGGATAACGTGACCGAGATGCAAATGCAAACTTATTTACTGTAGTAGCTGCTGTTGACGAGTGTGTTCACTGAAAAAGCAACCAGTGTGCAGGGGACGATCGGCAATATCTGCGCTCTTGCTTATTGACGAGCTTATCTGCGTGCTGGCTTGCACGGTATTTTTCTGACACAGCATATTTATATGTGAGTTTAAAATACCTTTATGAATGTTGAGCCGACAGCCCAGTGCTTTGGATGATTCCTCTTCTAGCATTATGTGCGAGTTTTTTTCAAGTTGAAGTACTCTAATCAAAGAGAACTCGCAAATTAAGAACAGACTGGAATTTGTTGCTTGGAGGAGCTGCTGCTGCCCTTTGCAGAGCCGGTCGCTCTGCCTGAGGGCAACTGGCAAGATCTGGGCTGCAGGTGGGGGGGGTGTTCCTGGCAGACACTTGCATTGGAGTAGATGCCAGTCTGCCCTAGAACTGCAGTTTCCTCCAGCCTGACTTTGTAAAAATTCATAGCATTTAAACTGTTATTTGTATATATAAATACCTTGAGATGAAGATCTTGAAGGTGACAATGAACGGGGACAGCGTGGCGACCTTTGGAAGGCGTGCCGAGGCCTCGGCCTGCTGTGGAACAGAGCTTTAGCACCTCAGACTTGATGAACCGGTTGTCTAAAAGCGAGACGTTTCACCGTCAGCTCAGCTCCGTGCTGTGGACTGTTGCAGCACAGCCCTGCTTGGTGTGGTGGTGGAAAACTCTCGCCTGGCAGCCGCAGCGGAAGTCCCGGTGTATGTGCGGATGCCGGGGGGGGGAAGAGCCTGCTAGGACTTCAGCGAGACTGGGCTGGCTGCTGGGGGCTTCGTTAGTTCGTGGCATTGCAGGGAAAGATTCCAAAAATTGAGATGGGCTCAGCAGAGTTTCTGGTGAATGGCAGCAGAAATATCAGACCACTGAAATCGGCTCTGAATTCCCATGAGAAAAATTCCTGTTTACTATTTTGAACTCCTCCTCCCGCATCTGGGATTCGTTCTTCCCCAGCTGCCACAGCTCTGCTTGCCGCAGGGTGGGCTGGCTTGGACGGTCCCCTCCTTACTGATGGTCGGGCAGCTGCCAGCTCTAGGTGTGACAGGCTGAGGGAGCTGGGGCTGTTCAGCCTGGAGAAGAGAAGGCTCCAGGGTGACCTTAGAGCAGCTGCCAGTGCCTGGAGGGGCCGACAGGAAGGATGGAGAGGGGCTTTTCACAAGGGTGTGTAGGGATAGGACAAGGGGGAACGGCTCTAAACTAAAAGAGGGGAGATTTAGATGAGATATTAGGAAGAAATTCTTCCCCATGAGGGTGGTGAGGCCCTGGCCCAGGTTGCCCAGAGAAGCTGTGGCTGCCCCCTCCCTGGCAGTGCTCAAGGCCAGGCTGGATGGAGCTCTGAGCCCCTTGGGCTGGTGGAAGATGTCCCTGCTCATGGCAGGGGGGTTGGAACCAGGTGAGCTTCAAGGTTCCTTCCAACCCTTTCCATGCTATGATTCTGTGTTGTAGGTGGATGCTTTTGTTTCTTGGTCTTCTCCGAAGTGCTCAGGAAGGCTGGAAAGAAAGAAACATTACGGTGTTTAGCTAAAGACAGCTTCCTCCCCCCTGCCCCTTGCCTGATCTGTCGCATTTCACCTGGAGTTCTCTTAACGTGCCCCAAAGTAACAATCCTAGAGCAGAAGAGAACACTTACCCGGCCAGACAAATGCGGTGCAGCCCGTGAAGCCTCCGCAGTGGCCGTGTGGCTGAATTACGGCCCCGGGAAGGCTGAGCTGGGGGCCAGGCTCGGGAGGATTAAAGCTGCTCTGGCTGTCCTAGTTCTGAGCTGGGGGGGGGTGGCTTGGCTGCCAGCTATGGCGCAGAGCCCAAAGGCTGGCACTGATCGGAGCTTCGAGGCTGCAACCAAAATAATTATTATATGTGTAATTACAGTCATATTATTTCATTAAAATTATTCCTTCATTATGTATATATATTTGTGATATTACCTAGGCAATATAAATGGGTGTGTTTCCTGTCTTGAGAGTGATTAAAGACTCTCCACCTAGCACTCCACCTCCAAAGGAAATTATTTCTTATAGTACAACTGTTTTGTTTACTGAAGCAAATTTTCTCTCTTTCTGTACTGCAGCAGCCCAGAGTTCCACATGAACAGGCATGACAGTGAATTCACGGTCTTCAGAGCCGTTCTGCCTGTGGATGGAGACGCTGTGTGTCTGGGGGAGAAGCGGCCGGGTTCTCGGGAGCTGCTCCAGTTCAGGCCTTGCTGGTGTTTGAAGCTGTGCCGGGTTAAGCCCGCGTGTGGACGCCGGGTTCTGGAGCAAGGAGCTGCCTGCCTACAGCCCCGATCCCTGGCTGGAGTGGAACCAAGTGCTTTTATTCAGGAGTGAGAGCGCCTGCGGGTGGGCTTCAGCAGGAATAGATCCGTGGATAAATAGCCCTACAGCTTCCACTCGATGATGAAAAATCCCTTGGGTGGGAAGGGATGTTCTGGGGGATGGTGGTGCCGGTGGTAACCGTGCACTCTCGCTTGGTGACAGGTCATTCAGCACTCTGGTTTCTCTGCCCTTGGCGGTCGGAGCTGCTTTGTCATCTCTCATTCTCAGCCCCTTGCGCCAGGGAGTGCTTAGAAAGATAGAGGGGGATGGAGAAGCCCCCGTTCAGGCTGCCCTGCCCGTACCGGTGTGCCTCGGCACCCGCTGCGCAGTGGGACGGCGTTATGGCCGTGCCTCCTCACATCACGGGGTGGGAGGTCAGGCTTTCACCCGGAGTAAAGGGTAGTGCTTCCGTGGTCGTGAGCTGTAGCTGCTTGGCTCTTCACGTAAGTTTGTAGTCGGAAAAGAAATGAAAGCGTTTCTGCTTATCGTGTACATCTGTGCTGCAGTGTAAGCTGCCCGCCTGGCTGCCCGGGTTCCTTCTGCTCTCGTCAAAGCTTCCGTGCTAACTGCTCCTGACGATTCACAGAGCACGGCTGGGTGGGCTGGGGAGCAGGAGTGACACCCCAAAGACACCGGCTCCTGCCTGAGAGCGTTTGCTGTGGGAAAGGTTCGCTTGGGCGGAGGTGGCTGGGGAGTAAACTGGTACACGGGTGGAGAAGAGCTTGCATGAGAGTCGCTGAGTGCCGCTGTATTTCTGAGGCTCTGTCTTTGCGGTAGATTAAGACCCTTGGTTTCTGGTAAGGAAACGATGCGTACCAACTGGAAGGAAAACAAAGTTTCTGGCTGAGTGCCTTGAGCGTGAGAGAAGGAAGTGAGCTCCAGATCTCACCAACTTTTGTGTTTCCTCTGTAGACACCCTGTTCGCAGGTGTACTGGAGATCTGCACTGTCCGTTTGCAGAATCACAATATTCGTTGTCTTTTGACAGAGCTAATGGTTTCCCTCTACAAAACTCTTCTTTTTGCTTTCCCAGCGTCTTTTGATTTTTCTTCCCCTTCTGTGTTTTCATTTACATTTTTTTTAAAAACAAACAAAAAATCCCCACTAGCTAAAAAACTCCAGCGCCACAAGGAAAACAGGGGTCCTTGCTGCAGAGCTGAGATGTACAACTGGGTGCTGATGTTCAGGGGAACATCTCCTGCAGAAGAGCATCACCCCCCACAGGGGAGATGGTTGGAGGGACCTGGTTTGCCCCGTTGGTCTCCTACACCGTTCCACGTAGAAGAAGAGGTTGTGCTGGTTGTGGCTGTTGCACTGAGGAGCAGGGACGTGCTACGAGGAGAGGCTGAGGGAGCTGGGCTTGTTCAGCCTGGAGAAGAGAAGGCTGAGAGGGGACCTAATATATACTTACAAATATCTCAAGGGTGGGTGTCAGGAGGATGGGGCCAGACTCTTTCCAGTGGTGCCCAGCGACAGGACAAGGGGCAACGGGCACAAACTGAGGCAGAGGAAGCTCCAGCTGAACCCGAGGAAGAACTTCTTCCCTCTGAGGGTGACGGAGCCCTGGCCCAGGCTGCCCAGGGAGGCTGTGGAGTCTCCTTCTCTGGAGATATTCCAGACCCACCTGGATGCGGTGCTGTGCAGCCTGCTCTGGGTGACCCTGCTTGGGCAGGGGGTTGGGCTGGGTGACCCACAGAGGTCCCTTCCAACCCCGACCATTCTGTGATTCTGTTTCAAAGCCGTAAAATCTCAGCCTTGCGGCGTTGCTTTTGCATTCATCCTTTTGCCTCGGAGCAGGCAGCGGTGTGGTCCCCAGTCTGGTGTTTCTGCCAAGGGCTGCTTACTTTGCGTGATGCAAATGGAGGCAAACTCCCCCTCCTGAGGCTCTTGCAAATGCTCACCGCCAGCCCCTGAGGGCTCGGCACCGAGCTGTGGGGAACCTGCACGTGTTTTGGCCCAGCGCTGGGCTCAGACCTGGCCTGGAGCTGGCGCTGGGATACCTTCCAGTTGCTGGATACCTTCCAGTTGCTGGATACCAGCCCGAGTGAGCTTCACAAGCGCGTGGGTGTGCTGTAGTGCGACTGGGGGCAAAACCCAGCGGTAACAAAGTCAGCAGCGGGGCTTGGGTCTGGGATTTCTGCTGTGTTTCGTTCAGTGCTTGTGCGCCATATTCAGCCCACTTATTCCTCTAGTCTACGGACAGGTTTTTTAATTTCTTTTCAGCTTCTAAATATCTGACCAGTTTGTTGTCAGGTTGGCTGTGGTGCCATGCTGGCAGCTCTACCTGGGCAGCAGCTGTGCCTCCAAAGGAGTTTTGATGGCCAGAAGCAGTCTTCCCTTATGCTCCACTTGTGGGTTTTGACCAATCGCCAAACAAAGAGCTCTTGGATAGTGGGAGAAGACCTTAAAAAAGTGCTGTGCAGCATCTGGGGTGCATTAAGAGGAGTGTGGGCAGCAGGTCAAGGGAGGTTCTCCTCCCCCTCCACTCTGCCCTAGTGAGGCCCCATCTGCAGTGCTGTGTCCAGTTCTGGGCTCCCCAGTTCAAGAAAGATGAGGAGCTACTGGAGAGAGTCCAGCGCAGGGCTGCGAGGATGAGGAGGGGACTGGAGCATCTCTCCTACGAGGAGAGGCTGAGGGAGCTGGGCTTGTTCAGCCTGGAGAAGAGAAGGCTGAGAGGGGACCTTAGAAATGCCCATAAATATCTGCAGGGTGAGGGTCAGGAGGATGGGGCCAGACTCTTTCCAGTGGTGCCCAGCGACAGGACAAGGGGCAACGGGCACAAACTGAAGCCTGGGATGTTCCATCTGAACCCGAGGAAGAACTTCTTCCCTCTGAGGGTGACGGAGCCCTGGCCCAGGCTGCCCAGGGAGGCTGTGGAGTCTCCTTCTCTGGAGGTATTCCAGACCCGCCTGGACGCGGTGCTGTGCAGCCTGCTCTGGGTGACCCTGCTTCAGCAGGGGAGGTTGCACTAGATGACCCACAGAGGTCCCTTCCAATCCTGACCATTCTGTGATTCTGTGATTGCCCCCATTACGTGGCTGCAAAGCGTTGTGCACCCATGGGAAGCGAGGCAGTTGTCCGGGGCTGTCTTGTATCCCGGTGAGTAGTGGGATTATTTGCCCCACACCAAACCATCCTCCTTCCCCATCCATGGCTGCTCCGGCGGCTGCATCCCTGCCACGCGATGGGCGGAAGAGCAGCGTGGTGGGAGAGCACCGGGGTCGAGTCACGGGGGGTGATCTGCTCCCTGGAGCGGAGGGGGCTGCCCCACATGCCTTTTACTGGTAAAAGGGAACTGCTCGGCTTGCTTGGTTGTGAGAGATTTCCTGGAATTTGGAGCAACATTTCTAAGGACTGCCCCATCCTGGAGCCTGTCGTAGCCCGTGGCTTTCTTTGAGTAGAACATAGTGGGGGGCTGGAGGGTGAATGCCTCCTTTGTTGTCCCGTGGAGAGAAAGTGGCCCTGACCCAGCTGGTGGCTGCTGGAGAAGATCCCACTGAACTGGGAAGCAGCCGAAGAGCTGTTGAGCCAGATGCCACCAGGGTTTGACGTCCCATGGGAGGGACCTGGGATGGGTCCGTGCAGGGCAAACGGACCCGGAGTGAGAAACGCTGGGGGAAGGGGCTCGCCGGAATGGCACCGCGCCGGCGTGGGCAGTGGTGGGTGCTGCTGGTGTCTTTGGGCTTGAGGTGGTGCTGCTTGGGGTTTTGCAGACCGTTAACCAGCAGGCTCAAGCTGGGATGTGGGGCTTTGATGGTTAGCGTTGATTCACTTAGAGAAGAAACCTCTCCTTAAACCAGAAACTCCAAGCCAAGTCAGTTTTAGCTTCTGCTTTACATCGGTCTCCTGGGAACTTTCTCTCTAGCTGCGCAGACCTCTGTCTGACCACAGGGAGTTACCATTTCTTTAAATATCAATTATGTCATGTAGCAGCGGAGTTTGTGCAAGGTAACGGCCCTGAATCACGGGGCTGATAACCAGGCAGACAGCAGATGAGGGAAACCAGTCAGCCAAGGCGGGAGCTGGGGCGGGTTCGAAGCTTTAAGATGGAGTTTTTCCCTTGGGACTCCTGGGAGGGCAGGCCAGGAGGCGAAGCTGGCCGTGGGGTGCTTGGAGCGGTTGGTGAAAGCCGTGACCTTCACTTAGGTGGAGCCCCGTGGAGATATTCCCTGCTTACGTCGCCGTAGAGCCCGCTGGGAAAACGGGTGGGCAGAGGAGTTAGGAGATTTGTTCATTCTCACGAGACGTTGTGACAGTTGGTTGCATCACTTCTGTTTGGCCTACCTTTGGTGGTTTTTCTGGTTTTTTTTTCTCTGAATTTTAGGTTTGGGGGGGGAAGAAGCAGAGGCGGAAGGAAACTTAAGCAGACTGGCATCAAAAATTATAATCTTGACGACTGTAGCTCAGCTACTTGCTGACCGTGGAGGTACCCAACCTCTGAGAGGCTTCATTTTTTCTCTCTCTTTATGTTGGCACCTCTGTGTATGCCCAGACCGAGCGCTGGCTCTGACTGGGGTGAGGCCTTTTGTTGAGATTGAACTCCTGCTGAAATGAGTTCTGGGGACGTCTGGGTGTGTTGCCGGACTGGCTGTCTTAGAGGTGGCCGTTGTTCAGTCGTCACCCACGCATGGACAGGGTGGAGATCCCTTAAAATGGAGCGCTAACTGCTGCCAGAAAACCCCACCGAAACCCTGCCAGCAGCTGGTGAGATGTTTACGGGGCGGACCCCGTGTTGGGTTGACGTAAGATACAGAAATAGAGCTGGAAGCAGGAACAAGCACCCAGGTCTTCCCCTTTGAGGAGACGGCACTAACCACCAAAAGTCATGATGGTGGCTGGTCCCTGTCCCCAGGGCCAGCCGACTGGGCTGCCATCTTCGCTTTTTGCTCTTTTTTTCTCCCACTGCTTTGATGGAGGAGCAGAGACTGTCCTCACACTGACCAGCCGAGGGCATTTTCCTAGTGAGGAGAAACAGGCATTCCAATCCCCTCTGAAATGAAGGAACTTTAACCATTTTCTTTCCTTCTTAGGCGAGGACTGTGCTTACAGGGAGGGGCAGTGACAGCCCTATCCTTTCCCTGTGTTTCAGAACCAGGGGACGCTCCTTCCAGAGATTTTCAGGTGATGCTGAGTTGTTAGAAACCCCAGTCCTACATTAAATCTAGCTCTTGGTGTGTCAGACCCCGATCAGGCATCTCCTGCCGTTGGCTCAAGGTTGCTCTCTGGAGAAGAGCAGGATGCTGACAGCCCTGGAAGAAGATCTGCCGATGCCCCAGAGCAGTCTCTGTTACAGCTGGAGATTATTCCTAGAGGTGGCACGAGGCTCGGGAGCCGGCCGGGCCGGCGAGCCGTGCCGTCCTTCCCCTTGTAGCTGCTGGAAGCACGGCGAGAAAGGACGGTGCTGTCGCTTCTCTCCTGCCGTTGGCGCAGCTCTGGTGGAGCAGACCCTTGGACAAGGGTTGAGCCTTCGGGAGGCTGCACCAGAGTCACCCCCTTGCCTCGGCTGAGCTAATCCAAAAATACGAGCGCGCGCATCCCGGTTTCCTCCGGGGAAGGTCAGGGTTTTCATTAGTGGAAGTTAATGAGCCGGCTGGCGTCAGCGGGAGTCTGTGCAAGGAGTCCAGTCTCAGGAAATAAGGAATGATATAAAAAATATGAAAGGTTTCTTGGGGTAATTTGACAGTACTGAGAGACTATGGATGAGTCTTTAGCAGAGCTGAAAACATTAAAGGAACACTGGAGGAAAGAACTGATGGTCAGCAAAACACAAATCTGACTGTTTCAACCGGAATGTCACGTTTTCACCCCAAGTTTCCCAAATACTCTCCTTTGTGGTGTATTTTTCTTTTGAGAAATTCATAGAGTCTTCCTCTGTTTATTTCTTTCAGCAGTGTTACCCACGCAGTTAAACTCTGAAGTGCAGCTCGCTGCGTGAGGGAGGAGGTGAGCGAAACGGGGTGGTGCGGTGGGAGCTGCTGGTCCCAGCAAACCCCTTGCAGCGGCGAGCGCCGGTACCAGAACCGCTGTTGCAGTTGCGTTCTGGGCTTTTATTATTATTTTATTTCTTGATGGCTGTACGTAACTGGATCTTTTATCAAAATCAGATCAGCCCAGATGCTGGAGCTCCTCTGCCCTGACCTAAGCGTGAACCAGGCATTGTCCAGACACCTCCAGCCTCTCTGCTCCCTGTTTGCCAGGAGATTTTTTTAGCAAACCACCCCCGACAAGATTTTCTCTTTTTTCGTTGTTTCGGTGCTGGATGGGGTTGGTTTGTATCTGGGTCACTGGCTGTGGCGGTTTTTTTGTCACCGGGGTCTGAGGAGGGGTGTGGAGCAGCGCTGCGTTTGATGCTCTGTGTGCCTGGATGGCCAGCAAGCTGTGCTGGGGGTGATAACTCATTTTTAGCTTCCAACAGCAAAGTGAAGGAGGAAGTAAACACTGAAGTGTCAAGGTTTGCTGCTGATGCGGACTTAAGCGGAGGAGGAAAACCTGCCACAAGCTGCAGAGACAAGGGGAGCCTTCTCCGGACAGTCAGCAGATAAAGTCAGCGCTGATAACAGATCTGCAAGGGGGAAGGAAAACTCTGCTTAGGCAAGAGGAGCCGTTTTCACGCAGAAAGGAGATCTTTTGAGTTACGTGGGTGGCTCCTGGGCAGGGGCTGGTGATGGCGGAGGAGGTGAGGAGGCCGCTGGAGATGTGGCATGCTGCGGTCCCGGAGGACCCGCGCCGTGGCTGTCAGCGTGCGGCCCTGCTCCCGGCCGGGACGTGGCTGAGGGTCCTGTGCGTGGGTGAGACCTCGCCTCCGCCGCGGCATGAGCCGTGCAGGGGACGTGGAAGGGAGGTGGTCACCGTGGTGCAGGAGGAAGGCACAGCGAAAGACGTCGTCAGGCGGCCGGCTCGAAGCAGCAGCAGCACATTTCCGAGCAACCTACGTACAACTGAAATAGGGGATTCATTGCTGCTGGATTTAAGGGATCGGGGGGTTCAGGTGTGTGTTGGTCAGGCAAGTTGGCAAAGAGCTTTTCGTGGCTCTGGGGAACGATGCTTTCAGTGCGGCTGCGGGAAGCCCCACAACCAGCGGCTGAGGACGGCTGTGCCCGGGCAGGATTGGTGCCCACAGCCCAGCGTTTCGACGCTCTCCCCAAGCCCACCATCAGCAGCAAGCGAGCAGCTTCGGTGGTCTCTGATCTGGCTCAATGCAACCAGCTTGAGAAGGGCTGTAGGAGAGGAGAACGGGAAGAGGGGCAGGCGCGCGTTCTCCCACTTCCGTAGCAGCCTTTGCTTGCAAGTACAGTTTGAAGTCTCAACGTGGAAGAAAAAAAAAACAAAACCAAAACAATAAAAAAAACCCCAAAACCAAAAGCCCCGGTCATGTCACTTCTCGTGATGACAAAGAGACGGAGGAAGATGTGAGAAGCGGTGCCGAGGTGTGATGACATCGTCGGCAGCTCTTGCAGGCGGCACCTGCGCTTTCGGCGGCGTGGGAGTCGATGGAAACGGGGAGCTGCGCCGCGTGGCCTTCGGAAACGCGCCCAGAGCTCTGCTTCCACCCAGAACTGTGTCATCCTCCTTCGCCTTGTTTCATGTCTAAATTAAAAAACCTCGACGCAGATTCTGAACAGAATCTGAAGGTCCTCAAGCACCCCCCAGGCCTTCCCTGTGTCTGCGCTGTCGCCACAATACCTTTGCCTTTGGCCCAGCACTAATTAAACCGAACTCTGTTTGTGTCAAAAAGCCACTCGTCACTTCAGCACGAAGTCCGCCTGGCGAGGCTGCGGGCAGAGACCTCCGTGCTTTGCTCCTCGGCAGTACCGGACCCCTCGGGGTAGAGGTGCTGCTTGAGCAACCAGAGGAAATACTGTGTGCAAAATAAAGGGGATGTTTAGGGGTTTTTTTTTTCCTTTCTCTCGGTTACGTTCTCATTTGGGTTCCCAGTCCAGTGCTGCAGGTCAAGTTTGTTACTCAGCTTTCCGGAGAAAGCTTCCATGGGAATATCAGCTTCTGCTGGATGTGCAGGCTGATGGAGCACTGCAGGCAGAGCTGAGCGAACTCTGGGTGAAGAATCGCATCTTGCCTAGCACAGAGCTTGAAGCTGGGCAGAAGAGCGATCAAACAGCAATTGGTCCCTGCTGCTGCAGCGGCTGGGCGGTGGTTGTCTTCTCCCAACCCCCTGTGTGCCACGTGCCGTCCCCGCTTGAGGCTGGCTGGGGTGGCAGGGATGCTGCAGAGCATCTCTCTGCTGCTGTGGTTGCTCCGGGGCTGGGGCCTGGGCTGGTGCCGTGGATCCTGAGCCGTCGACGGGGCGTGAAAATACGCCTTCTGTTAATCTAAGTAATGTCTTGATTCTCCAGATGTCCGTGGCACCATCAGCCGGGGGCTCGTGAAACCCGCTGCGATGGAGAGCGTGGCCGGGGCATGTCCCGCCTGGAGCAGAGGTGCCGTGGTGGGGTGGGGGGGGGCAGGCAGACCCCTCCGGAATTCGGCTCGTGTGAGCCGCCACGACTATTGCCCCAGACTTCCTGTAGAGAGAGACCGTTAGTACTAATACGAATAAACCTCGTCGCTGTGGCAGCAGGGGAAACGGCTCGTGGGGCACCCGCTGGATTTTCTAGGTGGGAAACCTTATGCTAATGGAGGTTTTTCTCACTGAACAATTTCTGAACTTCTGGCACCACTTTGTGTAGCATCTTTTCCTTTCAGAAGCTAAAAGTAGCTCTAGGGGGGTTGTGTGGGGCCATCCTGCTCCCCTCCCGCACAGCTGGGGACAGGGGACGGTGGCCAAAGGACGGCGACGGGCTGGTCATCAGCCATGGGAACCCCTACGAGGAGAGGTTGAGGGAACTGGGCTTGTTCAGCCTGGAGAAGGCTGAGAGGGGACCTTATAAATGCCTACAAATATCTGAAGGGTGGGGGTCAGGAGGATGGGGCCAAGCTCTTTTCAGTGGTGCCCAGTGACAGGACAAGGGGCAACGGGCACAAACTGAGGCACAGGAAGTTCCGTCTGAACATGAGGAAGAACTTCTTCCCTCTGAGGGTGACGGAGCACTGGCCCAGGCTGCCCAGGGAGGTTGTGGAGTCTCCTTCTCTGGAGATATTCAAGACCCACCTGGACAAGGTCCTGTGCAGCCTGCTGTAGGTGACCCTGCTTCGGCAGGAGGGTTGGACTAGATGACCCACAGAGGTCCCTTCCAACCCCTACTATTCTGTGATTCTGTGATTCTGTGATTCTGTGGTTGCCTTGGCGAACCTCCCGCGGGGGCAAGGAGCTGCTGCCGTTCGCCGCGGCGTGGTGTGTCCCTTGGCAAGCCAGCGTTCCGCCTTGCTCCCCAGCGCGAGGAGGAGGTTAAACTCGTGCTGAAGAGGCAGCGGGGATGTTCTGCAGGCGCTCCAGAGGCAGCCGTGCCCCAGGCGCTGCCGCGTGCTGGGCCGTGTAAGCGCGGGTCGGTGACGCAGGCGGGTACAGAGGGGAGAGTGGGCCAAGAGCGACATTTAAATTTAAAAAAAAAAAAAACTATATTTTTTTTTTTAGCATATGCCACAGGAAATAAAAAAAAATAAATACTTTTTTCATTGCTGTGAACAAATTGCAACGTGCTGCGTGGTTTCTGTGAATTAGCGGGGCGTACTCAGCCGACGCGCTCGGGCACAGACGCGCTGGCTCAGACTCCTGCAGGGGTGAGGTGGGGGAGTTTTGTTTTATTATGTAGAAGGGTTTTTCCAGAAGAAAAAGTCTTTTTGTCTTCCAGCACACTCTGGGATTCACATCATTTTTTTCTACAAAACATATATTTTTTTCATAAATTAAAATCTATAAAACAACACTTGCATTAAATAAAATCTAATACCGTCACAGTATTTTTCCATTTCAAAATGTAACATTTCAAACGTTCACAGAAAAATAAATTTTACAAGAAGGTGCAAACGAAATACCAGTCAAACCCAAAGTTTCGGTTGTTTGATTTTAAAGAAACTATTATTAAGATTGCATCCACATGTGAGCCTTGCGTAGAAATCTCTCGTCACCAGGTGGGTGGCATTGTTGGCTCTGCTCCTCACGAGCTCCCGTTACCATAAACTTCAGACAGGTTTGGCTCCGCTAATTGTGCTTTAATCACGCTGCTGCTAACGAAGAGTAGGTGCAATGGCACAGGGTCCGTTGTCAGTGAAAAGGGAATAATTTGCCGTATTTTTGGTGAAAAGAGGACCTGAAAGGCTTGACGGACGTCTAGCCCGAGTGAATACCCTCGAAGCACAGCCCCGCGGTTCAAGCTTACCCAAGGCAGCGAGACGGCTTCAAACTGGATGGCTTTCCAGCCGCGGTGGGAACCGATGGGAGAAAAACAGTGTCGGGGCACTTCGGTTGGCTTGGTGTTTTGGGGGGATGTCATCTGCTATGCCCCAAAATGGAGGCTTGGGTAATTGTTTAGATGGCAAGTCCTTTGGGGCCACCTCGCGCTCCGTGTTCCATGGTCAGCGTGGCTTGAGGCAGGCTTTTGGCACTCGCCATAGGAATTAGTCACTACTGGATTGTCTTTGCTTCAGAAATATGTAATTCTGTTTCACCTACTCGTTTTTAGGATAAAATTCTTTCTGCGTGGTAAGACCCCGAAGTCTTTGCTGCCTCTTGTTGAAGCCGGGGTGCGTGAGCAGGACACGGCCAGGCAATGGCCCCACCAGTGACAGCGGGGCACGGCATTGCCTCTTGCTGCAGGTCCACGTCCTCCTCCTGCTGCCAAAGCCACCGTGCTCCCGGCTGCCCAGCTCAGAAATCGGGCTGGTGGGAATTGCACCGTGTCATTTATATACAGAGAAAAATTGCAACCAAAGTATTAAATCAACATATTTTTGTTCAGGTTAGAGTTTTGGGGGGAATTTTGTTTGTTTTTCTCCAGCTCTCACTGAAATCAGCAGAAGCTTCTCCGAGTCATCACTCTCAGCCTTCTGGGGGGAAAATAAAAAATGGGCCAAACCCCAAAATAGAGTGAACATCTGAAGTCCTGGCGACTGTCTGAGGAAGGCCAGCGCTAGCAGTCCATGGCGTTCTGGCTGAGCACGTCTCTGGAGTGCTTCCTCGCGTAACTGAGGCTGTGGAGCTGGATGCTGTCTTGCAGATCCTGCCTGGAAAGGCGTCTCCTGAACTCGTCTGTAGTGAAGTAGTAGATGACCGGGTCCACGCAGGAGTTCAAGCTGGCAAGGCACAGAGCGACGACGTGGAACACTGAAATCACCTTTTGGACGCACCCGTTTTTAATCTTTTTGGTTTTGACAAAGAAATCTAGCGGAAAGCTGATGTGGTAAGGTGCAAAGCAAATCAGAAATACCAGAGCGCAGGTGAGAATCATCTTTAAGGCCTTTTTTTTCTCTCCGAGGTCATGTGAAGCAGAATTTTTTTCTTTTAGTGATAAGATAGTCTTCCACGAGCAGTATAGGATGATGAGTAGGGGTGTGATGAACCCCACCAATTCGCCGATTGTCATCATTGCGATGGAGGTGGGGAGCTCCACGTCCTTTACGGGGAGATCCACAAAACACGTGTTTTTGGTATCCTGGTGAAGTCTGAGCAGCGGGAAGGGCAAACAGCCGACGCAGACCACGACCCACCCAACGATGCTGATATACACATCACAGATGCGCTTGCAGTCGTTGAATTTGAATGGGTACATAAGAAACAAATACCGTCTTACGCTGATGCAGACCAAGAAGTAGATGCTTGCGTACATATTGACGTACTTCAGGTAGAAGCAGAGCATGCAGAGGCCTCCTCCAAATTCCCACGTCCCGGTCAAGTAGTAGAAAATCCTCAGGGGCAAGGACAAAACCTGCGACAAGTCGGCAATGGCTAAATTGATCATAAATATTACGGCCCTTTTAGTCTCTTTCATGTACCCGTAGAAGACCCACAAAGCTAACGTGTTTCCTATTAGTCCAGGGATCAGGATGAAGGTGTACGTAATGGCGTAGTAGGGCTTGAGGTCTGTTTCGGTGCAGGTCGAGCTGTTCGTCATGGTTGTGCTCCAGATGCGTGCTCAACCCCGGCATGGTAACATGTTCCTGCAGCCCGGCTGTCCTCAGGTTGTCGGCGCTGAAACAGAGAAGTTCAGCCTTGGCATCCGTGTGCGAGGCTTCCGTCACCAGGTCATCGTGTCCGCTCTGGGGAGGAGCTTCGTTATGGGGTGAGCGAGTTAATTAAAGTCCCACTCCTTGCGTTTTGCTCATGCTCTTCGTCAGAAGTTACCTGACCTGACTCTGGTTGCTTGGGAGGGGATCCACACCGAGAAATGCATCGTCACGTGCCGAAGCAGCCGACACTTCGTTGCCGGAGCTGCCCCTTGGTCACCTCTTGGGTGGCATTTCAGCCACTGCTCTCAACGCGGGAGTCTGACAGCCGGCATGGCCCCGCAGCTGAAAGACAGAAAGGTGTGGTTAGAACGTCGTGGGGCGAGACGGGGCTTAGGAAGCAGAAGGTACAGGAAAGCACCCGTCGCCCCCGATCGCGGGACACATTTAACTTGCGGCCGGGTTTCTGCGGCTGCGTCTTTCCCAGCTCCACCTTTCCCATCCGAAGCTCCCTTTGCCTCCGGTTGCCTTGGTCTCCCTGTGCCCGAGCGTGTGGCCAGCGCAGAGATGCTCCGGCAAGCGCCGTGCCTGCATCCCGGCTCGCTGAGAGATGCTCTCGCCTCGCGCAGCGCTCGCGGGTTTGACGCTCCCCTGGCCTTCCCAGGAAAGCCCTTCAGAAACCTCCCGCCCGCACCGCGGCTGCGGAGAGCCGAGAAGGTGACGGAACGACATCTGCCCCGTATGTAAATGAGCCCGACGTGCGCCTGAGAAAGGAACATTTCCCACCAGTGCTGCTGCTGCTGCGGCGCGGAGCCAAGGTCCATGTCGGTGGCATTCACCGAACCGGGGTCGACTTTTCCATTTCTCTTTCATAAATAGAATATAGAACATGCTTGCACGCAAGCACGGACAACTGGCCCATGTATGAAACACTTTTTGCTGCAGAACTACCTGCTTTCTGTTCACAGAGTCACAGAATGGTCGGGGTTAGCAGGGCCCTCTGTGGGTCACCCAGCCCAATCCCCTGCCCAAGCAGGGTCACCCAGAGCAGGCTGCACAGCACCGCGGCCAGGCGGGGCTGGAATATCTCCAGAGAAGGAGACTCCACAGCCTCCCTGGGCAGCCTGGGCCAGGGCTCCGTCACCCTCAGAGGGAAGAAGTTCTTCCTCGGGTTCAGCTGGAGCTTCCTCGGCTTCAGTTTGTGCCCATTGCCCCTTGTCCTGTCGCTGGGCACCACTGGAAAGAGTCTGGCCCCGTCCTCCTGACCCCCACCCTGCAGATATTTATGGGCATTTCTAAGGTCCCCTCTCAGCCTTGTCTTCTCCAGGCTGAACAAGCCCAGCTCCCTCAGCCTCTCCTCGTAGGAGAGATGCTCCAGTCCCCTCATCATCCTCTCAGCCCTTTGCTGGACTCTCTCCAGTAGCTCCTCATCTTTCTTGAAGTGGGGAGTCCAGAACTGGACACAGCACTCCAGATGGGGCCTCCCCAGGGCAGAGCAGAGGGGGAGGAGAACCTCCCTCGACCTGCTGGCCACACTCCTCCTGTTAAATTTGACTTTCCCACAGCTGCTTTTTCTGAACCTTTCCTTTACCCGTCTTGCGCGGTGACTGCCGTGGCTGTTGGAAATACAAGATATTGTCACTGAGGTGCCTGTAGGTGGACTTTATTTGAATGGTAAGCAGCCAATCTTATCTGAATCTGTCAGGAAAAAAAAAACAACCAGATCTGATAAATAGAGAGGAAATTCAGATCTCTGTCCAGACTCTCTTAGGTTTGCCCTTTGCTTCAGCGTGAAGAGTTAACCCGCAGGCCTCGGTGGGAGAAGCTTGTAGGTACCAACCAAGACGTCCAAGGCACATTTACAAAGGCAAAATTACATCCTGCTGCATTCCCTGATGTTTTTTCCTGTGCTTTTAGGTACAGGTGTTAAAAAGGGAACATTTATTGGTAAAGCCAGCGTTCAACACTTGTCAGCATGATGGCACCAAAGCTTTGAAGCAGCTCGGAGTGGAAACAGAAGATCTTCTGCAAAAGGAAACCGTTCAGGGGGGTGACTCGTCCGTGTCCGCTTGTGTCGTGTCTCTTGTGTAGCGTGGAGTGAGGAGCCCGCTGAGGCCGAGATCTCTTCCTTCCTTCCAGGGAGCCAGCATCTAACGGAGCCAGTAGAGCGAAACGGCTCGTGAAATAATCCCGTTAAACTTCAGAAACGCCAATTAATAAGCCGTGGTGTTAATTAGCCTTCTGCTCAAAGACTTTCCAATTCTTTTATTCGTTCTCCACCCTACTTCTGCTGCACAAACCTGCATGACTGTTTCTAGAAGTGTGAGTAATCTCTTTGTCATGCAGGAAAACGAACTGGTGCTCACCTACTCCTTAGGTTTGGTCTGTCGCTGGTGGGTGACTTGGGCCCGGGGCTTTGGTTTCCGTTTGCTGGAGCTTGACTGGTGCAAGTAGCTGGGAGAGGGTTGTGGATGTGGCTGGTTTTTGGCAGTACATGTCATGCCGTGGGGTTCCCTGGGGCTCCAGAGCTCGCCCCAGGCAGCTGGTTAACCCCTCTGGAGCTTCCTGACAGCGGCACCCACTTCGAGCAGGTTCCTCCCTTCTCCTCTGTACTGGAATCGAGCCAAACCATTTGGCCAAAACCAGCACATCCTCCCCGAGGGGTCAGAAATTGCCTTGCTGGGCTTGAAAAAATGCTGAGTATAGGTACAGGCAGAGCAGGCTGCGCTGGGAAGGCATCCGGAGCTGCTTCGTGGGGACTGGTACGTGTAGAGGATGGGATGGATGCTCGCTTTGGTGACGGCTTCCCATGAAGACGTGCCCGGCTTTACTGTTACAGCAAACTCCTCAGCATGGCGTGTCCGGGCTTCCCATCCTGCCGGGGCATCCGAGCTAAACAACTGCACTGCAGGTCCCTGGGCTGTGCCCGGGCAGCGGGACCGGGGCACCGGCGACCGGGTGCATCCGCTCACTCCCGGAGAGCTCCTCCGTTCCTCTCGGCTTCCCAGATACCAGCGCCGTGCCCAGGGACGTGGGCAGCCTGCCCGGCAGAGCCAGCCTTGGGTTGATTTTCCCTTTTTTTCCCGCAGAATGTCTCAGCTCCTTGCCTGGAGTTTGCTCTGAGGCGCCAGCGGCGAGGAGCTGGGGTGACTTTGCGGTGCCATCGCTCGCTGCCCGTACCAGCGTCCCGCTCCTGCAGACACTCCTGTGCCCAGCTGGCCCCACGTCCGTGAACGCTGCTCGGGCAGGGCTACGCCTGGTTGGGGAGCATCTTAGCAAGGTAAAGCCCACGACCCGCATCACCCAGCTCTTCCTCCTGCTGATTTTTTAATTTTTTTTTTTTTTTTTTAAAAAACAAGCGTGTCTTTCCTCTCATCTCTTGCCGAGAGAAAGTTGCTTTTGCAGAGCAACTTTCCTGCAGCACCATCCTCGTCCCCCTCCTGCCTGGCCCCGGGGCAGGGATGCGCTGGCAGCACCTTCTGCCTCTCCCGGGGGCTGCAGACCCGCAGCACGGGGGGTCCCAGCAAGCCCAGCTAAACCTGGGGAGCAGCGAGGGGGCTCGCCCAGGACACCCCAAAATGCCCCTGCGAGAACGGCCGCCCTCGGAGGCGGGGGTAAGAAACACGGCGATGTGAGAAACTGCGCTTTGGAAATCCCAAGCAGTAAGACTGCAAGGCTCAGCCAACTGCGCTGTGTAAAAACCAGCAGGATGCTAAAAAAAGCTCCAGAAAGAGGAAATTTTGCGTCGTACGCTCTGCGCTCGCTTCCCCTCGGTGCAGGGGCTGGCTGCGGCGGTAGGTGTGAGACTCTCCCAGGCACGGCTTCCTTCTTCCCCAAACGGTTTTTCCACCCCTTGTTTTGCCGAGGAGACCCCGCCATCAGCCAGCTCACCCCACGGGATGGAGACTTCTCGTTTGTAGAGTCAGGAGCACCAGGCAGGGCTTGCAGCCACCGGGCACGTACCATGTAAAGTGTTTTGTGTGTGCCGAAGGGCAGCTGTGTACCCTGTGAACACGTGTGGGAGCAGCTACAACACTCATGGGCCTGGGGTGCAGTGGGGCTCTACCCCCACCCACATCAGAGCCCATCAAACCCACACAGCTCCTCACCTGAGGGTGGTTATACCTGACCCGGTCAACCCAGGACCCTTGTTAGCAAATCCGCTGGGTTTTACCCCGGGAGGCAAAGCCACAGCAGCTCTTAAAAGCCAGCTCGGTGGAGGAATGGCTCTTCAGCTCATCTGGGGGAAAGCAGCCTGTGGCTAGGTGAGGTTTGTGGGTGCTGGGTCTCTCCTGGAGCCCAGGATGCTGCCCAGCACCTCCTGCTCCCTCCCAGGACCAGGGGGACAGATCAGCCTGGCCGGATCCTGCTGTAAAGCACCGTTCTTGTGAGGACTGCTGCTGGGCCAGGTGAGCAGCGTGGGCACCCCGTGTTTGGTGGGGGGCCAGCGTTTGCGCCGTCAGAACACGTGAAGCCCGTGGCAGAGGTGACACGGGCAGAGCAGCCGCTGGTGATGCTCCCAGTGCCATCTCCTGACTTACCCTTTGGGGGGGAGGCTCGGGCGTGCTGTGGGCTGGGACCTCTCTTCTGGTTTTCCTCCTTCTCCTCCACAGCCTAAAACAAAAGGAAAACGTGCGCAGGGGTGACTTCAAACAGAAATTTTGTTTCCCGCTGGAGCGGTGCGGTGGTGGCCCTGTCCTTTGCCCTGTGTGGTTGGCCGGGGGTGTGGGGACATGGAGCTGGCCCAGGGGCTGGAGCACGGCAGCGGTGTCCTGTGCCCAGCTTCTCCCAGTAACCACTGGTTTTCTGTGTCCACTGAAGTAAGAGATAACCGCCAGTAGTAATAACTAGTAGGTATTAACTGAAACTGCAAATAATAGAAATATAAACACATCATTGCATAGGATTGTTGTTTAGTTATTTTAAAAAAAGTCAGGAGGGATGAAGGTTTTTCTCCCTTCAGCCATTTTCTGGTGGATATTTGGGTTTTAGATCTTCTTCTGCAGGAGCAGCGTTGCTTCTTTGCTGTGCTAACTGCGGAGATTTCCCTCTTTTATTTCCTTTTCGGTAGCATCTGCCCACAGAGGCCATAGAGCTTTTGCTGGGCATCCTTGGGACCTCCTGTGGTTTTTCCCCTGCGTTCCCCTGACCCGAGCACCTCCGGGGTCCCACCCGTGGCCTCGGGAGCATCCCTCCCCTCGCCCAGCATCCGTTCTGCACCGTGCTCCGGGTTGCCAGGACACGTTTGCAAGGCGATGGGGGTGAGAAGGGCTGGTTTGTGTTTGGAGCCAGCCGCGGCGTGGCAGAGCAGGTGCCCGCTCGCCCGTCTGACTCCTGGGGTTACCGGAGTCACTGCGGGTGGTGAAGGTTTGTTCTGGGGGGGGGGGGGGGGGGGAAAGGCAGTGAGACAGCCAGGACTTCACAGGTTAGAACCGGGGCATTGGCACAGTGAAGTGAAAAGGTTTCTTGCTCTTTGTTCTTTCATTAATTTCTCATTTGCTCGTTATGGAGGTATCTGGGTGTTTCCGTGGCGTGCCTACCCCCTGCCTTGCCCTGCTCCCTGCCTTTCCGCCCATGTCCACGCTGGGCTGCCAGCATCTGCTCGAGGGAGATTCCCTCACAGACCTGAGATTGTGGGAAGGGGCTGGGGAGAGGGGCTGGGAAGAGGGGCTGGCTGCGCGTCGGTGGGCAATGAGTCAGGCGGGTGGGCAGGCAGCCGGCGATGCCGGGGGAATTCGGCTGGGTAAACTCCAAGAATATGGAGGCAAAAACAAGCGCTCTGGTTTAATGCCGTGTGAAATATGCTGCTTTTGCCCTCTAATCCTTTGCAAAAGCTCTCGTCCTCCCCTGTCAATATTTATCCTGGTTAAAAAGGGAAAATAAATTCCGAGCGCGGGGCTGTGTGCTGGCCTGATCCCCCACCCCTCTTCCCCCGTCCTGGCACACCCGGCCATCCCTGGTAGATGTGCGCGGTGACGAGCACCGAAGCCGGGAGTTTTCCACCCGGACGGTCAGCGCACACCCGCCCAGCGACGCGCAGCCCTCTGCCCGCGCTCGCCGGCAGCAGCACGGATGACCCTGCCTTCTCCCTGCCCCCCTTCTTGCCAGTAAGTGGAAAATTGCTGGTGGAAAGTCAGCGTGCGGCCGCTTCGCCAGGAGCAGACTGTTTGGGAATAACCCAGTGGATGAAGGCAGCGAGGCGAACCCAGGCCAGAGCGGGTGAAGCGGACCGGGGAGCACCGTGCTCGTGGAGACGGGGCTGCCTGGCCGCGGCGTCCGCTCGCGGACGGGTCCCTGCGCCAGCAGCCACGGGTTCTGCGGAGGTCACGGATCGCCGCGGTGGAGGTTATTCTTAAACACAGCTTCTTCACGCTCGCGTTGCAGTAAGAGAAAATAGGGTCTGAAGCCTCGTGGTGGGCTATTTTGGGTGAAGCTGAACCCCTCCTCCCTCGGAGCGGCAGAGCATCTCGTGAGCGCTCGCACGAGCTCGCTCTGCTGAGAAGTGGAGATGGCGGCTCCTCGCCCGTTCCTGGGCTTAGCCTGCGGCTCCTCGCCTCTACCCCTTTGCTTTTGGAGGTCTGCGGGGGTCGGGGGTTAATGCTGCACCCCGCTGCCTCTCGACGGGGTGTCCCCATCCCCTCCCGGCACTTCGAGCGAGAAGTGGCACCAAGCCTCCGTTGCAGTCATCAAAACTAAAGCCCAATTTAAACCCGTGAGCCTGAATCGACGGTAACCAGGGATAAAAACATCGGTCCTACCTCTGCTGTCTGACGGGCTGCTCTGGCGTGACCCCGCGGGCCCCGATCCGTGGGTGCCGGCGGTGGGTCCCCACCCCTCGACGTGCAAAGCAAAAGTGCAACTGCCGGCAGCCGCAGCCTGCGCGGGAGGGGAGCGGAACGGAACGGGACGGGGCCCTCCCCGGCCGGCAGCACCATCTACACCGCTCCTCCTGCCCGCCGGCCCAGCCGGACCCGGCCCTCCTGCGTTCTCTCTTCTTTTTTTTTTTTCTGTGGTTAGATATATATATATATCTATATAGGCGTTGTTGGGTTGGGGGTGTTTCAGAAACGGCCACGGCATGGCAGTCGCCGTTTGCTGCGAGGCTGCCATCGCCCCGGCCATCTCCCCCGCTGCCAGGGGTGGTGGGGGGCTCGACGCCCCGGCAGCACCCGCCCGAAGCCGCGTGGGCTCCCGACACCCACTCAGAGACCCCTCCGGCGAAGGACCCGGAGCGAACGAGGCTGATGAAGCAACATGCTGCATCAGTTATCTTCCTCTCCCTCCCTCAGCTTGCCGGGAGAGTTCCTTCGCTCTCACCTGGAGGTGTTTGTCCCTGCCCCCAGCGCTTTGGGGGGCTTCGCACCGTCGCGCCGCAGCCCTTCCCGCCCCGCTTTGCGCTTCCCCAAGCGCGGGAGGTTCCCCACCCTCATTATTTTCTTATTCAGTGGATCCCTGCAGCTCACATGGAGCAAGCCAAGGACTCCTCCCCGTGAACCCTCGTGCCACGAAGCGGTGTCGCCCGTCACCGCGGCCCCGCGGCTCGGCACCCGTGGGTGCTCGGCAGGCAGCGGGCATCGGCAGAGGGCAGTGCCGGCTGCGGCGCGGGCTGCTCCCTTCCCCGTGCGGCACCGGCCCTCCCAGAGGTTGGAAAAGCAGCGCTGCTGTAGCGATCCCTGGCTCAAGAAGTATCAAAACCAATATTTTCCAGATCAAGAGGGATTGAGGATTCCTGAAATTATTTGTGACTTTAATTTGCATGTATTCTCTTTTTTTTTTTTCATGTCTGCTCGGGAAGACAGGGCTTCTCTTGCAGCATGGCTTGTGGAGAGGGTCCCGGGGGCCAGGCGGTGCGTCCCCCACCATGGCAGGTACCAGGCTCTCAGCAACACCTGCTCCTGTAAAGCACCATCGATTTACTTGTACAACGATTCCAGCTTATGGCAGGGGCTGTGTAGCTCTATACTCCTTTTTATTGTGGTTTATAGGGAATTCATCTCCTGGGCGCATCGTGGGCTGTTGCAGCCTCGCGGCGTGCCGGGTTTGTCGTCGCTGCCGTGGCTCAGCTCCTCGCTGGGGCTTTGCAGCTCGTGCCTGCTAAAACACAGGTGCCTTCACCTGTTTCAGCAGCTGGCACTCCATTAAATCTTCTTGCCTTTTCCTGAAGCCCAGTGATTACTTAACGTGCCTTAATTAACCTTGTGTGGGAGCTAGAGCTCTCAGCACGGCGGGATCTTGGCTGCCGAGGTGTCCCCTTGGGCGCGGGGATGGATGAGTCTGCTGACGCTTCTGGGCTAGGAGCAGCGCAGGCTCGGGGCTCGCTGCTGTGGTGGAGCCTCCTGGGAGCTGTGCAGAGACCTTGGTGGGGTGTTGGCTCGGTTCACGCTGGTCTGGGAGCGTTTCGGTGATTGCAGTGGGATCCGGGATGCAAAACTTTCCCCCTGCTTGCCAGCACCTCCTGGCAGCCGCCTCTGCCGTGCGCTCTCACGCTTTGCAAAGCGTTTTCACTGTAGTTATGTAAAGAAAAACCTTTTATTTCCTCTCCCTCACCCCAAAATCGTGTGATGTGGAAGCTGGCAGTGCCCAGGCTCAGCTCCTGCCCCGCCAGCCTTCCCCTGCGTGGCCTTGGCACCCGAGGGGGACGGCTCGGACACCGCTTTAAGGGACAGCAGAGCTGGGGCCGGTCCCAAGGCTGAGGGCAGTGCCACCCTGGCCATGGCAGAACCGCACCGGGGCTCTGAAGACGATGCCTCTTTCTTTTCTTTTCCCAACCAAACATGTGATGGATGCCTTTGCGCTTTCATTTCCGCCGGAGCCGGCCTATTTATGAGAAAGCCTAGCCCTCGCGTGGGGCAGCGAGTCTATTTACTGTACGGGTAGACTTTTTGCTTCAAAAACACCTTTCGGAGCATAACCATATCCTGTTTTGCCGGTGCCAGGCTCTGCGTGCAGCTGGCGCGCGTCGCCGCCGCCGTCCATCCCGTTTCCCGTCACCCCGGGAGCCGTCGCGGGCGCTGGCTCGGCCCCTTCCCGGGGCGCGTGGGTGGGAGCCCCAGGGCTCGCCTTTACCGGCAGCGGACGCCGGGCTCCGAGCTGTGCTGTCCCCGGCACCGGGCGTGCGGTGGCAGCGCTGGCTGAGGCCTTCCCAAAGCTGCCATGGCTGAGGCCACCAAAAATCAGCTGAGCACCAAATCACAAAGCAATCACTTCATAGTACAAGATATTATTTAATATGTCTGTTTTTTTCTTATATTATTTATACTGCCTGACAGGAGGATGTAGTGAGGCGGGGGTTGGTCTCTTCTCCCAAATAACCAGTGATACGATGAGAAGCAATGACCTCAAGCTGCGCCAGGGGAGGTTTAGATTGGATATTTAGAAAAATTTTTTTACTGAAAGAGCGGTCAGGCGTTGGACCAGGCTGCCCAGGGAGGTGGTGGAGTCCTCATCCCTGGAGGGGTTCAAAAAATGTGTGGATGTGGCACTTGGGGACACGGTTTGGCAGGCGTGGTGGGGTTGGCTTGACGTTTAGACTTGTCTTAGAGGTCTTTTCCAACCTTAATGATTCTAGGATTTTATATTATCTTACAAAAATGAGAAATTTTCAGTTCATCTGAGCTTGTGCTTCATCACCTCGTAGGAGATCCTCAGGCAGAAACAGTTAAGGTCTTTCTCATCCACGGAGCCAGGGACGCAGCCGTGCTGCTTTCACCGGGACGGGGCTAAAACCTTCTGGATTTTCCTCCCCAGTCTCAGTGCCTGCCCCGTCCGCCTACGGCAGGGGAATTTTCTTTAAGCAAACAAAAAAATTCCCCCTTCAGAGGAGCAGAACTGAGCGATCGGCGTGGCAATTCCTGCTGGATCGGGCTTGCTGACTGCCGCAAGGTTGAGGCTTTGGCTGCTTCTCAGGGCAGAGCTGACCCTTCGGACACGGCCGTGGCATTGACGCAGAGTTCCCCAAACCCTGTCTGGGTATCTAAACGGGTGTCTAGATGTATCTGGGTCTCTAAAACGGTGCTGTCCCCTCGAACCCCGGGGGCTGGGCTTCGCAGGGCGTTGCTGGCTGAGCCCGTGAATCAGAAAATTGGACTTGGGTCTGATGAAGTCATCACCGTCTGGAAAACAGCTCTCCAGCTTGGCTTGGTTTGAAGCAGCCAAATCTGCTTCTCGCGCTCAGAACCAGAGTTGGGGCGTTCATTCCTTTGCCAGGCGCAGCGCTTGCCGCTCTCCTCGGCGTGAGGTGGGTGGGTGGATGGAGCAGCAGCTCGCTGCCAGCCGTGGTGGCCGGTAGCGCCGTGCCCAAACTCCCCAGAGCCGAGTCCCGCTGCCGGGGAGGCGGTGCGAGCTCTGCCGGGAGCTGGGGCTGAGTGGTTTTCCAGAGGCAAAGTCACTTTACTGGGGCCGGACTGGAAGCATGCGGTCACGGAGGGAGGAAAAAGGTATTTTTAGCAAAGAGAAAAAGCAACCTTCCCTCCTTCCTTGCTGTGCACGAGAGATGTCGTCTTGGCTGTTCTTAAGTACTGCATAATTTTAGGTGTATGTAAGTGTGGTGTGTGTGCAGGGGTGTAGTGTGTATGGATGGACACACAGATATATATATATAAAAAAGCAACTAAGCAGTTCTAGTCAAAGCCAGCTGTAAAGGATTAAGCCATATGGAATAATTCACAGAATCGCAGAATGTTCGGGGTTGGCAGGGCCCTCTGTGGGTCACCCAGCCCAACCCCCTGCCCAAGCAGGGTCACCCAGAGCAGGCTGCACAGCACCGCGGCCAGGCGGGGCTGGAATATCTCCAGAGAAGGAGACTCCACAGCCTCCCTGGGCAGCCTGGGCCAGGGCTCCGTCACCCTCAGAGGGAAGAAGTTCTTCCTCGGGTTCAGCTGGAGCTTCCTCTGCTTCAGTTTGTGCCCATTGCCCCTTGTCCTGTCGCTGGGCACCACTGGAAAGAGTCTGGCCCCGTCCTCCTGACCCCCACCCTGCAGATATTTATGGGCATTTCTAAGGTCCCCTCTCAGCCTTGTCTTCTCCAGGCTGAACAAGCCCAGCTCCCTCAGCCTCTCCTCGTAGGAGAGATGCTCCAGTCCCCTCATCATCCTCTCAGCCCTTTGCTGGACTCTCTCCAGTAGCTCCTCATCTTTCTTGAACTGGGGAGCCCAGAACTGGATGCAGTACTCCAGATGGATGCATGTGAAAAGCTCCAGCTATGTAGTTGTCGGTGCTGGTTCTTGCCCTGCCTGGGTGGGTGTTCCTGCAGCCCCCCTGCCCGCACGCCTTGTTG
This sequence comes from Opisthocomus hoazin, assembly GCF_030867145.1. NCBI lineage: Eukaryota > Metazoa > Chordata > Aves > Opisthocomiformes > Opisthocomidae > Opisthocomus > Opisthocomus hoazin. The sequence goes on along the minus strand of NC_134427.1, from coordinate 2,047,804 downwards.
GGGAGGGAATCGTCACCGCCAAAATTGTCACCAGTGCCTGATGCCTCTACACGCTCGGGCTGGCGAGGCCACCGGGTCCTGGAGCATTGCGCCACGGATTCCTCTGTCAGAAGCGCTGACGATGGCTGGCAGGGCTGGGAGTGCCCGGGGTGAGGGACGTGTGCTTGGTGCTGCTGCCCCTGGACCTGTTCCTGCAGGCATGGCAAGGGTCTGCAGTGCATTGCCTGGAAATTAATGGGGCTGAGGAGCAGCGCTGGGGTTGTTCCTGGCTGGTTTTGCCATGTGAATAAAAGGTTTAATGCCCACAGGTAGTGGCTTTGAGAAAGAAATTCTGAAAGCTCTGAACCCACCCTGTCCTCTACCCCCTGCACATCAGCTCCCAGCCCCTCACTCTCCCTTCGCTCCAAATTTGAGCTCTTCCCCTGTAAGAAGTCAGCTCCCACCTTGACCTCAGCAAAGCAAATCCTCAGTGTGGCAGCTTTTGATCTACACTTTCTTAGGGGCACTGTAGGGACAGACGTCCCCCAGCCCCCTCTGACCTGCTGCCCCCCCTCACCCCCCCCAGCTCTTGCATCTCTGCACTGGGGACCAGCAGCATCCCTGTCTGTCTCTCCCCCCCAGTGCAGCATCCAGGTGACAGAGCTCCCGCTGACCCCACATCCCCACGGTTTGGGTCCCGGCACCCAGCCAGGGTGCCTGCGGCAGCGGGTCTTGGTGGGCTGAGGTGGGACAGGAGGGCTGGTGGGTCTCTCGTGGCCTCCAACGGGCAGAAAGCACCACTCTGCACTGGAAATAGATCTTCCCTCAGGGCTTTGTTCGGGTGAAATCCAGCAAAATCCTTGCTGTGCAGCTCATATAACCCAGAAAGGGATTTTTTTCTGCTGTGTTCCCACTGCACCCTGTGGTGTGGGCGAGCCCGAGAGGTGGCAGGGGCCGCCCGAGTAAGGGTGCTGCCACTGCGTCTCTGCGTGGCAGATGAGTGAGAGTTTTTGTTTTACTTTCTTTTCCTGTTTTCTTTCTGGAAGGGGGAAGCTACGTTACAGAAACGGCAGAAAAGCTGTTGCAATGTGAAAGCTGGCAAAGCCCCACCAGTAGCTGGTAGTACTGGGAAACTCAGAGCTGGCGCTGCCGGTAAGGTCAGAGCCACGCTACGGGCTTTGCCCTCGGTCAGCAGCACTTATAAATATCTAGCTGTGGTTCCTGACGGCTGCTGGGATGTCCACCCCAGCTACTCGGGGTTGTAGCATTGCCAAAAGGCGCTCGCAGGTGAAGGTGCCGGTGGTGTGACTTGTCCGGTCCGTGGCGGCTGCCCAGGGCTGTGCTTGGGTTTCCTGTTTTGCCTCTGCACGCTGCTGGGTCTGTGCCACCCAAAGCAGCTTTTTTCAGCCCTGAAAACCCTTTTTTCTTTAATTTTTTCCCCTCCCACCCCCAAGCAGACAAGGAACATGTGTCCTTTTGTTGCTATTACCTTTTTTTTTTTGAGAGGAGAGGGAGATTCAGGACAGAGCGAGCTGCGGGGCAGCGTGTTTTCTGCCCGTCTCGGTTTTCTGCCCATCCCTGGCACGCTGTAGGTACCAAAGCAAATTCCTCCAGGTTGTCTGGATCTCCCCTCGTCTTTCGAAGACCGGCCTTGGCAGCCGGAGGGTAAACCACCGCCTGCATTTCCCAGAAACGCTCCACGGGTCAGAAATGTGCATCCAATCATCGGCAAAGCTGTTTGCTGTCAAGCTCCCTCTGCCTGCGCTTACTTATAATTCCCCGAGGGTTTTTTGGCATTGCGGTCGTCGATGCTTTAGCCCCCAAGGAGCAAACCTCGTAGACCCCGTGCTGGCCACTGTGTGAGGGGCCGCGATGGCAACGGGGCCTCTCTGAGCCCCAGACTGGGGTCCCCGCCGCGCAGATTGTGCTGCTGCTCCGAGAGCAGACGTGGTGCACAATGAGACTATTTGCAAGCACTTAAAATAATACCCACGATGCTGAAATATGTGTTGAGATCACTTTATTTCCTCCCGAGTTCGAAGCCTTAAGGATGCGCTCAGGTCAGTCTTGTAAACTTTTCTCAGTACCCAGCGAGGGCTGGGACCTTTTCTGGTTTTTAAAGCAAAACCGAGCGGCTCGGGTAACGTCTCAATCTATCACCACAGGCTTCAGCAGAAGGCCAAGCAACACAAGACTCCTAATAAAGACACGGAGGTGGCAACACCAGCTACTGGTCCTCCCTTCTGCGGCTCGCCCCGGGTCTCTACGAGCCGATGAGCCCTGGCAGACATCCTTCATCCTTCCTCCTCTTTGCTCACGGCATCTCCAGTCACAGGCTGTCTTCCAGGTCTTCATCCCCCCCCGATCAGCTGAGCATCCCGCAGCTCCCGGGAGCCAGGCAGGCTGCCCTGCTCAGTCTGGGTGTCTCTTTCAACAGCGGGAGCTGACTCCAGTTTGTTTAAAAACCCTCTTTAACACTGATGTGGATATAGGTTAATACTCTTTGCTTGATATATATTGGTAAAGTTACAGTCTTGCAGTCCAGATTACACGAGGCGAGGTCCAGAGGATTGATTTTTTTTTTGTGCAACGGAAAGAGGTTCGGTTTACATGGAGATAACGAACTGTCCTGGCGTGGAGCCTGGCGTGAGCGCGGTGGGTGCTGTACGTCATCGCAGGGAGCTGCGGTCGGGGCTGGAACTCCCCCGGTGCTGCCTCCCCGAGCTGCTCTGGGGCCGAGCCGCTCGGGACCCGGAAGGAATTGTAAAAATGACAAATATGTAGAAGCACTGAAACAACAGAAATAGGAGGGACCTGGACCCGGCTGCAGTTCAGCGCGGGAGGAGTGCTGGTGTCTGTGACGCCTGTTTGGGGTATTTTAACAAGATCACCATGGAGAACGCTGTAAGGCCAACAGTCCCCAGCGGCAACACCACAGCCAGCAAGTGTTTTTGCATCAAAATGTCCTTCTAGGTCAGATCCTGGTGTCTGTTGCACACAAAGGTAATTCAAGATGTATTTGCAGACCTAATGAAATCCTCGCTCAAGCCAGAAGAAGCACCTACGCAGACAGAAAAGGGCTTGTGTTTCACGAGATGGACTCCAGCAGCAGCTCGTCAGGCGGCATGGGGGGGCTTTCCATGCTGTTTATTCGGCCAAAAATCTTGGGAAGAGACCAAAACTGAAAGCGCGGAAGGTTTCTCCTCTTCATGCGAATGCCGTGGCCGGTTTCGCTGACCGAGAGGCTGCTCCCGCGCCGCATGAACCGAGCCCGCAGGACGGCGCAGCCGTGCTGCAGCAGCTGGTCCTGGAACTCGGAGGTCATGAAGTAGTAGAGGACCGGGTCCAGGCAGCAGTTGAGGCTCGCCAGGCAGAGGGAGATGGGGTGGAAGCGGAGCGTGCTCCTGTGAACGGCGCAGTCCTGGATCATGTTCTCGATCACCATCATGAAGAAGGGGAAGTTGATGTGGTAGGGGGTGAAGCAGATGAAGAAGACGGCGGCGCACATCAAGACCATGCGCAAAGCCTTCTGCTTCTCGCCGGTGCTTTGCAGCTGCGTCGGACACTCCCGCAGGGACTGCCACATCTTCCACGTGCAGCAGGCGATGGTGCCGAAGGGGATGACAAACCCAAAGAGCTCCGCCACCGTCACCAGCGCGATGGAGGCCCCCGGGCTCAGCTGCTTCACCCCCAGGTCCGAGAAGCAGGCGTTTGTGCTGTTGGACAGGGCTGGGCTCCTCACCACGAGCAGGGGTAAGCACGCCGCCCCGACGAAGAGCCAGACGGCAGCGCTGATGGCTGCGTCGTACCGACGCTTCCAGTCCTTGGCTTTGAAGGGGTGGAGGAGGAAGAGGTACCGCTGGATGCTGATGCAGGTGAGGAAGCAAATGCTGGCGTACATGTTGAGGTACTTCAGGTAGAAGCACACCTGGCAAAGAAAACTTCCAAACGGCCAGGAGTGGTTGATGTAGTAATACATCCGTAAGGGCAGCGAGAGGACGTGAGCCAGGTCGGCCACGGCCAGGTTGATCATGAAGATGATGGCTTTGCTCTTCTTGCTGATGAAGCGGCACAAGACCCAGAGGGCAGCGCTGTTGGCCAGGAGGCCGGGGATGAAGATGAGGGTGTACGTGGTCGCGTACAGGGTGGACTGGAAGGACATCTGGGGATCGGTACAGTTCCCGGAGGACGCGTTGCTCTCCATCTCGGCTGAGTCTCTTCACTCATGGGGTGATCAAGAAGGGCGGAGGGTCTCTGCCGGGAGCAAAAACAAATGCTGTGAAGCCAAGAACTCCCCAGTGTTTCCCCACACGGAGTGAACGTGCTTGAGTACAGTGAGGTGTGTGCAAGGTGGGGTGTGTGTGTTGGGGAGGGTGCAGAGCCCGACCCCGCTCACAGGCAGCGATCCCAGGCATCTTCCACGCAGCTCCTTCCCGGAGGATTTGGTACCCTGCCACCCCCGAAGGCGATGCCGCAATTACAGCGACGTCGCAACCGAGCTGCGGAGCGTTAATCTCTTTATTGCTAAGGCCAGAGAGCTGCTTCAGCTCCCTGGGGTTTCTCCAGACCTCTTTGACTGCGTATCGTTTTCTGTCACACTCCCATCAGATTGGTGCTCTCTGTGTCTACAAGTAGTTTTGGTGGGACTGTAAATAGGGGCATTAAATGGATCTAGACGCTGTCTTTTCGGATCCTTGCAGTGGTCCGACGTGAATCGGTGGCGAGGGCAGGAATCACCATCGGCAGGCGACGGTGCTGGCAGGCAGCTGACCGGAGTGGAGGGCAGTGGGAGAGGTGCAGGCAGATCAGACAGATCTATCAGAGCTCTGGCTCCAGGTTTAAGGCCGGGTTTATAAACTAATAGCTGGCCGAACACAGGCCAGTCGCGCTGCCGGTCCTGCTAACTCGATTCCGGCTCTCATGGCGCATTATGCAGGCATCGTGCTGTAGCAACAGAAATTAGCCTCCAGCAACGGTTCAGGATGTGAAGGAAGGTAAATACATCTGTCTTTTAGTTAGAGCAGAAATTCTTTTCATCCATTTATCTGTTTCGCCTCATCCAGCCAGCGCTGATGGCATTAGCGGGTCATGGGGAGTTCGCAGGTCCCCGTGCCGTGCTCTGCAGAGGTGATGGATTTTGCCATTTGTGAGCAAAGCCTGCGGGGAAACAGCCTGCTTTTTTGGGGAAGAGGCAGTTTGGCAGCAGCAGGTTACAAACCAAGGGCCTGTAGCATCGTCTGCAGCAGAACAGTGCCATTTTCCCCTTGGAAATGGAGCCTGTAGCTGCCTGCAAGCCATCGGGCAGCCTGCCCTTCCCCTCCAGGAGACCAGAGCCTGATCTGGCAGAGCCCTGAGCACCTCTTGCCATGGCCACCGAGCCCCTCGATAGTGGTGTTTAATTAAGAAGCAGCCACTGGTGCTGCTTCCCACAGCCCTGAGCCTGGCATTTGCCACGGGGACCGGTTTCACTGCCCGCAGCGGGGACGGGGCTTCTGTGCAGAACTTGGGGTTCCTCTGAGGCACGGGGTGAAGGCTCTCCTGCCCTACTCCTCCTCACCTAGGCAGCTCTTCGGGGGGCTGTCATGTTTTCCATTCCAGGAGGAGGTTATATGTTTATATGCAGATATATATATATATATATATATATATATATATATATATATGAAATAGAGCTATCAGCCTCTCAGTTGGCTGCCTGCTGCCCACACTGCTGGTGCGAGAGGGGTCGGTGCATTTACCCATCACTGTGCCCACATGCAGTGCTCGTGTCCCGGTTCCTGAGCCCTCGCCAAACCGCCTTCCCTGTTTACTGACTTCTCCAGCCTTTGGCTGTGAAAAAGCGAGGCTGAAGTGAAACCTGGGCTGATGCGCTGTTTTGGCTGCTGACTGTGCTTAGCAGGCGGCTCCGGGTCGGAGGTTTCTGATCCCTCTGCTGGGATGGGGCAGGGGAGCGGTGACATCTGGCCCGAGGGGACAGCGGGGGAACAAAACCCTCCGGTCCCTGCAATGTCCTGAAAACCCGTGAGGGGCTCGTGCTCGGTGCTGGCCCCGCTCTCGGCTGGAGCCCTTTGCACCCAGAGACTGTTCAACCCTGGAAAAGTGGTGGCAGGACACCCTGTCTTCACATCCCTGGGGAAAACAGGGAGGGGAAACTGCCAGGGAGCGGGGGGAACGCTGCTGTTCCTGGCTCTCGGCACAGCCTTCCAGCAACAGAGGTGATGCTGCTGGTCTGGGCTTGTGAGCAGGATTATGGGGTGCCCGCTGTCCCCATCCCACCGTCTCCTCCCTGCCACGTGTCTCAGCCCAAATCTAAACCGTGGCCATGGGGAGCCTCCGTGCTGGTTTTCTCCATTTCTTGGCTTTTCCAGGCAGCCCTGGGGTGCCCGTTTCTCGGCGGGAGGGCCGGGTGTCACTCCCAGCAGCCAACGCTGTTGGTTTTTAGGTGCCAGCACCCGTCGGGCACCTGGCAAGAAGGCAGCAGGGAGCTTGCTGCTGGCCTGGGCTCAGCCCGGTGCTCACTCACTGCAACACTTTCTGAAAGGGTGGATTTTTTTTTTGATTTATTGTTGTTTTCCAGTTTTCACCTTCCCTCCTGCCTGCGCCTTGCCGCAAACCCCCCCCAACTCTCCCCGTGTTCTGCTGTCGGTGATGCCGGTGTCGGGGCAGAGATGCTCCCCTGGGCTGTGGCAGGGGTTGGTCCAGGGGCTTCATAGAGCAGGGAGCTGCTATTCCTCGTCTTCCTATTTCATCCACGCGTGGATTTGCACATGGGCAGGAGCTGGGTGGGCTTTTTTTTTTAAGTGGCAAAGCGGAGCTTTATCCCATGGCACGCTGAAACTACAGGGGGGAGGTCAGCGGCGTTGCCAGAGGAGTAAGGCTGCTGGTTGTGGATGTGGCGCTGCGACCCAGTAACCACCCAGTAACCAACTTTGCAATTCATGAGGAGGTTAAGGCAGCTACTGAAACACCCGTGTTTCTCTTTCTGAGCGTGTCAGCAGTATGTGTTCCTGGAGGCGTATGTGGCTGTCGCTGGAAATCGCCTGGCTCCTCTGAATCACGCTGCGCCCCACCCAGCCCTGCATCGCCGCGGTGTTGTAGTTACTACTCCTGGGCTCGCTGGCAAACTCGCCCTCAGCTTTTCCATGGGTTGGTCGGACAAACCGGGCTAAAGCTGCGCCCCAGGCGTGGTGGGGGAGAGCCCCCGGCGCGGGGGGACTGGGGCAGAGCCCCCCTCCGAGCTGGGGATGCTGGGGAAAAAGCAGCTTAAGAGGGAAAATAAAAAAAATCAAACCAAATCAATCCCCTTTTGGCTTGAGATAAGCTCCTGGTTTGAAGTAGCGGAGGCTTTCTGGCACTTGCATATTGAGCAGTAGTTTTGTTTGTTTAATCTAGGCACTAATAGGAAATGTGTAAACAGAGCTGGTCCGTTACGGCAGCTTTTGTCAGCAATGACAAAATTGAAGTATTTTGGGTAAAAGAGGCTTTCCCCACGTACTGCCCCACGCAGCAGCCTGCTCGGAGGCACCGAGCCCCGCTTGCCCACCCTTCGGAGCTGAGTGATACAGAGATACGTGGGCACTGTCAGAAGCTGCTGAGGACGTTGCACCAGCTTCTGCCTGATACGATCTCATGAAGAAGAACTAAAACCGAGCGAGCGACAGCACTGCTCAAAACCATGACAGCTTCAATCTACGGAAGAGAACGCGCAGCAGAAACCCAGCTTACCTTCCTGCGACTCCCATCCTTCGGAGGGGTGACATCCATGCTAGAGAGCGGGAGGAGCGAGCCTGCTGCTTTGATTTCCTCCCGATTTTCGCAGCAGTCCCAGCTCCGGCGACTCCTCGTTAAACTTCCACATGTTTTCGGAGCGCTGGAATCCTGCCGGCATCTGCAGCCCAGTACAGTGGCTGCAGAACAGGAAATCCTGTATTTTGTTTCTCCTCGCCACCGAAAACGTGTACGGCTAATGACGTTAAAACAACTGGGAAGGCGATGACGTCGTTTGGTCCAGCCGCCGCGCGCAGGGGACCTCGGAGCTCGCTTTCCCTCGTTTTGCTCAGAAGCTGTGTTAGGTGACGGCGTCCTTCGGTCCAGCTGCTTCTGCTTTTATCCCCAGTCACTTGCTGTCTGCTTGCTAAACGCTAGAAAATCCAGAAGCAAAAATCTTCCAGTAAGTGCTCGCTGAAGGAAAACTGAAAACTGTGCCAGCGTGAGTTACTGGAAGGCAGCAATTTTCCTTCATTTTCTTGGAAGTTTGGTTAGCCCCAGGCTGTGGAGGCTATAGGCTAGAGCTAAGGGTTTGGACTTGATTTCTGAAATAATATGGTGGCTTAAGGTGGAGTCTTTCCTAAAATACTATTGTTTAAAAAAAAAAACCCCAAACATCATGTGTATTGTTCTTAATTTCTTTTTATTCTTTTTGCCTCCTTTAATTCTTTTCCCATGTATGTATATACACATATATATAACTTTTAGTTCTATTACTGCCAGCTAAGCATCATCTCCTTTCTGAATTGCTGCAAGCTGGCAGGCATATATCGTACTGTGACTTACTATGAGCTGCTGCATTTCCAGCTGAACAGTTTTATTTGATATCTGGTGTTGCACCTCACGGCCCAGGGCTTGTGCCGACGATACGGCTGTTGGCATCTTTCCCTAGCTCACTGCAGGTAATGTATAAATAGAACTATTCTTGCTGTTTCAATCTATTTTCTGCAATTGGTCCTATGATCCTGCAAAACTAACAGAAGCATAACTGTGAAAGAGAAATGAAAGGAGGAAGCTATGATGACCTTAAGTTGTAGAACAAGTCGCGGGCTCAGGGTCTGGGATCAGGCGTGCGTCTTTCCCCGCGGCAGCCGAGCCCACCGGCTCTGCCAGGGTTTCTCCGTGCTGGCTGTGACACCGGCTGCGGGGACCCAAGCGCAATTCCCGTGCCGTGAAGTGCTGCTTCGCGACGGCAGCGCAGAGAACGGAGCAGAGGATCCTCGACCTGAAGTGTCCTGTGGTCGGTGGAGATGCAGTTACTTAAATCCGTTGGTTGACATCCTCATGAAGGCAAAGGCAAAACCGCTTTATATACGGTTTATATACCAGCCTGTATAGATATCTGTGGGATTCTTCACTACCACTTGCTTATCCATCGTGTAGATGTAGCCTGCTAGCGATGAGTACCTGTGAAGCCTCAGGCTGCGTGTCTCAGCTGAGAGCAGAGTGATCTGGAAGATGCGAGAGCTTCTTATCATTCCAGGTTTTCTTCTCTTGCGTCTTTTTTGGCAGCTGACGCTGACCCTCGGAAGGAAGAGCCGTGCTCGTGTGTCTGCAGACCCTTCACCGACTCACAGAAGGGAGGCTGGCGCTGCGCCCCGTCCCTCTCCAGAGGTTAAAGGCTTATCCCAAAGTGAAGCGGCTGTTCCATCAGGATATCCTGCCTAGGACATCCTACTACACATCCAGCGCCGTATCCAGCCATCTCCGAGCCCTATTTTTAGGTACATGTTTGGAGCTGGGCTGCTGGGGAAGGAGAGGTCAGAGGATGTCAGACCATAGCGAGGGTCAGATTCCCACCTCGGGGCTCGTAACCACGCCAGGTCCTTCCTCCGCTCATGTCTTTCTGAAGCACTTTCGCAGGAGATCGCAACCTTCCTGGTGGTGAAAAGCTGATGGGTTGGCAAGCCTCAAGCCTCGGCCTTCAGCATATTCTAATTGACCCCTCCATTCTCCTTTCAACTGCATGCATATTTTTGTTTAGCAGTTCTGTTCTTCTGGCTCATTACCAATGCTAACCATGCGTTTTACGCTCTGCAATGTCGTACGTTCAAAGGCAGAAGACACAAAGGGATTTTTAAATAACTGTGAGACTTTATCTAAGGCCTCCAGATAAAGGTCGTCTTCGCCTTGAGCCTGGTATCCTGTGGGCAGAAGGCCAAATGCATGCCATCACCGTCGCTTTCAGTGCTCAGCATTTAGAAATATCAGACAGGATGCACCTGAAGGATGTATGAAACACAGTGGGCCATTCAGCAGGAGGAGGGTCTTACTCACACAAAGCAGCTCGCCCTTGTGCAGAGACTTGCTACGGCTTGGCCGGAGCCGTCAGCACGTGGCCCGTGGGGCTGGGTGAGTCTCCGGTGGTCTCTACAGTGGCAGCTTTTTTAAGAAGCTTTGATTAATTTTTTTTGCAGCAAATAATTGTCAGTCGCTCCCTACTTTTTCGGGCTAAGCCATTGTGTAATCTACAGACTCCGCATTTTTGGTCAAAATGCACCAACCATAGCCCCAAAATCTGTTAAATGCAATGAAGGGTTTTCATAGTTTTTTAGCTGGCTCCCAGAGCTGTTACTCTGCATTTACAGCGCATTTTATTTTTTCTCTGTGCAGAGAGCTCATAATTTCATTTAAGGAAAGAAAATGAAGCCAAGGTACTCGTGAGGACCTGCAGCTCAGAACCTGAGGCTGCAGAAGGGCATTAAACCCCATGGGATTTCTTTCCAAATACGTTTGTTGAGCACAGGAGGGCCCTTTCCCAAGCAGGAGAGGAATCACCAGACCTCTGATACCAGTTAGGATGAGGTGGCCTTTTGCTGGCACTGCAAAGAAACGCATTTTCTTTTGCTAAGAGGTGAATGGTGCAGGTGCTAGAGAAAGAGAGTGTGTCATGCCGTGGTTTTGCCCGGGGCCGTGCCATCAGGGGACAGGAGCTGCCATCGGTGTGGGTGGCTTGGAGACCTCGCTGTTTCCGCCCTTCACGGTGAGGCTTGGCACAGGGCTGCTCCAGCACTGGGTGCCCGTGGGCCCCCTCCGATCCAGCCTTTGCAAACCCGCCTAGCTGTACCCAGCCTCTTGATTTGGCTAACTTTGGCCTTTCTGTGGCATCTCTCTTGAAAGGCTTCTTTCTGTGTCTCCCCAAGAAGGCTGAAGATGTCATCTTTTTGCAGCTGGTGAGTCTGGGCGGTGGGAGCAGCGCAAGAGATAATCCAGGAGTAACATCATGTAATTACATTTCCTCTTGTCAAAATAATAAATACATTTCATGGTCACAGGAAAGGGGGTGAATTACAGGAACGGGAGCTGGGCACATTGTGCCTTTGACAGCCAGCACCTGCAGCCCCAGGTCGTGTCTGGGATCCAGCACCTCCCAGCCACGAAGGCAGTTGAGATGCTGTTCTCCTCTGCAGTGATGTTGGATTTCTCTGGTCTTCTCCCGAGACACACTGCTGAGGTTCTGGAGGACTGGAACCGAAAGCTTTGAGTTTCACATACCGGTTTGTGGAGGCCAAGCTCATGGTCTTTGACTTTCTGCACGCTTTCAGAAAACTGCAAGTTTTCCTTGGTCTCTTTTTACTATGACTTATTGCTCTCTAGGCTAGCTCACCATCATGACCATCTTGGCTAACTTTCTGTCATGGTTTAAGCCTACCTGGCAGCTAAGCACCATGCAGCCAATTTAACTCTATCCTAGCCAAAACCAGTTCACTTTCCCACACACCAGAACAGACCATTAGACCAAGTTGTCTAACTTGCCCACCAAAATGAGTTGGCTTGGAAGGCTGCAAGCGTTGAGCGTGTGACTTCCTCTTAGGCTGGGGCTGTGGTATGTAAAAGGAGAGTTTTGGGGGGTCCAAGAGAGTTCAGAGGGCAGGAGGATGGGGGCTGAGGTGCTTGGGGATGCCAGCATGGTGATGGAGAATGTTGTCCCTCATGGTGCCACCGAATTCGTTGTTAAGGTTAGGGGTAGGAGAGCCACCATCGCTCTTTGGACATTCGGATGCTGGAGGAGGTTATTCCCCTGCCAGGTCTGCATTATAACTTTCAGTACCAATTTCTGCTTTACCAGTCTTGTTGTAAATGGCTTAAAAAAGCTCTCGCTACCTTCACTGGATGTAAGTGATAACTATGAAACTCAGCTTGCGTTTGCAAAAATGCCTTTATTTTTTAAGCATCAATTTTCAGAAGGAAAAATGTAGGACAAGCTACATAGTTACCGTAACAGTGCCTTCAACTTCTTTTCACCTGATAAACGGAGAATTCTACGAGAAAGAAATCACAGTAAACACCTCCCAGTCGCGTGCTAGCGGATCAAGGTCCGTAAAAATCCTCAGAACCAACCCTTGAAACTGAAAGCTCCTTCACTGGCAATATTACACAGTGTCTAGCTTATGGGAACTGCTAAACTGATGAAAATTGTTATGCATGTTTAGCTGCATACCTGAGCATCAACCTCTGCTCACATTTTTAAAGGGACTACTTGTGGTGTGTAAACTCGTACATATGTCATTGGCGTAAAGGACTGCCGGTTAAAGCAGAGAAAACTTTTCCATTGACTGCGGTGGGAGATGGGCCGTTTGCTTACGCTGCAGCTTTCTCACCAGAAAACTAGCAAAGCCGGCAGTAATGCTCCCTCTGTGAAAGTTGCTTCCTTCAGATAGGCATATTTTGGTATTTTCACGTATCTACACAGAAGATAAGGTTCATTGTACTATAGCCCGTAATAATCTTCTCACGAATGGGAGGAGAACTACATGAGCTTATTGTATTTAATCAGTACGTCTTCGCGGGCTTCTGGAGGAACTCCAGTGTAATGGCAATTTAAACCTGGCTGGTAGTTGGTTTTCCCCATTTTAGTGTGTGAGAGTCAAGTGGTAAACATAACATGCAGAAAATTTTTGGCTGGGTTAAAATGTAATTAAGTGGAACTGAGTAGTTAGATTTAAAATATACTTAGCAAGTATCTCTGGTATTCTATTTTTATGGCAACGTGTAAGATGCTGGCACTGGTGCTTACGGAGAGCTGTGCATGTTCCTTTTGAAGAAACACCGGTTTTCAAAGGCAATAAAATCAGTGCATGTGTTCAGCCAAAGCAATCCCCAGGTATCGTGAGGGTGCCCTTGAAGATACACAACACGGGTGAACTTGGCCAAAGAGCTGTCACTAATTTAAAATAAGGGGTAAGTGGCTTCCTTGTTGCTGTTTTTCGTATCTTCATAGCTGACAAAGTTATTAAAATGTAAACATTAAGATTATGAGAAAAGCTGGTCGGAAAAAAATCATGATGAGTAATTTACCGAAGAAATTAGCTTATGCTCTATTAGTGAAATCACCTTGGCAAGGACAACTCTTTTTTTTTAAAGAGTTCTGCCAGTTGATCCCATTGAGCAGAGATTTCACAGGGCGGATCCATCACAGGTACCTCTGGGACAAAAAAGCCACACACAGAAGAGAGTGAGGACCTGAATGGTACCACCAACAATGTCAAAATGTGAAATCCCCTGATGCTGAGCCCGGCAGCTCCCGGCACGCTCCCGGCGGTCCTGCCCCTCCGGGTCCGGAGGCAAAGGCCACGTTCTAATGCCCCCTTCACCCCCATGGGCTGCTTGGAGGGGATTAAAGTCCTGTAGAGTGAGGTGATGAGGAAATAATGAACGAGAGCAGGAGGAAGAGTGCGGGAAGAGCGAAGCAGAGGTAAGTATGGTGACCAGTGGGATGCACTCAAAGCCAGAGCTGCCGTGCTGAAGCAAGCTGCCAGCCTTCATCCGTCTGCAGCCCTGAGTGCAGAGACCAAAACTGTCATTTATTATTACCAGCCGTTTTCAGGTCCTTGGATGCATTGTGTGTGTTTAGCAGAGAAGACATTGCAGCAGACGTCAGTGTGTGGACGTGGGATCGTCTTTGGCTTGATCGTAGAGCCGTGGAGTTGGGAAAATGGAAGAAAAGCTCCTGGGACGTTTCCACCATTTCCTAGCAAAAGCTTTGTTACTCCCTCCTGTATATTTTCTAGTCCAGCAAAGTCAGGAATGGGTGGCACAGTGGTAGGCGTAGTCACGACAGTTGACTTGCTCATCAGCTCCCAACATATTGGTCTTGAACAGAGTTTTATCTTCTATGTATCGGAAGAATTCCACTGCCACAAAACTCCCCCAAATAAACTTCCAGGATCTTCCACAACGGAGTTGGTAATCGAATATCACAGAACAGTCACAGATTTCGTATGAAATATCTTCATTCTTCTAAGCTGGCTTTCTTGTCATTCCTTAATTGATGAGGCACTCTCTTTGCTCATGAGCCGACTCCTGATGACCATGCTGCTGTGCCTTGATATCTGGTCCTGAAACTCTGAAGTCATAAAGAAATACAGGATCGGATCCAAGCAGCAGTCCAGACTCGCCAGACTCAAGCAAAAGGGTTGGGTGTAGAGCGTGATGGCGCTCAGGAAGCAGTCTGTAATGACATTTTCTTTCACCAGCATGTAGAAAAAGAAGTTGATGTGATACGGTGCAAAACACACGCAGAACACAACGGCACACATGGAAACCATCCTTAAAGCCTTCCGCCTCTCGCAGCTGTTTTGCAGTGGTATCTGGAAGCCACGAAGAGAGTCTTTTGTTTTCCAAGTGCAGAATAAAATAATGACGAGCGGGCCAATGAACCCAAAGAGCTCCGCCGTGCCTGTCATCAGCACGGTGGCCACCTTGCTGTCGATCTGCCGGACTTGAAGGTCTGCAAAGCAGGTATTCGTGGTGTTGGTCAGGCCGTAGCTGCGCATGATGGGGAACGGCAAGCACGCTATCCCGACTACAAGCCACATCACGATGCTGATGGCTACGTCGTAGCGCCGCTTCCAGTCCTTGGCTTTGAACGGCTGGTACAGGAAGAAATACCTCTGGATGCTGATGCAGGTGAGGAAGCAAATGCTGGCGTACATGTTGAGGTACTTCAGGTAGAAGCATAGTAAGCAAAGGAATCTCCCAAAAGGCCACGTGGAGTTAATATAATAGTATATTCGCAGTGGCAGCGAGAGGACGTGAGCCAGGTCGGCCACGGCCAGGTTGATCATGAAGATGACAGCTTTGTTGTTCTTGCTGATGAAGCGGCACAGGACCCAGAGGGCAGCGCTGTTGGCCAGGAGGCCGGGGATGAAGATGAGGGTGTACGTGGTCGCGTACAGGCTGTTTTTGAACGTGATATTGTGACTGGAGCAGGTCTGGTTGCTTTGTGTCATGACTGGGCTGCTGGAAACCTCTGTTGTGGTATAGGATGGGTGGCTGATTCCTGTAGAGAACAAAAACAGAGGCTGTAAAGGCAAAGGCACTGCAAAAGTTGTCGATATTCACATTTGCATTTCCTATCTGACTATTCAGTACAAAGCAGAGGTTTAGAAATGTTTTCTGTATAAAACATCCTGCCATCTTCTTCAGAGCTGCGCTTTCAGAGGTCACCCACTGTCCCCACAGAGGTGAGGACCATTCCTGTTGTGTCAGTCCCCTTGCCAGGCTGCCCGATTGCCATGCTGCTCGTAGAGGAGCAGGAGAAGCTGCCTGTCCTTTTGGCAGTTCAAGGTCATCTGTGCTTTGGTCTCTGGCTAGCAGGGGAGGAATACGTGGAATAAAGGTGTGTTACAGCCCAGCTTCTGCACGTGAGCAGCCACATGGCCCAGCGATCAAAATGTGGGTGCCAACCTCTGAAGCATACCTGCATTAAGTTGTACGTTAGGTGTTGCGTGGGTGGCATGTCTCCTGACCCCCTGACCCCCTCGGTGGACCCGGTGGACCCACCTTCTCTCTCCTCATGGGGACAGACCATGACGAAAAGGGTAGCAGAGGGTGGGCTTGAGAAGTTTGGCTGTTGTAAACGCAGCCAGAGCTGCCATATATTTAAGCTAATGTAACCAGCAGAGACCTACTCGAATCAGCAGCTTCCATTTCTCATCACCCTAGTAGCCTCAGTTTAACACTTTTTTCCGTCAGATAACTTTATTTTTAGATGCTTCCAATTTCTGTCTCTCCTTTGATTCAGATGAGTTTGGACGGTGAAATGTCACATGTCGAACTGTTGGGCCATCCATTTTTGTCAGCGTTTGCGACTGGGACTTGTCTTCAGTAAGGCAACACAGGCAGGAGTTTGGTTTTATTGGGTGTTTCCCCACAGGGTTATAATTCTCATTGCAGTGGTTCCCTCCTGTGTCTAACACAACGGTTAAAACTATCAGCTTCCTATTTCATGTGGCACTGCAGACACTGATTCATTCCTTCTGACTCATTTCCTGCACCGCTGGCAAGGGGCATCTGCCAGAAAAAGTGTCTCTGTAGGTAGATATTAGTAACTCGTACCCTGTAACTAATGTTTTTTTCCTTTGTGTTGCAAAAAAAGAGTAGCATTTAGAGCTCTCAAGCGACAAAGAACAAAAATAGCTGTTTTTTCAGCTTGTTAATTGTTGCAGTACTTGGACTTGGCAGCTTGCACAGCCACTGCTCAAGGCTGCTGTGGAAGGCTTGTAACTTGGGCCCCAGAAATGCCCAGACGTGGCCAGGTCCCAGGATGGGACACGGGCCACCCTCGCTGCGGGTGCAGGGGCTCTGGCTGATGGTGATGGTGAGCAGGGCCACCTAACCGCCGCTCCTGTGGGCTCCCCAAGCAGAAGCTGCCGCCAGCTTCCTTGCTTTTATTTTTAAACTCATGTTTCATTTTCTCACGGTCTTCAAAAAGCAAGGTCTGCGTGTTTATCTCCTGCAGCACACTCAGCAACTGGGCTGCATCCAACCATCAAAGAAATGGTGTCATTGAGAAACCATCTATCTAATCCCCATCCTTCACTGGGATGGCACAAGCAGTGCCTTGGAGCACCCCTTCCCGGGTGGTTTTGTCCCCTTAGGGCAATCCCTCCAGTCTGCTGTTTGCTCCCAGTAACCCTCACCCCAAGCCAGCTCTGGGATGAGATGCTCTGCTCCGTGGTGGGGTGTCCCTAGCTGTCCCCATCCCAGGACACCACAGCCTTGCTCCTATCTCAAGGCTGTAATGTGCCCATGAGGATGGAGGAAGCTCAAAAGGTGGTGGAAATGAGGGGGAAAGATGCATCTGGCCCATGGCCTGATCGCCACCTATCTGAGAAGCAACGCTGGAGGCCTCCCGCTCTCCTTTCTGGTGCTCCTCAGGACACTGAGATGGGGAGCAGGCAGGGCGTGGAGCTAAGCACTGCGGTGCTCACTCAGGACGTTGCTTCTCAGAGTGGTAAATTTGGGTTACATCCCATTTCTTCAGAGTGCTGTGAGTTTCTGGCGCTCTGGAAGTCTGTGATCCCTTTCCATCTGGTTCACCTGCAGCTCTAGCTGGACGTGCTGTCTGCTGCCCTTGTCTCTAGTAAGAGCACTGCTCACTGCACCCAGTTTCTGTCCCATCGGGTGACCTCCCGCTTTGCCAAGAAGCCATTAACAAGCCACCTGCAAAGTTGCTAGCTGCCTGGTTTCCCTTGAATGTAAATGGTCGGCTGACTGGCCAGTGCTCCTCCAAAACACGGGTGCTAGATGGCCACTGAAACCATGGAGGGTTAGGTACGTTTGCAAAATGTTCTATTTTAGGGACGCGTTTATATGTAAATGCTGGCCAGTGGATGGGTGTTCTTCAGTTCAAATGAGTCATCGCAGTCAGTTTGCTTCCTGAGGTCCCCAGACACAGTTAGCCCCTGGTTACATTTCATGTGACAGCTAAGGACCAGACCGCACCGTCAGCAACGCGAATAATCAGGTTCAGGCTGCTGACTCAAACTGGCCTCTGCACGGAGCCGTTCAGGGTAAACCGACGCGTCCAGGACATGTCTGCTGCAACATGAGGGTGATGCTGAGCACTCCAGATACCACCAGATACCACCAGATACCAGAACTCAGCCTTCGCTTGCTGGGTGCAGCAGGCTGTGCCCAGGCACGCAGACGCGCACGGGGCTGGGCTGCGAGGGCTGCAGCGTGCCTGCGACCATGGCCGAGCCCGCAGCACGAAGAGGTTCCCCCTCGGCCTTCATCTTCATCTGCTAATTGTCCACAAGGTGTCAGAGTTAATCAAGATTTCATTTCTTTGCCCTCCTCTTTAAGGTATTTTTCTAAGCGGTGAGGGCTGTCTGAGCGGCGGGAGGCGGTGGGGTGACTCTGTTCTCATGAGTTTGTGTTGCTGTCTTCTTGGGTGATCCCACGTAGGAAAGCTCTTGTGTTGCTGAATAACTGATATTCGGGGGAGAAGTGCTCCCAGGAGTAGTCCTCGTATCGCGGGTATTTACAGGTAGAAGAGTCCTGAAAAGCTGCGCTTGATGGACGCCAGGGAGCTTCTTTCACCCTTGGGGCCAAGAAGTTACAAGCCCCAACCTGCAGAACTGCGAGTGATGTCCCATCCCCACCACCCCGAGCAAAAGCAACACCGGGCTTGGTGAACAGGAGACGTACGGCCCGTGGAGTCAGAAGAGGCCTCTCCTTCGTGTTCCGTCAGCTCCAGGTCAGGCCGTTTACAGTGAAGTGGACTGAGCAGGATGACCTGGCTGGCAGTGCAAAAGCATTAACGCAATTAAAATATACACGGGTGATGTCTGCCGGCTCATCAGAACGGGGCGCTTTCTGAGAATGAACAGCTGCATTAAGAATTCATAAAAATATAATGAGATTAAACCATCTCTTTACACAAAACGCACCCAGGCACACGCACAGGGGACTACAAAACCGTTGCGTTTCTGCCCTTCCTCCCGCTTCTCTGGTTCAGATTGAAGCTCCATCCCACACTGTGCCCTTATCTTCTCACCTGCGCGCAAAAGCAGACACGCAGAGAAACCACCGAGTGTCAGTCTGAAATTGGGTCTCCGAAGCTGCAAAGAAAGCAAAGCCTTTTGCTGCGCGGTGTGTGCGCTGCCGAGGTAGAGGGCTGAAAAGCTCCATCAGATTTTATCAGTGCTTATTTACGTGCTGCAGGGAGACAGCTCCCACAGCAACGTACTGTTTTCAGAATATGTAATTTCAAAAAAATACACTGTTACCTAACTACTGATTTTTACATTTTAATTAGAGTCTGTATTTCTTTTTTAAATTTTTATTCATTTTTAAAAAGGGTGGAAAGGAGGACCCTGGGAACGCCGACCTGTCAGCCCCACCTCTGTTCCTGGGAAGATCATGGAAGAGATCCTCGTAGAAGCTCTGCTAAGGCACGTGGAGGACAGGGAGGTGATTTGAGACAGCCAGCATGGCTTCACCAGCAGCAAGTCCTGCCTGACAGCCTTCTCTGATGGAGTGACTGCATCGGTGGACAAGGGGAGACCTACGGATGTCATCTATCTGGACTTCTGTAGGGCCTTTGACACAGTCCCCTGCACCATCCTTCTCTCTAAGTTGCGGAGACACAGATTTGATGGGTGGGCTGTTCGGTGGATAAGGAATTGGTGGCATGGTCGCATCCAGAGGGTAATGGTCAACGGCTCAGTGTCCAGATGGAGATCGGTGCCGAGTGGTGTCCCTCAGGGGTCTGTGCTGGGACCGGTGCTGTTCAATATCTTCCTCAGTGATGTAGACAGTGGGATCGAGCGCACCCTCAGCAAGTTTGCAGATGACACCAAGCTGTGTGGTGCAGTCGATACGCTGGAGGGGCGGGATGCCATCCAGAGGGACCTGGACAAGCTCAAGAAGTGCATCCATGTGACCCTGAGGAGGTTCAACAAGGCCAAGTGCAAGGTCCTGCACCTGGGTCGGGGCAACCCTGGTATCAGTGCAGGCTGGGGGATGAAGGGATTTGGGAGCAGCCCTGCCGAGGAGGACTTGGGAGTGCTGGTGGGTGAAAAGCTGGACATAGCCAGTTAATTGGTTTTATTAAAACACAAATGCCTCTATACCCTGCTCTCATTGCACGACTATGAATGTCTCACGCTACTGTACTCGCACGTCGGTATGAAACCTCTGCAGTCAGAAGTGGAAAGTTCTACAGTTAAGGGTACTTTTTCTGTTTTTCTTCCACAAAAAAGAGCGGGTCTGGGTTTTCTGGTCTGTTGTGATAGATGTTTTCGTTTTGCAACTAGTCTAATTCTCAGGCAGCAGATGAAGCAGGGCAGGCACACGCAGGGCGCCGGCAGCCTCGTCGGAGCGCTTGCTCCAGGCTGGGCAAGGGCTGTCCCGTGGACGGACTGGCATCAATCACAGATGCAATTCCCATGGCTGGTGATGTTTGCACCGGAGTCAAGGTCCCAGCACTTTCGCTTCACACCAGAAAACATGCCCTTGAACAAAAATCACACTCTTACTTCACACGTCCTACTGCTCCAGCCTGCTGCTGAGGTCCTCTCCTACATAAATCCGCGCAAGCCAGAGCTGCCATACTGACTCACCTTCGGTGCAGTTCCCTCTTGATTTACTTTAAGAAATTTTGAGATTTAGGGTCCACCCACTGTGAATCCTGTCTGCCATTGCCGAACGGCGTACGCGCTGTTTTGCTGGGCTCCCTGCAGAGCCGAGCTGCCGGTGCAAGCGAACGCAAAGTCTGCCTGTCTGCAAACCACCTTTTAAAAAGTACGGCTTAAAGGCTTCAGTCCATGAAGTTGAGGTTTAATCCAGACCAGTGACTGCAGTCTGAATTGTGAATTAAGACTGCCTCAGGATTCTCATTAGCAAAAACTAGTCCGAGCAATCTTGCTATTTTTGTCATATTGTGTCCTCCTGACTAATATTAATTTCCTACCGTTGCAATTCAGTCAAAGAGCATTGGATGGCACAAAGACAGGCAGCGCGTAGATTTTTTTTTAATGGCAATATAAATCGCCGTTAGAAAAGACAGGTTTGCAAGTTTCCCTTACTGCCAAGTATGATTTTAAAGTAAAAGAAATTCCCTGAGGAATCAGGCAAAAGAGGGAAATTGCACCTAGCAGTGACAGCGGAGAACATTTGGCGAGCTGCTGGCTGCCCACGCGGCAACGTTGTGCTTTCTCGAGCGGCAGCGATTTCATGCAGCCGCCGTTTCGACCCCTCCACGCGTTCATGCAGAGGATTGGCGCGCAGGGAGGGCTGCTGCTCTTTCAAGACTCAAAGCTCCACGAATCTCCTCCTGGCAAGAGCCAAACCCTGAGGAAAAGCCCGAGGAGTGCGGTGTTTTCCTAGGAAGCGGCAAAGGCTGCCGAACGTTGGTTCTAGATCGCCGAGAGCGAGCGTAAAAGCGGGCTTACCTTTGCCAGCAGAACCCCAGCTCAGCGCAGCCGTGCTGTCGGGAGGAAGTGGAGCGTCCCGGCTGCACCGCGCCGGCCGTGTTTACATGGGCGCAGCGACCTGAATGACATCACGGCGTGCCGCAAGGTGCTCTGCGCTGGGGCGGGCGCCGGGCTCGCAGACCCCCACCTGCTTCTGCGGGACCTGCTTGCTCGGCTCCCAGCCCTGCCGAGCTGCGTCCCAGCCACGTGTATGCTTGCCCCAAAATTGGGTTCGTGTGCCTTTGCCCTCGGTGTTTTCTCTCCCGCTGTGCCGCCGGGATGGCTCAGCACCCCTCAGGCTGCCACGTCGGAGAAGGTCCCAAGTGGAGCTGGGTGCTGCTCCGTGCAGGACACCCCTTCCCCCTCTCCCACTCTCCAAGCACAGCTCCGAGCTGGCCATGGGAACGCTCCCGAGGTTTCCGCTTGCTCCTGCCTGGGAAGTTCATCTCTGCGCTCGCCTCCCAGTCGAGGGGCTGTAGGCAGCCATTGCTGCGTGTGAGCCTCGGCTGGTGGCCCTGTATTTCACCTAGGGCTAAGTCCCCCTGCTGATGGAGTCCCAACTTCCCAATGGCTTTTTATAGCTCTCGTGTGAGCCTCGCTTGACATTTCTCTTGAGCTAAATAAGCCGGCAGCTCAGTTTACACTTGCGGGAGCTCGCTGCCAGCACTGTCAAACAGTGGCACTTCTGAAATGGTTTCAAGCAATGGGGTGAAACGCAGCCTCACCCTTAGCCTGGGGGTAAGCGCATTGCTCAGGCCAGGACGTTACCCACTCGGAGGATCGAAGCGTCTGGTTCTCAGAAAGCCGCCGGGAATCCTCCCTGCTTTTCCTCTGCAGGATCGGCCCCAGCCGTGCAGCACACGACCATCCCTGTAGCTCAGCTGTTGTTCAACTTTCTCCTCTGTCGTGGTTTAAGAGTGTGAAGCAGAACGTCACTGCAGCTGCTGCCTGCCTTGGGGACAGCGTAGATGTTGGTGTCAGACTGCTCAGAGACCTCAGAAACCCAAGGCTAACGGCCCTGGTTCAAAGGAGAATGCCCCGCAACGAGCACCCCCCAAGCGCAGTGCTGTGCTTTGCAGGCAGTCCCATGGCCATGAACTGTCAAAGGAGCTTGGTGGGAGTTGGCAGATCGTCAGCTGTTTATTTTAGAATTATTTATGTGGGCTTCATGAAAAGCAGCAGTGAGATTTTGGCCGATGTTGCCGTGTTTATCAGTCCATCCTGTTTCGCTGATTTTTTAAGTTGTTCGTCAGCAATGGGAACATATTTGCTGGAATCTTTCCAACCACAACGTTGTCTTTAACGTGAAATCACTGCGCAATACTCTGCGGCCCGGCAAGCTGAGCAGGCCCTCGTTTGGGAACGGCAGTTCAGAATCCGCTGGCTGATTGACCTGCCTAGAGTTTGTGTCGAGCAAACATGGCCAGCTCTTCCGCGGATGCTCTCGCGTCTGCATGTCCTTCCACCCGAAAGGCTTTCGCCCCTCACTCCGTTGTCTCCAACAGACGTGACCGATTTGAGCAAAAGCCGCGATCTTTGTCGAAAGGAGAGGTGAAGTTAGCCTGCACTTGTAGACGTCGGTGTGTGAAACACTGCAGTCACAGAAGGAAACTAGCACGATAAAAAAGGGCGCTTGTGAAATTACACCGCCTGCTGAAGAACGGGCCTGCTCCCAGAAGAGGTGAAGCTGCTGTCGCTGCTCTGTTCTCATGCACGCAAATCCTTCTGGCAGCCTGGCTTAGGGCAGATTGTTCTACGAGAAGAAGACAGAGATTTACATGCACAGGTCACAGAAAACCTGCAGAATAGTTCTTCCTGCTCGCATTTACCCAGCTGCAAAGCTGGGGTAACATTTTCCTGTCTGAACCCATCAGGCCTGTGCTGTCTGGACTTCTGTAGGACTCAGCTAGAAGGTTACAAACGCTCAAAAAACTGAAAAGCGAGCTGAGCCGTACCACGCTCGCTTGGCACTGGGAGAGGGCTGTGGAGGACTGGAGCCCTGCTTGCTGGCATGACGTGTCAGTTCTCCTGCAGGCCGGGAGTGGGGAAGTGGCTTTTGCTGCTGATAAACCCAGACTTACTCTAGGGATTTTGCAGACGGTGCTACTGGTTACAGACGTGCTTTCCCTGTAGATCTGTTTGCCCTGGTTATGTAGGTAAAACTTTGATTTGCATAGCATGCTTAAGACCGTTCCCGCTCGCGGTTATCGTTTACCAAAATAATGAGCTTGCCAGCATCAAGAGGAGCGTGGGCAGCAGGTCAAGGGAGGTTCTCCTCCCCCTCTACTCTGCCCTGGGGAGGCCCCATCTGCAGTGCTGGGTCCAGTGCTGGGCTCCCCAGTTCAAGAAAGATGAGGAGCTACTGGAGAGAGTCCAGCACAGGGCTACGAGGATGATGAGGGGACTGGAGCATCTCTCCTACGAGGAGAGGCTGAGGGAGCTGGGCTTGTTCAGCCTGGAGAAGAGAAGGCTGAGAGGGGACCTTAGAAATGCCCATAAATATCTGCAGGGTGGGGGTCAGGAGGACGGGGCCAGGCTCTTTCCAGTGGTGCCCAGCGACAGGACAAGGGGCAACGGGCACAAACTGAAGCCTGGGAAGTTCCAGCTGAACCCGAGGAAGAACTTCTTCCCTCTGAGGGTGACGGAGCCCTGGCCCAGGCTGCCCAGAGGGGCTGTGGAGTCTCCTTCTCTGGAGATATTCCAGACCCGCCTGGACGTGGTGCTGTGCAGCCTGCTCTGGGTGACCCTGCTTGGGCAGGGGGTTGGGCTGGGTGACCCACAGAGGTCCCTTCCAACCCCCACCATGCTGTGAGTCTGTGATTCTGTGATATTCAAAGCATTTGCTGTCGTCACTACCTGTATTAGAGGAGAGCGTGGCTCCTGCCAGAGAGCATGGGCAACATTTCCCGGAGTTCGGGGAAGGGGCTTGGCCTCGGCTGCGTCTGGGGGCTGGTCACTCGTGGCCCTGGCGTGGGGTGGTCTGCAGCACAGCTGTGGTGTCCTCCACTCTCGAAACGAGACGCCGGTGTGGAGCGAGCTCCTGGGTGCGGGAGGCGCGGGGCCAGCATCGCTGTGCGAGGAGCGATGGAGCAATGCGCGCTCTCAAGGCTTTGGTGCAAAGAATAACTCCAAATGTGCCTGCTTGTCTGTTAGGAAGCTGGTTTCAATGTGCAAGAGTGAACACACGTAGAAACATGTTACGGTGCCTTTTTCCTGCTTCTGCTTCCTTTCCAAGTTCTTTTCCAAAATCCATAATCAGGTGGCTGCTGTGTGTCTCACCAGGCAAGAACAGCATCAGTGCATTTTAGGTCACAAAGTATTTGAAGCAGGTTTTTTTTTTTTTTAGATATGCCTGTTTTCCACATGTACAAGGGAAGAAGTCCCATGAGGAAAAAAAATCAATCTCCAATGAAACAAAATCAATCGCTTTTAGTGGGAACCAGGGGAAAAAATTATGCGTGTCTGAGTTCTTCTTAGTATCACTAATATAATTATTAACATTTGCCTGAAATAAAGCCTTAGCGTTAGATTTCATGTGGTAGCATGGAGAGCAAATTTATTTTGCTGTCAACTCAAGGCTTTGTAGTACAGAAAAGCAGATATTCAGTGAAAGATGCTACCGAGAAGTTATAGAAGTTTGGTCAGAAGTTGTCCTATGACAAACAGAAAGTAAATATTTGTATCCTGATTCTCTGTCTTCTGATGGAGAATTAGACAGGTTTATTTAAAGGACTGCAAACGCAGAGTGAAAAGCATATGTGCAGATTAAAGGACATAAATGTGTTGTTTATTCTAAAATCCTCTTGCATGCTATAAATCAGATAAAAAAGAGGAACAAAGTGACAGACATTTCAAAATTCTGTCCTTTTATCTGTGTATTTGGGCGCCCAGATGGTAATCGTTTTTTCCCTTGAAAAAAAAAAAGAAAAAGCAGGCGTATTGAAAAGGTGAAAGCTGGGTGTACTGTCAGAAATCATTTCTAATTACCTGCCTGCGTTTTTGTGGCAACTGAAATATCATTGCTCAGTGGTGACTCTCTTGCTGTTACAGAGCTCAAATGACATAGCACGGTTAGATCACGTTGTTAATAATTTCTTCTGGTCCTAGTACAGACGCACATGTTACTTTTGTCCAAAAAAGAGGCAGATTCTGTTCGAAGTAGATAGGTTTTTAATTCGAAACAGGAGCATTTCCTAATAGAGAAGCCTGCTAGTCCTGTCTCAGTTCGTCACCGACTGCGTCCCACAACACCCGCTCCCTTCCGTGGGCTGCTGAAACTGTGACTGGATAATGAGCTGAAAACGTTCAAGTGTTTCTGCAGTAACGAAACTATTCCCCTCTGACAGCAGAAAGAGAAAGGAAATCTTAGAACGGTTTGGAGTCTGGGGTACCCAAAACTTTGGAAGCTCACCCCAGCTTTTATTCTGACCGGCTGAGCACCTTGAGTGTCTGGAACTGGATGAAACTCTGAAAAGATTTTCGCATGGGAGCTTTGGGGCTGGCCGGTACCAGCCACAAGTACTTCGCCATCAGAACCGTTGCTCTTTTGTTATTGTTATTTACTTCTGAAGTTCCGTTTTTCAGCAGAAACTAAAAAGGAGGAAATGTGTCTTCTACTCTAACACACCAGAGCCTCTGAGAAGTGTTTTCCATGCAACTGATACTAAAAACAGCTTCATCAGTTGTCTTTGCTAAAACTTCTTTGCCATCCTGTGCAGCTCAGATTCCCTTGACACAGAGAATGTGGTAACCTACAGCCTTGCAGGGGGGGGATAAAAGAAGATTTTGTGCGGGAGGGACCTGGGGGAGAATGGGTGCTTATTTTTTTTGGTGGTGATTTTAATTTCTTTGCCCAGTTTGTCCAAGAGATTTGCAGAAGTCCTCTTTCCAAGGGGGTCTGTATAGCAGTGAGTAACCCTGTAGCAGCTGCTGCAAGCCTGCACAGATGATTCCTTTTTCTTATCTGCACAGCGTATGGAACACACCCTTTACGTGCCTTTAGGGGCTTTCTGCTAACGGCCGTTGCTCACTGCCCAGCAGTGTTCCTGGAGGAAAAAGACTGGCACAATCTGCTGAGATCCAACTAAATGTAAAGGTTGCACAATTAACAGGCTTTAGAGCTCTCTTCGTGAGGCTCTTCTAGTCTCAGATCATCACGTTAAGGGAACCAAAGTCAGCTTAGAAGCTGTCTGCTAGAGTTACGTCAACTCTTGCATGCTGGTGGCTAGGGCCTCTTGTATTGGCAAGGCAATTAGAAGAGTAGTGGTAATGAAAGTCTGAGACAGTGGTGTGAACTTGTACGTCCTCAGGTTGCTGCCATTGGGCACCTAACCAAAATATAATAGCTGGCTTTCAGGGAACGAGATTTCCAAGCTGTGTTGGAACCACTGGGGCGTTCCCATGCCCGCAGCTCACCCTCCCGCCTAAGCCGGCAGGTACGATAACTGCGAAGCGCCCTGGTGCCTGGGTCAGCAGGGGAAAGCTCAGTAAACTGGTGGGGGAAGATCCACAGTTCTGAGTTCAGGTATTTGCATGAATTGCAGTGCTTCCTCTCAGCAGACCAACGGAGTTCCCATCCATTACGCAGCGTTGCCTGCCAGCACAGCAGCGCACGGCACCATTTAACGCAGGTGCAGAGGCAGAGGAGCGGGCACCAGGAGGGCTGGGAGGAAAATGGGGCAGCTTCCATGCCGTTGGGGTGCCAATGGCCCAGATATTGTCTGTGATGTTGCAGGCTGCTGCGCCCTGCACATGACGGCTGCGAAGTGCAGGGCAAGCGTTTTCATGCAAACTGGGATGCAAAAAGCAATGACTCCATGGGGGATTGCCGAGACTGGAAAACACCCTCCTAATCAACATGAGCAACCCCCACTCATGTTCTTCGTCACATTTGCTTCACAAGGCTGTGCTTCCCCTTTCACTTAGTCTGGGTAGATAGCAGCAAAGTTTTCAGCAACCAGAGAACTTCGTTCAATTTTAAAACTAGGAATAACTTGAAAAGTATGAGGTCAGACTGCTGACATCCACAAACGAGGTTGGTGCACAGATCAAACCATACAAGCGCAAAGGTCAAAGCAAGTCAACGAACCTCAATACGTCAAAGTACTGGCAGGGGCTTGGCACTAAGCTGATCCCCTGTAACCCCCTTTCGTATCTTCTGCCCTAAGCCAAAGCCGACTGGCAGCTGAAGGAAGATTAAATCCTTAGCAACTTCAGTGGTCATCCTTCAAAGTAATAATCAAGTGTGAGCGGCCAGCAGTGCTGGGCTGAGGCCCAAGCAGCCGTACGTGCTGCTGGCTGGCCACAGGGCTAATGGCAATCCGGGCTGGAGAGCTCTCCCCGGGGTCCAGGCAGCAAAGAGGCCAAGAGGATGCAGAAAAGCGAAGAGACACAGGGACAGAAAATAGTGGGACTGCAACGGAAACACCTTCTATTCGTGCTCTGTAGGACGAGACTGTGCTACGAATGGGCTGTCTCCCAAGGGTGGATGGCAGGCGTCTGCATCCCCAGGCGTTGGGCAGAGCTGGAAACGTCATGCCAGACTGGTGCAGCAAAGGCCTGCCGCATGCCGTGTAGGACGAACAAAGTGTCTCACAAGCATGAACACCGGGCTAGGCACGGGACTGGGTATCAAAATGTAAACCTGTTCAGAGGAAAAAAATGTTCAATGACATCGACAGCTACCACCAAGAGATCAACAGCAAAAGTTATATTTCAGGTCTACTTTGAGTAGCTCCTGTCTGGTAAAGGGCTCCAAGGAGAATGATTCATGGGAGAAAACTGGCTGATGAAATGATCATTTTATCATTTCATTAAGATGAGCAGCAGCACTGGCAGTACCTACAAATCAAAGCATCTGCAACAAGGATTTCGCTGGTTGATGGGAATAATGAAAAGCCATGAGAAGGTTTTGCTCCTGTCGCTACTTTCCATGATTCTAGCAGAGCAGGACGGAGTCTTGGGAGCTGGCTTAATTTCCCTGCCCAAAGGCAGAGGTGCAGGGATGTCAGTACGTGAAGACAGAGCGGCTTTATCTCAGCCCTTCCTGAGAAATATTAGCTAAGCATAATCTGTTCTAGGTTTTTTTTGCTTATAGAGATCTTCTCAGCCCTTCCTGAGAAATATTAGCTAAGCATAATCTGTTCTAGGTTTTTTTTGCTTATAGAGATCTTTTGTAAGCTAGCATTCTTGCACCAGGTGCCCAACCGTGCTTGGACTCCACTGAAGCTTGACACTGCCAGAACACCAAGCTTGTGCCTTCCTGTGGGTACAGAGAGCGCTACAGCTGAAGACCTAAAGTACAGCAAATTCTAGGCAAATAGACAAAGGAGAGCTGGGGAGAGGCATGGGAAGGAGCTGCGGCATCCCGCAGGAAGGTAGATTTGGTCTCCTGAAACTGGTGGGAGGGAGCAGGGCAGGAGCCAACAGCGTTGCGTCTCAGACCTGGGGCCTGCTTCCCGTTTTGGAGAATGCTGTCCTTTGCTTGTATCCCATGAGGACTGTTAAATCCAGCTGCGTGTTGGAAGGAATGAGTAAGTCGTTACTATTACAGGCAGTTCATTTAGATGGAGGAGTCAAGATTTCCTTGGCAATGATAATTCATTGGCCCTGTTAATTTTTTCAGTCACTAGTTCTCCTTTTGATGGTTTCTCCAGTATCTCTGCATTTAGGTTGTCTCCTTTTTTCTATTTTCTCTTTCAAATTTGTCTTTCACTCATCCATCACTGTTCTTCTCTGACACCTGGGGAGGAAATTCAACACAATAATATCTTAATTACATCTGCAACATTCTGCAGTTTTGCCGTGTTTCGAGCAGAAAGCGTCCTTCACATTCTGGGACGACACAATGGTTAAGATTTTAAAAGCTTAAGCTAAGTGTGCTTCTTTTTTTCTTATTTTCTCACTTTTATTAGCCTCTCACCTACTTAATATTCTGTCCATAATGTGGATTGTATCAAACTACCAATTCCTTAAATGGTATTTCTGAAGCTGGGGTCTCGATTGCCTTAAGGGATTTGACTCTAGGTTGGTCTTTCTAGCCATATATGATCAGACATAGGATTAATGAGCTAGGAGAAGGAACATTTGTTGCCTTTGAGTCAGTCTAAATTTATTCTTTGCCCTGGATTACAGTTGTACTGGGGGAGGGAAAGCGCAACTACCACTTGCACTACCCTTGAACTGGCACCACAACTCCTGTGCATTCGTTAGGGCTTAAATCCGCGCTTTAACCGGCAAAAGCCCCTGCAAACATTGAACATCGTTTCTAGATCTGATGCAATGTTTTGCACAGAAATCACGCCCACTGGAAGTGCATTTGAGCTGTGTGTGCAAACATCAGGGGCATTTACCACAAACACGTCTTGCAAACGGCTTCCCACACGCAGAGTGCACGTTTAGCGAAGACACCTCGTTCAGGAGCCAGATCGCAACAGTCCTACCCACCTTGAGAAAACAAGTATCCCACAAACTTCTGATGAGTTTTTAATTTGATCATGAGTTCCAATTTTTCCTGTTTTAAAATGAAAACCTTTGAGAATCTGTTTGGGAGATTCAGAAGAAAGCTTCTGAGGTTGGGATAATGCCTCTGTCTTTAAAACCTGTTGAGAAACTGGAGAGCATGGTCTGGGGGGCTCCAAAACACCTCGATGAATTAGTCCAAGGGAGAAAAAGTTCAGAACTGGCTTCTTAAAAAGTCTAATTTCAGATTCAAAGCAAAGTTCCTTATTTCCCTGAAATCAGTGGAAGAATGCATGACAGTCCTACGATCCTACGAGTTTGCATTGGGCTCTGACTGATTTGAACTGGAACTGGACTTTACACTTTCTCATTTCAGGCTGTGTTATTGGGTTTGGGGCTTTTTTATTTGTTTCTTTTTTTTCATTTTATTTTATTTTATTCTTCAGCTTGCTGAGCTTTCATAACGCACTTTGGGTTTTTTTTTTTTTCTGTTTACTCTTTGTAAGCAGAACGCAGATGTTTCCCAGATCTGTCAGTAATTCTCAGGTTCCTCTTCCACATCGATACAAACCCAATCTCTACTTTCCCAGGAGGTCTCAACATCTTTGCATCTAGATAAAAGCATTTTTAGCCACAACAAATGACAAATTGTGTTGGATAGCTGCATCTCATAAATTCATGGTGCAATCATTTTTTTTTTCTGAGAACTATTCTACAGTTAAAAAGAAACCACTGGTTTGTGGTCAAGACATGCACACTGATGCGAGAGTTTTACTCAGCTGAACAATAGTGTCAGGGTGCAAAGATCAGCCATGGTGCGTCCTTTCTTCCTTTCTTCCTTCCTTCCTTTCTTTCTTTCTTTCTTTCTTTCTTTCTTTCTTTCTTTCTTTCTTTCTTTCTTTCTTTCTTTCTTTCTTTCTTTCTTTCTTTCTTTCTTTCTTTCTTTCTTTCTTTCTTTCTTTCTTTCTTTCTTTCTTTCTTTCTTTCTTTCTTTCTTTCTTTCTTTCTTTCTTTCTTTCTTTCTTTCTTTCTTTCTTCCTTTCTTTCTTCCTTTCTTCCTTTCTTCCTTTCTTCCTTTCTTCCTTTTTTCCTTCCTTCCTTCCTTCCTTCCTTCCTTCCTTCCTTCCTTCCTTCCTTCCTTCATTCCCTTCCTTCCTTCATTCGTTCCTTCCTTCCTTCCTTCCTTCCTCCCTCCCTCGCTCCCTCCCTCCCCTCCCCCCTCCCCTCCCTTCCCTCCCCTCCCCTCCCCTCCCCTCCCCTCCCCTCCCCTCCCCTTCCCTTCCCTTCCCTTCCCTTCCCTTCCCGTCTTTCTTCCTTTCAGTATTTCTGTCTTCTTTTCTGCCTTTCTTCCTTTCTTTCTGGAAGGAGAGCTAATATCTGGAAGAAGCACTGAGCAGTCGCTGTACCAGGGATTTCAAGTGAGCTCTATTAACATGCATTTATTCGATTGCCAGGGAGCAGAAGACATCAGGCTTCATTGAAACAATGCCCTGCCTTTTGTCAGCGGTCTCAGCAGATGCTTCGGAGGAAGGAAAGCTCTGCCTTCCACAGTGTGTGGCAGCGAGACGACGAGTATGACAGCAGGAGGGAAATTCCACCCCGAGCACGTGAGGGACGGCGAGGGCTGAGCAGCGTTTAACCGCCCTGACTGCAGCTGTGCTGCGGCTGCTGCGTGTTTAGACAGCTCAGGCAAGTACAAAGTGCCCTGAAAGATGGTGCCGTAGGACACAGAAAGGGATAAGCCTGTCCTGAGCAGTGCCCGGACTCAGTGGCAGGAGGAGGAAGGGACAGTGACCGCGCTCAGGCTGGCGCTGAGCCGGCGTCAGGCACAGCTGCCTTTGAACAGCAGCACAGGGGCTGCAGAGGAGCGAGAGGGACCTGGGGCTGGCGTCATGTGAAGTCAGGCCAAAATCATGTTCGTTATTTGCTGGTAATATGGTTTCTTGTTAGAAGTGGCAAAAGTAATTAATCCTGTTCTCGTGGGGAGTGAATGAGCGATGGCAACAAAATGCATTTTTGCTTCCTAAAACAGAGATTAAAAGCCACTGCAGAAGTGAGAGGAGCTCTGCGGCTGAGGGAACTCATTGTTTTTCTGTCCTCATTTGATCCTCTCTTTTGATAAAAGATTACCAAAAGATGGAGGTGAGGGCATTTAAAGCCCATTGTGGTGCTGTTTAAACATGACCCTTTTCACACTGAGGTGTGAACTCACCACACACAGCTTAGCAGCCTCTTCCATTGCAGCTGCATTTTAAAAATTACGTGTTTAAGCCCAAATAGCGATTTCTTCAGACCAGGCTATATATAATTTTCATCTGAAACCATCCCACAGCGGTACATGACTGCTTTCCACTCACATATGTTGGGGCGAGACGCAGTGCATCTGCATACCCTTGAACAACAGGCACTCCCGTGCTCGGTGTGTGGACACTTCTGTGACCGCTTGTACGCAGCTCACGGGGAGGAAGAGGGAGGAAGGCTCCTGCAGCAAGCGGGGGCTGCAGGCAGGGAACTCGGAGGAGAAGCTGGGCCGACGGGTACGTGAGCTTTCCCTCCCTCTTTGGACCACAACTGCCAGGCTCTCGGGTGCCGTTCGTTTATTTGAAGAACCAGTGCAGCTGCGTTTTGTGAGGAGCCTGGTCCTGTCGGCGTAAGTGTGCCTCGAGCGCAGGGACCGGGTGGCGTGAGCTGTCCGAGAGGCTTGGAGGAGTAGCTCATTCCCAGAATCCTGCCGGACTGAGGCAGCGGCTTGGTGTTGAACACCTCCAGACAGGGCAGCTCCAGGCACGCGGCTCGGTTCCAGGCACCTTCTGCAGCACAAGTGGAAATGCAAAGTGTCTGAAGCCCTTGGGCACATCCAGGGCGGTGGTGGCTGCCTGTGACTGCCGTTTTGGTACCTCGTTCTTACCAAAACCACTTTGAAGAATCCCAAGTTCTTCGTTCAACCTCAGCTCGAGTGCTTGGGAGTGTGCTTGCTGGTGGAAAGCTCATCACCAAGGAAGACAACCAAAAGATTGCCCCGTGTAGGTCACCAAAGAAAACTTTGAAGGAAAAATGCTTTTTTTTCTCAGCCTGTTTCTTGACAAGAGAGTAAACTTTGGCAACAGGCTGCTGGTAGCAGAACACTAGCCGTGCAGCTGCATGACACACAGCGTTGACCTGGCTGAATTCACTGAGTGAACATCAGTTCACGATATTTTCACTTTGGAGTGGCATGTTTGGGAACTGCCCATCCTTTTGTATAAGTTTGTCCTGTAGTCCCCACTGCTTGTCCTGATTTATTTGACTGAAGTGTGACTGCCTCGACCGGAATCCAAACCAACTCCAGCCTGTTGGACAATCCCGTGGCGTGCAGATCCCCACGTCTCTGGTGCTGCAGTGGCTGCAGAGCGCTTTGCCCTCAGCCTGAGTGGCTGTAAGAGCGCAGCTCCTCGCATGAGCTGTCTGGATATTTGTGCAGCTTTGTGGGCAGGCTTCGTAGCCCACACTGTTTTCGTGCAGCTGTGGCTAGGCTGTTATTAGTTCCCCAGGCAGCAGGTCTGAAGGCCCCTGAGCTATGAGATCAAGCATAGACAAATGTTTGTGATTTATATAACTTCTCCTTCTCTGGAGGTATTCAAGACCCGCCTGGACAAGGTCCTGTGCAGCCTACTGTAGGTGACCCTGCTTCGGCAGGGGGGTTGGACTAGATGACCCACAGAGGTCCCTTCCAACCCCTATTATTCTGTGATTCTGTGATTCCCTGATTAATTGAGTGCCTCGTGGCCTATAATGTGTTCAGCCTATGAGAAACAGCAACAGTATTCGCTGTTTCACAGAAAGAGGACCAAGAAAGAGCACGGGCTAAGACAAAAAGCTTCTGATTTCTCATGTTAGTCTCAGTCCCTTGATCCACAGCCCCTCATGTTAACTTGGCCCTGCCTTTATAGCCGCCTGCCCTGATGAGAGATCTCAGCGTGCAGAGGCTGCTTCGCACTGCAGCTCTGCGAAGGGATGCAGCTGCGCCAAGCCAGCTGGCCAGCCCACAGCCCTCCAAAAAGAGCCTCGCAGATTTTAGGGCCTTTTAGCCTTCCGAAAGACCATACTGTGTCCAGCAGATCATGGCAGTGTTGAACCACTCCCTTCTGAAGCAGCAGCTGGTTCTCCATCCCTTCACTGTTCCGTCTGGGGAGGCAGGCAGATGCTGGGCCATGAGCGCGTGCATCTGGCGTTGCAGGATAGATGTCTCTCCTTATTTCTGTGCTTGTTGACCCAAACTTCACAGTCCCTGGGGCTGGCTTCCAGGCTGGGCCCTCCTTTCTATTTACTTGCTGCTGTGGCAGTCTGGCTAGACATTTTTTCTACCCTGTCCTGGAAAAGACACTGAAAGGGGTAACACGGGCCAAGGCAGATGGATATAGAGATGCGACCAGGACTCTGGGTACAGCGCAGCAGGCAGCTATTCCCCTTTGATGTGCATCGCCCGACAGCTGCATTGGTTTTCCTGTATCACATCAGACAAGGCTGCTCCTATCACCTAGGGCCTGACTTTTGGAGCAGTCCACAGAAGAAAGGGCTGCAGACAAGCTGGATGAAAGGCTTGCACCGAGCACCACTGGAGAATCTCGGGAGTTGCTCAGAGCTCAGCCCCAGCACAGAGCGCGGTGGCCGAGGGGAAGCGGGGCAGCCAGGTGAACCACAGACAGCCACCTCGCACCAACCCCATGGCTCTTTCAGAAGCTGTTTGGGCCTTGGCTCTTGGCTCCTGCCTCTGCCAAAGCCATGGTCGATGGCTCCTGCCGTGGAAATCCATGCTCCTTTCAGCCTCTCTAAGCCGTGTGGCAGGCAGGGCGTGCAGGGTCTCGCACAGCATGCAGGCATGATGCAGAGCAGGAGGGGTGGGAGGTGAAGACCTGTCATTTGGGAGGTGAAGACCTGTCTTTGTGCTCGGAGGAGGCCAGCAGAGATCTGCTGGGGGGGGAGGAAAGAGCAGTCCTGGATTCACGCGAGCGCATTCCCCCTCTGCGTTCGGCAGCTGCGGTGGCGGTGAAGGGAGGAAAGAGGCCTCTCCTGTGCAGACAGAGCATCGGTTTGCTGGAAAAGGAAGAAGGTTTTTTAGGGGGCTGCTGAAAGGAAGCTGCTGTGAGAGTGACTCAGTGTCTTATTGTAGAGAAGTCTGGAAGGCTGCAGGGCTCCACGGACAAAAACCTCGTAGCAGTGATGTTTTGCAGCTGCTACATCCAGTTACTAAAGCTTTGCTAGCCTCAGTATCCCTTAATGGCCCTAAACAGCCTCACCTGGGGCTCCCCACCCCTGCCTGTGGCCCCATTTAAGCTCAGCCTGGAGCCCTTAGTTCCTTCCTTGCCTTGGAGCAGACATGTCTGTCTCTGGCCCTGCCTCCGGGATGGACCTCAGCCATGCAGTGCAGGTAACGTGTCTCTGGAAGGGACACTTGGATGCACATTGTAGTTTGTCTCTAGTCTGGGCTTTGACTCTGGCTCTTGGGGAAGGATTTGGAGCTGTGTTGCAGCCTGGTCTCCAGCCCTGCCTCCAGCTTGACTTCCCTTTGCTCCTGCCTGGAGTGCCCGGCTGGACCCTGGACCTGGCTCTGCTTGCTCTGGCTGGGGCTGCTGATGGGATGAGCTGCCTGCCTTGGGGGCTGCACCCTGTGGGTGAGGGCACGGCGTGTGCTGGGGTTCCCAGGTCCCCTGCCCTTAGGAAGCAGCCATCCTTGTGGTCCCTGACAGCCTTCTGCCTAGTCTGAGACTTCTACGTAACCCCCTGAGAATGCCTGAATAGCTGCTTCCTCTCAAATAAAGGAGCCACAGCAAACAAAGGACTTGTAGGCTTCAGGGTCAGTGTTAGGGTGGTTAATTGTAGGGGCTTGGAGGTGATGCAGAACTCGATAAGGTGTTGGTGCTTCCCATGTGTTCCCAGGGAAAAGTAAAGCATCTTAAAACGGGATCTAGAGCAGCCAGCATCCTGTGCAGGCAGCAGCCTGAGCTGTGATCGCAAGCAGCACTGAGCCCAGGGACCATTTTTTACTTTACTTTAAAAATAAAATGCTGCCTGTGTGGGAGATCTGATAGCTCTTGCCATCAGGAGGGTGTGAACAGAGGATGTCTGTTGAGTTCAGCCCCTCCAGGTCATCGATAAGGACTGTGCTGGGGCACGAGCCAGCGCTGTGCTGCGAGCAGCTCGGGCTGGGCTCCTGCTGCAGTTACTGAGATGAAACGGGTGTGAGTGTTTGAGATACCTGCTCTAGGAGAAGCTACACTTTGCTATTGTGAGTGCCTCTTTTTCTCCAGTGACTAAAGGGAAGTCAAGATGACTAATTAGCATCTAGGCTAGGCAAGTTGTGTCCCATGCCCGGTGTGTGGAGCCACGAAAAGGTTGAGATCAGACATGCCTACAGGGTTCAGACCGCAGAAGTGTGAGAAGCTGTACCATGTTGGCTTGGGATTTAAGCTCCCCAATTTCACCTGGGTCAGCTGCCAAAATCCTTTCTGGATCTAGCCTGGTGTGCCTGGCATGAAGGCCAAAGCAGGAGCTGGGCCCCATTCTCCTTCAGCCCCGTGCCATCCTACCTGCTGGACAGGTTTTGCTGCCTTCCAGCTCCCAACCAGTGGGCAATGGGGCCACGAAGCCCCCTCTTCCCCATGAGCCCTTCCTCACCCTCGGGCAGCCATGGCTGGGGAGTTCCCTCCAATTTCAGGCAGTTGTATTTATAGGGCAAATGGTTTTATAACTATGACTTTCTAGCTGCTTGGGCTGACTTGGTATTTTAAGCTTATTTTTCAGCTTCAAGCTCTGGCTAAATGGACTTTCCCGTGCTGAAAATGTGCCTTCAGAACAGGAAGGAACTTGACTTTGTGAAGACTGATGTGCCTTTTAACCTAATTATATGTCTATTTGTAACAATAAGCTTCAGTTCCACTTCAGAGAGTAAAATTTCTGTAAGTGGTTATTTGCCCCTCGTTATAAGGTATCTACTGCTGAAACACAATGAAATGCAGGAATTAATACATCTGAAACATTGAAAACGTGTTGAAGTCTGGACCCTGTCTTGAGTTTTTTGTGCAGAAGTCTAAGGATGTGGAGTTGGAAATACAGCGTGTGCAGAGCAGTACAAGAAAATGTTCATTTAAAAAAAAAACTCTCAAGGTAATTTAAAATGAGCAGTAAATGTTTTCTGGTTGAAATGAACACAAGAGTGAAAACACTTCTATAGATGTGCAGGTGTAGGGAAAGCAGAAGATTATTTCACTGTCATTGAGAAAATAGGAGATGAGGAAAAGGTGTTTCTCTGAAACAAAGAACCTTATGAAATTTTGAGATAAAGCACTTCAGCCGCTTTTGGTGTGATGGACATTTCCATCAAACCGAAGTTTATTTTAGTGGTAAATACATGCCCGAAGGTTTTAAGCAAAGATTCACTCCAGCAAGCACTTCACCTTCCTGTTGCTTCACTTGCCCCTTATTTCTTACTCTCTGCAGCTGCTGGGTTTCTTTTCCTTTAATTAAAAATACGGCTAGATGGGCACGGATAACAAGATCTCTGCTGGTGCAGTGCGGGGCTTCCACGCTGCCTGGGAGGCTCTGCCCCTGGGGATGGCTCCCAAGAAATGGTGGCCAAGGAGGGCTGGTAGCTGTGGGGACAGGGGAGATGGCGGCCACGGGGCTGCCTCCAGCAGCGAGGGATGGGATGCTGTCAGCTCTCTGGGCACATCCCGGGGTTCACCATCGCTGGGGGTTCACCATCGGGCACCTTGGTGCCGGAGCTGTGACCTTGCCGGGGCCTGGAGGCATCTCAGGATGGGTGACGGAACCTGCAGCCGTTGCCTCACAGGGTGGGTGCTGTGGCGAGCACTCGGTCTCCATCAGATAGCGTCCTCGGGGTGTTGCCACTGCCGTTATTTTCTTTTCTTGGTATGTGTTTTTTTTCCCGTGTGTAGGATGGGCCAAAAGAACCGATAACGGGAAGCACGGAGCCGTGTCGCTTGCCCTTTGAGTGGGCAGCAGCACGTCCCCTCCGGCCCCGGCCGGCCATGCTTCCCCACACGTGCTACAAGCACTGGCGCGGAGCGTGTCGGCTTCACGCTGCTGTGAGCTGGCAGCAGCCCCGCTCCCCCGAGACAGGGGGGCTCTGTCGGGGCGGAAAGGCCTGGCGGAGCCATCTTGGCAGTGCCCGAGGCGGAGGGGAAGCAGCTGGGTGTCTGCGGCTGGGGCTGCCGGTGGCCCTGTCCCCCCCAGCTGTGCCTCTGTGCTGGTTTCTGAGGGAAGGTGCCAGTTTCTGCTAACCGAACCCAGAAACGCTTCTGATTTTCATCTGTCTGCGCAAGCATGGCAGCCCTGTGTGTCACTTCTGCCCTCGGCTCTCCCCCTGTGCACCTCCCCTGACAGTGAAGATGTCCGCTCTGCTGCTCTCCTCCTCTTGCTCTTGCCTGGCTTTTTCTCCCCTCTACTTCCTCCCTCCGTCGTTGTAAAATCCCCTCTCTGTTCTGATTTCTTTCTCATCAGTACTTTTGTGTCCTCATCCTCCTCGGTTCTGGAGACCTTTTTTCTTCTGCAGGCAGCTCACCTTCTTTATCTTTACATCTCCCACGCTTGTTTCCACTGCTTAATTTTCTTCACCTCTCCCTGCCTTTTCCATCTCTGAAATCTTTATCTGTAGAAAAGTCTTCACCCTCAGATGTCAGTCCTCCAGGCACTCCTGACTTCAACAATGTCCATCTTCACCTCTCTCGCTCCTGCTTCCTGCCCCACCTTCCCACACCTCTGAGCACCCCACACCCTTTCTCCTCTTCTCCACCCCGCAGTTGTTGATGGGGATCTTCGCTCAGCCAGCTTCTCTGGTGCCAGCTCATGCTGCTTTGTCTTCTCCTTGCA
Organism: Opisthocomus hoazin; assembly: GCF_030867145.1. NCBI lineage: Eukaryota > Metazoa > Chordata > Aves > Opisthocomiformes > Opisthocomidae > Opisthocomus > Opisthocomus hoazin. Next base: position 2,009,525 of record NC_134427.1, on the reverse strand, counting down.
GTCTCCTCCTCGCGCCTTCCATGACCTCACTGATTCGTCTTGCACCCTTGCTCCTTCCTCATGTCACGTGGTCTGGCCTGACAGCTCCAGGCTCTGCCTTTCACCCCATACCCTTTTTTGGTTAGATGTATACCTGGCATGAATGCCATTGCCTCTCTCCACTGCGCATGCGATTTCTTTCTCAGAAATTGTGCTGTTGTACTTAGCAATTCTCCTCCTCTGGGTTAATCAAATCCCAGATCCACAGTTCTGTCTTCTCTTGGCCAGAGCTCCATAGTCTCCTGCTTTCTCTGCCATCTCTCTAGTTATCTTTTTTCAGATTCTTGCTTCCTGACGTTTTTAGGTTTCCTAGAGGACTCTGTCCTTCATTCTCTTCTATTCTCCCTCTACAGCTCATCTCTGGGTAATCTCACAAAGAGAAAATCTTGGCCTACGCTGCTCAATGTACAGAGTGAACCTCTTGGGTGCCCCTGGCCCACCTCCCTTTGCCCAAGTCACAAGCTCAGGACAGCCAGATGCCTGCTCCAGTTCAGCGTCGTCCTTACTCTGCTTTTCCAGACTGACTGCTGCATCATTTTTATTCCCAGGAGAAAGCACAGACATTGAGTCTATCATCTGATATTGCTGTAGCTGTCACATCACTTACTAAATTTATTGGAAATTCATGACCCAACACCCTAGTGTGTGGGGGACGCAGCAAGCAATGGCCACCTCTTCATTAGGATTTTCACAGGCTTCAGCTTTTTTCTGTTGGGTGGTTTAAGGAATGAAGAAACCTTCTCAAAAGATTTCTTAACAATTATTTGACATTAATAAACAATTGACCTCTCCCCAAACATTGCTGACACAAGTTATCTCCCAGACTTCTGTCTTGGACATCCACCTTTGTTACCAAAAAAGATTTTTTTTTTTGTTGCCGATGTTCAGCTCCTGCTTCCCTGGAAAGACCCATGCCACCTGATCTTGTCCGTTAAATTTGCAGTAAATTGCAAAAGCACTTGAACGTGTACATGAGTAGGACAACAGGGTGGAAGGGAGCTGGGTTGGTGCTCGGGACTGTGTGCTTCATTAGAAAGGGAAAAAGAAAATCTGCCATCTGGCAGAGTGACATGATGGTGGGTCCAAGGAAAGCACCAGTGCTTTCAGTTTGGAATTAAAAAACTTTCTAAGGGGTGCGAGAGCAAGAAGAGCTTTGTTCTTGTAAACCTCAAAGGCAAAGTAGCTTGGCTTAGGTTTACCCTTTAACAGGTGGTTCTTTTTTTTAAGTTTTAACCACTCCATCTGTGTCTGCTTTGAAGGTCAGACAGTTTCACATCAGCTTTTCATGGGGAGCTGAGGGTCTTTCAGATTGTTTCTGCTAGTAATATTCCTGATCAGCTATGCAATTATGGAGACATCAGTAGTTTGGCCTCCTCGGGTAACAGTTACTGTTGTGCGTCTTGTTGCAAGAAGCCTTTTACAGTTGTGTGAGAAATCTCTGGTAATGACCAAGTTCCTGGGAGGGTAATGATGCTCTGGATGAGGGGATTAAGGAGGAAGGTCACCAAAAAGCACACTCAGTACCTCTATTTCAGGAGTCTCATACTCCTAATCCCCAGAATGTGTAGGTCGCTGCCTGCAGAACTGCGGCTCTGCCATCGCAGTGCCAAGGGCTGTTATTGCCGAAGGGTGACTCTGGACTGCAGTTTTGAGAGCAATTTGATAATCCGTGAGCAATTCCTCATGGCACGGATGGAAGGTGGTGGCAGTGGGAGGAAAGCTGGAGAAGAGGCACAGCTGGGCTTTGTTGCCCACCTGAGCCTTGCTCCCAGGTCTGAACTGGGATGGGGAAGGCAGGAAAGGGTGAGCCTGTGTGAGGAGCTGGTTGAGTAGTTTCATGTAGGCTAAGTCTGGTTGAGTAGTTTGATGTGGACTAAGTCTGGTTGAGTAGTTTGATGTGGACTAAGTCTGGTTGAGTAGTTTCATGTAGGCTAAGTCTGGTTGAGTAGTTTCATGTAGGCTAAGTCTGGTTGAGTAGTTTGATGTGGACTAAGTCTGGTTTGGGGTTTTTTCCTCTTATTCTTACCCTCCTTTTGTCTGATTATCTCAATACCTATTTGAGGGGAGTGTTTTGCTGCACACCAGTACACACACTGCAGAAGTATATGCAGCGTTGTCAGGAGGAAACCTTATTTCTGCAGGGGTATTTTAGAGCTGAGCTGCTCAGAGCAGGACCTCAGAACCGCACGCTGATGCCTAGGAGCAGCTGATGTTGTTTGATGGCTTGAAGATCTTGGAAAGCAGAGAGGCTCTCGCCCACCCACCGAGCTGCCGAGCCAGCTCCTTCGCTTGCCTTGTGTTTGTCTTTCTGTGCACACGGTGGCAGTGCAGCCTTTGAGCAGTGCTAAAATACAGAATTTTGAAAACAACTGAGTGCAAACTTCTAATCTTTTCCTTTACAGTAGCTTGTGAGAGACGAAAAAATATTTATTCCCCCACGCCCATCTCCCTTTCATTTATAAAAATGCAATCCATTCCTTATTATAGAATCGCAGAATAGTTTGGGTTGGAAGGGACTTTTAAAAGCAATCTAGTCCAACCCCCTGCAATGAGCAGGGACAGCTTCAACCAGATCGGGTTGCTCAGATCCCCATTAGGCCCGACCTTGAATTCTTCTCTTTTTCACCTTATTCCCTTTAATTCAGTTCTGGCCTTATTCCTAATATTGCTGAATTTTTCTCCTGGTGCTATGTCCTGTTGCTTTGAATCACGATGGGGTTTGTGCAAGGCGGCGCTTCCCTTGTGCGGATAACACGGGTTTGGGGATTCTGCTGATGGATCAATCTGTAGCTCTGGATGGTGCAACGGGAAAAGCAATTTCTGGCACTGGAGTAACAAACATTTCATCAAAGGAATCATAGAATGGTTTGGGTTGGAAAGGACCTTGAAGATCATCTGGTGCTAACCCCCCTGCCATGAGCAGGGACATCTTCCACCAGCCCAGGGTGCTCAGAGCTCCATCCAACCTGGCCTTGAGCACTGCCAGGGAGGGGGCAGCCACAGCTTCTCTGGGCAACCTGGGCCAGTGTTTCGCCTCCCTCATGGGGAAGAATTTCTCCAAGGTGGAATAAAGGCAGCAGCTCAGAGGAAGAGGACCTTCAGAAGCAGTTGCAGGGGGAGACTTTCTCGCTAGGAATATGTGGCGTGAGGATTTGGAGCGTCTCAGGCTAGCTTGGATAAGCAGCTTTTAGATGAGCTGAGTTTTTAAAGGGCCCTTAGGAATTTCTTTTTTCCTTAGCTTTCCTCTGCTTACAGGTGTCATGTGGGAGGCAACAATGTTTTTCCTCTGAAGACACCCTCAGTTTTCTGTCAGTAGATGAATTTATGGAAGGCAACTTGTTAGATGTATTTTAGTGATTTCTGGGTTCCCTTCGTGCCCCGCGGCTGCCCTCTGGTGTCACTGGGGCTCTGTGGTGGGCCTGGCCCGAACCGGCTTTCTGGCTGTCCTTAAGCGGATTTGCATGCAGACTTGGGGCGTTCTGTTTCGTGGTGCTTATCCTTTGCTGTCACTGCATTTGGGTGATCTAGGAGCAGACTTCGGTGAACAGCCTCTAACACAGACACCATTTTGTTATAACAGACATTTCTTCCCTAAGAGGTGACGTCTTACAACCATATCTGTGCTCTTCACTAAATGCTTCACAGTTTCTGCACCTCTTTCCTTGATGCACCATCTGATCTGACCTCTCTTGGTATGTTTGACCTGTAGAACAGCGTTGTCTGTGACACAATGAGAACTTCACCCAGGAAAAACACAAGGAATGGCTTTTTTTTTCCTCTCCTTTTGCAGCAACCAAAACCATCCATGCCTATTCGCTTGTGTGGGACAATGTTTTAGTCCAGCAAGCCAGGCATTCCAGTTAAGCAATTTGGGAGCACCTTGTATTAACTCTTTCAAGCTTGTGTGGTGTGGGTGGTCTGGTCTGTAAGGGATGCTCTGGAGCAGGCTGCTGTGCTGGCCAGAGGTTTGATTTGAACTGGAGAGTGGGTAAAACCCTGACGTGGAGCAGAACAGACCCCTTGCACTGCTTAGCTCAGAGTGACACCTGAGCAACACACACCCTGCTGTAAACAGGCTTCTTTTAATTTGTTGAATAGAAAAAGGAGCTGCTGTCTGATGGATGGATTAAATTGTGAATTACTCTGCAAATCTAACCAGTGGAGAGCAGGGAAAAGAAAATTTTGAGAATCTTGCTGTTCCCTAAGGCCCTTGCTATGTTTAATAGCTTCATTAGTCTCTTAGTTAACTTGAGCAAGCCACAATAACAGAGCAGTACTGGACTGCACGCCAAAGGAGTGGCTGTGCGGCCCTCAGGAAAGCCAAAGAACACTTGCTTACTGTAAAGAAGATTTAAATGTGTAAGCCAGATCTGGAGCTAGAAATGAAAATGGCTGAAATCAGAGGCAGAAGGCAGCAAGCATGTGAAATTCAAGGTTTAAAGCATGAGGGTGTTCTTACTGAATGCATGCATGTACCTAACTGTATGAATAAATAATGCTTTCTAGCAGAAGAGGGGGAAAATGAGCTGTTACTGGATTTAAAATATGTCAAAACCTGAGTCTAAGAGTGCCTTCATGAAGGGGGAGTTTGTGGATGTCTGCCGTGGGCTAGGGCAGCTCAAAGCGACGCAGAGGGAACCCATCCATTGCACAGGACTGATGTGCCCAGGACAGCTGCTCATCTGCAAAGGCAGAGAAGGAGAAGGGCATATTCTTGCTTTCCTAAGCACCAGAGAAGAGCTGACCATGTGGATGCAATCATTTGTCGTTGGAGAATGCTCTCCCTGTATGTGGAACCCAAGTGATTAGAGGTGTGAAATACAGAAGCATCTTTTAACACCTTCAGGGGTCAGACTTTTACAAAGACCACCTTAAAAAAAAAATGACAGGCTGGCAGAGTTCTGAGAGAGATCCTTTGGGAAAAAAGAGCAGGAATTTGTGCCTGCACTGTACTGCTTTTGGGAGAGGCAGCCCAAGTCCTGAAGACCCAAGGGTGCTTTGGCCAGCTTCCAGGTCTCATTGGTGGGACTCTTAATTGGACCTCGCCAAAAACCTCTTGCTGGTAGTGCTAAAAGGGGTGTCGGAAACAGTCCTCCTCCTAATTTCCAAGGCTTGATATTAATTTTTGATCTAACTCTATAATCTTCAGATTAAATATGACAGTGGACACAGTTTAGGGATCGTGAGCTTATGTCATTTGTGGTAAAGCAGAAGACATATCCCTGAAAAATCCCTATTTTTCCAAACCTAGGATCGGTGCGCATCTCATCTGAAGAATGCAGTGCACACAGAGCCAGGCAGTGGTGAAACTGGAATCTGATGTGTCCTCGACAGCACCAGTGGAATTATCACTTGTCACCTACTGAAGCTTTGCTGAGCAGAAAGCAGCAAGAAAGCCTTGGAGACAGGGCCTGGCTCTCCCTCTATGCCAGCAGCCCCCTGGGTGCTGCTGAGATCTGGGACAGCTGCAAGGTGAGGAGGTGGCAGTTTCGGTGGGAGTGGGGGGGTCTCAACTCACCCATCCATCTTGGGTTGTCAGAGGTCTCTGAACACGTCCGGGATGGAGAGGAGTTTGCAGTTTGGATGGGGGTTGTGCTGCTGCACAGTGAAGGGGTTCAGGCAAGTCTCCAGAAACAGGCACTCTGCAGAAACTGGTGTCAGGTGCTGAGCAAAGCAGGTGCCTTGGTCCTGAGTGATTTCTGAGCAACTCCCACAGCAAATGAATTGTTGCCTTCCAGAGCAATCTGTAAGCCCTGTGGAGCACCCACCACAGGCACCCTGAGGCCTCAATCAGTTTGCTGGGGAGGGGGGTTGTAACAGAAACTTGTAGCAATAGCAGGTCAGTGATGTTCTGCTCAACCAAAAGCCGTTACGGGATCTCAACTGTCTCGTGCTTGGTAATGATCTAGGATTTGCTGTATATGTGCATGTAGTAGTGGGGAGGCAATTGCCTGCCCTCTTAGTGCAAGGTCGTTGCATGTGGGGTCTCACAGGAGCACCTGGGTCTTGCTGCCTTCCTAGCAACGAGGTGCTTGTTCATCACAGAATCACAGAATAGTAGGGGTTGGAAGGGACCTCTGAGGGTCATCTAGTCCAACCCTCCTGCCGAAGCAGGGTCACCTACAGCAGGCTGCACAGGACCTTGTCCAGGCGGGTCTTGAATATCTCTAGAGAAGGAGACTCCACAACCTTCCTGGGCAACCTTCCTGAGTTCTTGCACTGCACGCAGTCGTTTCTGCAGAAGACGACAGGAGGAGCTGGTGGCGCGGCTGCTTCGTGGGCCGGGAAGTGTTGGTGGAGGAGCTGACGACATCGGTGGCTCTGGACCTAGGAGGCTCTGCCCTGCTCTCTGTTGTGCCTGTCAGGCAGTTTCAGCACGTGATGGATGGGGGGCTATAAAAAAGTGACTCATGCTGGTTGAACTTATCTTCCCATTTCATGCTTTATATTCTGGGTTTTTCTTTCCTATCTGTCCTATGCCACCTCCCTCTCCTGCCCTGTTATGTCGGCTCTCTAGCCAGCTCACTCCTTCCCTCTAGTTCTTACAGGTTTCCTTCTGCATTACCAATTTTTATTTGCCCAAGCCCACCTTGTCCCTTCATCCCCTTTTCGTCTGCTTGTTGTTCCCTTTATCCTGTGTTCCTCTGGGGACATGGGAGGACTTGGAGCTCCACCTCCTCTACTTTTTAATTAAGCAGAAGCACTCAAGCCATCTAATCAACTGATGTTAGCTGACCCCAACCTCAGCACTGATTTTTTTAAAGCAGGGCAGCACACTGAACTGGGTAAAATCAAGCCTAAGGGGTAGGTTGAGGAGGTGCATTTGGGGAGCACCAGCTGCCAGGCAATATCCAGGTGGATTTCCAAGGGCAGGTAGGGGGCTGAAAAGCTGGTACCAGTCCTTATTCTACCTTCAGGAGTGGCATAAGGCTCTGTAAGCGGGACCTGCCTAAGAGCAGGTGACATCTCCGTGCCTGCACTGTGGCAAGCACAGAAATGCAGGCTGCTAAGGACCGTGTTCCCCTCCAGGGTCCCTCTCCAGATGACAGGCGGAAGAGCGTTGGGATGACCCTCGTACCCAATCCTGTCCCATCAGTCTTGCGATGTGCAAGGCGCAGCGCCCGCCCAGCAGCCAGCGTCACCCCCATGGTTACGCCCTGCTTCTTGCTGAGCACCGTGCCTCAGGACCAGAGGTAAGGAGTCCGCGCCCAGCAAACCTCCCTGTCGGGTGTGCCATGTTTGTATTGCTCATGGAAGCTGAAAGGAAAAGATGTTTTGTGTTCTAAAGTCTTGCTTTGAGATGGGATACTTTGGATTTTTGTCTGTCATGGTGTCTGATGAGCCATCCCAGTGATGCTGAAGAACTGGGGAAGGCCCATGGGAGTGTGCTTAGAAATGGCCCTCGGTCCTGCACCAGCCGGGTGCCCTAATCTCAGCTCTCGCTCGAAATGTGCACCAGAGTTTCAAAGACCAAAGAGAAATACTGACATTGCCTATAATCTAAATTCTGGGTATGTTGAAATAATTGCCCAGCTGGTTATCTCAAGAGCTCTATCATGAAATCAAACATATCAGCAGTGCTTTAGCCAGGCACGCTGATGGGCATGGCAGGATGGCTGGCCATCTGAGGTGAAACCCAGCGCACCTGGGTGTTCACAGCCAAACACTGCCCAGCTGCCTCCTTGCCACTGCTAGATTTGACTCAAGTGTTGGGGTTTTGGAGGGGCAGAACAATGTTGTCAGCATTCGGCTCTGAAGCTCGAGGCCACGGCAGCGTTTGCGGATGAAGCTCCGGGACTGGTGCGGGCGGTGGTTTGCTGCTTCAGGTGTCCAAACTGCAGGAGTTTGCAGGCTCTGGGTGTTATGCCTTGTTTTGTTGGTTTGATGGTACAATTTGGCGTCTGGGGTTTTTTATTGTTGCTGTTTTTTTAAGGAAAAGCTGTCTCATTTCCACGGTTGGGGGAAAGCATCCTGTGCAAACAGCTCCAATTCTGATACAGCAATACAGTGTGCAGGGGCCAGGCGTCTCAGCGTGACCCCGAGCGAGGGCTCGCTGCTTCCAAGTCTGTAGTAGCTCAGGGCCAGCTGAGCAAGGAGCTCTCTAGGGCTGATTTTTTTTCCACTTTGGTTCTGGAAGGTGGCTTTGGGAAGGTCTGCACAGAGGTCTCTGCAGGCTGTGTCTGGGGTCCACACCAGCTCTGAGCTGGAGCTGCTGCTGGGGGTGTGCATGCTCAGAAGCCAACGAGTGAAGGTGGGCAGCACGCTGCGCGGGCTTTCTGCTGTTCTGTGTGTTTCTGAATAAACAGCATAGATGTCAGGCCTTCAGCTAATGGAGGAAATCTAGGCTGTTCAAAGGGGGATTAGTTTCTGTGGCCGTAATCTGTCCTGCCTCTTCCTCTGTCGGTCAGTGTGACCGTGAAAGATAACGGCTTCAACATTAGGGACTGCAGCAGAGAAAATGGGCTAAAAATGTTGCTGCGTGACTCTCTAAACTATGCACCCCTGAAAATAAAGCCTCCTTTGCTGTCTTGCCCTACACCTCCACCAGAAAGCTTGCCTCTTCCATTAGGAATCAGGGTGTTTTAAGGGATGTGTGGATCTGTAGGCCACACAGTGAGAGCAGACCAAGAATTTGCAGACCTTAAAACGCAGGATTTTCACGTTGGAGGAGTTTTTACTTTTAAATAGATCAAGCTTAAAAATACTCCCAGTTGTTCTTGTGTGTTTGGCATCAGATTTCCTGTAGAAGTACTAGTAAGAAGATATTTAAATAATGACCTTTCCCCTTTGCCAGCTCTCTCTGCTGTCCTGAAGCTAGCTTAACAAGAGTTGCTATGGGAATTCAAACTCGCCCGGCCATATGCATAGCATTAGAGTTTGACTACGAATCAAGAAACAAAAGGAACTGGATGAAAAGTCTTTTTATCTGAATACACATCTTCAGCACTGATCACTTGTAATCAAAATTCCTTCCCTGATTTCCTGCTGGAGACACAAGACTGCAAGCCTGGCTGCAGTACAAGAGGAGCTGACACGAACCTATTTTTCGTCGCCATGGTGCTAGGAATAAATAGCCTTTTTCAGGAAGGTCTCCAGAATACCACTGGAGCTTGCTACCTAACACAGTCATTCGAGTTCTGAATTTTCTGCATCCCTTTGTATTTCAATTTATCCTGTGTTTCTATAGTTAAAACATTGTTTGCCATATGAGGATGGAGCTTCCTTCCGCGCTTGCTGTTCATGTTCCCAGTGTGAACAAAAGAGCGTGAATCAGAAAGCTGCTGCCTACCACCGGCTTTTTTTTCCTGAGGAACTAAGTGGCAACCTGGCAACCGCTGTGATCGCTTGTTTTTTAGCCAGTTGCTTCCCGGGGTCAGAAATTGTGTGAAATGCTGTGAGACTGAGCTTCATCATTCCAAAAATGACTGGGAAGATGGAGGTTTTGGAAGAAATCTGCTCCTTAGTCCTGTGAAATGACCGAGGTGGGAGGACTCTCCAGCGAAGGGCTACGAAGATGAGGGGACTGGAGCATCTCTCCTACGAGGAGAGGCTGAGGGAGCTGGGCTTGTTCAGCCTGGAGAAGACAAGGCTGAGAGGGGACCTTAGAAATGCCCATAAATATCTGCAGGGTGGGGGTCAGGAGGACGGGGCCAGACTCTTCCCAGTGGTGCCCAGCGACAGGACAAGGGGCAACGGGCACAAACTGAAGCCTGGGAAGTTCCAGCTGAACCTGAGGAAGAACTTCTTCCCTCTGAGGGTGACGGAGCCCTGGCCCAGGCTGCCCAGGGAGGTTGTGGAGTCTCCTTCTCTGGAGATATTCCAGACCCACCTGGACCTGGTGCTGTGCAGCCTGCTGTGGGTGACCCTGCTTGGGGAGGGGGTTGGGCTGGGTGACCCCCAGAGGTCCCTGCCAACCCCTACCATTCTGTGACTTTTTCCATGGTGTGAGGTTGCAGTGGGACCGTGCTGTCCCATGTGAAGTGAGATGTGACCTTGAGCTGTGCAATCTGGCTCGCTTTGGTAAGCACCGTGCAGTTCTGGCTTAGGGAGTGTTGTCGAGCTGAGACGCGCGGCTTTCGTCAGCTCAGTGAGGTGCCTGTAGGCCTCTCGCAGGGCCCCTGGCTCTGCACGCAGGGCCAAGAGCATTAAAAATCAGCTGGATGAGTTCGTCACATGAACATGTCCTCTAACATATCTCAGGGAGTTTGTGATGTGGCTCAGCCCATCCAGTGCAATGTCACAGAATCACAGAATGGTCGGGGTTGGAGGGGACCTCTAATGTCAATGACACAGACAGAGACCAGGCCCTGTCTCTGGTCTTCATCCAGAGCAGTCATGTGTGGGCTACTGAAAAAGAGAGGGAAGAGAAAAGAGTAAAAATATGCTTGATATGTTTTCATGAGAGCGCGCTGTGGAATATGCTCTTTCACTTTAAACTCTCCATGAAAAGGAAGTAAATTTGATCTCTGCTCCTTGCCTAGAGCCCTTAGGTTTCTTTCTGTAGCAGTCAAGTGAGACAAAGCCAGTAAAAATATATCCTGTTCTAGGCATTGGTCTCCCCCTGCTCCAGCTGCAACTGTCTCTTTAGCCTTACCAGATGAAATTTTACTGCGGGAGCTTGGGCTATGAAACCGAGGGGTTTTATGAGGAACTGCTTTAAATCTCCTGTGTTACCCATCTCCCCCCGGCGAAATATTTAGCAGAAGAGTGAGGGAAAGAGCAGTCCAGGAGGGAGGTGTGAAAACCCTACCAGCAACGGCTGCTGAAAAAGTCACTGTTTGCTTAGGTTTCCTGTTTGAAGCGCAGAGACGACTGTGGTGCTGATCGCCGTTACCAGATAAAGATTGTTTTTTATGTGAAGAAAGCGTAGCTAAGAAGCACTGCATGAATTGGAGTGGTTGTCCCGTTTGTATACGGGCTGGTTCTTCTATCAAGGAAAGCATTAAGCCCATCCATTAGGAGCAGAGGCCGCATCCTTCTTTTCTGTAAAGCATCCAGAGAGCACCTTTGCCTGAGATTGGAACCCTTACCAGCTCTTATTTCCCAAACAAATCTCACATTAGGATGGGGACTCTTGCCTTGGCTTCTCCCTAAATACAGACAAAGATAGATGGAGCCTACTTCAGAGAGCTCCCACGCAGAGGACAAGTCATTCGTGAACCGAAGGGTAATTCCAGCTCTCACTGTTCCCTCTGCACACCTCAAAACTCTGCGTAATCAGGAGCTCGTTCCATACATCTGCTATATAGATTGGCTTGTAGCGTTTCCTTTTTCACCGAGATGTCCTTTTCGTACCGTGATACTTCGGTGGGTGCTTTCCTGTCGCGCTCGCCGCGGCTGTGCCTGCGCTGCAGCACGTTTTCCCGGTGCTGGGGCCAGGCGTTTGGCTCCGGGGAAGCTTTGCCAACTCTAATCTGCAGCTCAAGTGACTTGGCACCCATTTCTCACAAGGACCCTTGGTATCCTACACCTCTGTGCACGCCCCAGATATTTATATTTATCTTTGCCTGATTAGGGCTCATCTGCCGCGGAGTTTCTGCAGATGTTTCTTTATTTAAACCACACTTTATGAAGGGAAGGAAAGGAGAGACACATGCAGCGGAAGGAGGTGTGTTTCGTAGCGTCGCTTACTCTGAAGCAACTCCGATGCCAGGAAAATGTGCACATAGCTCGTAATTCTTTTTGTCTCATTTCGTTCTTCCCTCCTACCCCCCCCCTTCAAAAAAAAAACACCAACAGGAATTCCTTGCTTCCTTACTTACTAATTAAATCTCTCTGTCTACAATAAACCGAGAAGGTCCGTCAATGAGGCAGTATGTGGCCAAACGCTGGTTGAAACTGCTCGGCAGGAAATTTGGTAGGAAAATACGACTTCAGCAGCTTAGCAGCTTTATTTTTAGGGCGCGTGAGCTTGTTTAGCTCTCGCGTGCAACCTGCCAGATTTCTGTTGTTGTCAGCTGGCTCTCGTCCCACCAGGCTGAGTCAAACTGGTGACTCACAGGCCAGGAGGAATCGCTTTGGCGATGAATAGTGATTTTTCTCCCCTCCTCCAGTCTAAGATGTCGAAGATGATAAAACCTCAAGCCTACGATGATAAAATTTGTTTGCAAAACTAGTTGCCAGCTTGTTCTGGTTAAAAAAAAAAAATCCTTTTGTAATCAAAAAAACAATCACATTGTGAAATTGTTTGAAAAGCACCTGACGTCTTGACGCTGGGTGCTTTTGCAGTTGGCGTGGGCTGTCTCCCCTCGTGCTCCGGGCCGGCCAGGTGCGAGCCGAGCCCCGAACGGAAACAACAGGGCCCTGTTAGCTCAGCGTTGTTCCTCCGCCAGCAACCCCTGCCGAGAGCCGGGATTTATTAAACCTGGATCGCAGTGCTGTGCTGAGGCAGGGACAGGGATTTCAGGTGTGAGCTGGCTGGTGTCTAGCCAGCTTGGCAAGTGGATGTAAACCCTGTGGAAGATTGAAGTCCGTATGTTATTTGGGGAAATTCAGGTTCTAATTCCAGCACGCAGCCTCTGTTCTTTTCTCATCTCCTGCTGCCGTGCTCCTCCCAAATCCTTACCCTTCTCCGTAGTACAAGCTACTCCTTTTGGAAATCACTAAACTAGCTCCTTAAGAGATATATATATATACATGTGGTGTTAGCTTGGACTCCTTACTGCACTTGCTTCTTACCCTTCTGCCCCTTTGGCTCTGTAAAGCATCGCGTGCAGACGGATGCCCGCTGGGATACAGCTAGGGTGTGCTTTCAGACCATCGCCCATGGAGACGAGAAAACCTAACGGCATTTCTGGTGGTTTTGTCTTACCGAGTGCTCTGCAGCAGGTCGGGGGTCTGGTGCCTCGCAGGAGAGCAGCAGCTGAGCAGCGCAGGGCATGCGTCACCGTGAGCACTCGTGTATCTTACACCTGGGTGTGCAGTTACTCCAGGGTCAGTCTGGCTGTGTGGAGCAGAGCTGGAAGGCTGGGAGCCTGGTGGGGGGGAGGTTTAAGGTTGTCTCTTCAGGCTTACAGCACCTTGCAAAGACCTTGCCAAGTCACTCAAGTTATTTAGAAGGAATCAGACTTTTTTTTTTTTCCTGTTATTGCAGTTACCAAGAGGTCATTCAGAGCCCTGGCTCCCCTACGCGTGAGCTTTCTCCTCTGCCGTAGTGCGTGCTAGGCACTGCTGTCTGGCAGCTGCGTGGGCACCGAGGGCACAAACTGTTGCTGTCAGCGTTGAATTACACTCGAGCATGCTCCTTAGAATGAGTAACAAGTCCCTCTAATACAACATCGTGTTCTGTAGGTCTCATCAGTGTGGGAAACGTGGATGGCCTCAGCAGAAGGTACAATTAAAAACTTTAGTAGCAGCCTATTATGGTGTGACACTTCTGCTTATCGCAGCTTATATTGGTTTGACTTTCAGTGACTTACCTACTGAATGGTGTGTTATGGGTTCGTAGTTTGGTTACTAGATGAGTTTGTGTACTGTTTATTCTACTTCTAAAGAGCTTCACTCTTTGAGTTTCTTGCTGTAGCATGTCCTTGGGCCCTTCACTGAAACGTTAGATCACACGAAGTCTGAGGTTTTGGTGTCGGACAAATCCACATGCGGTTTTTAAAATCCCTAAATAGCCAAAATGTCTGGTCCTGCAGTTTCTACATCAGTCAAAGTCTGGCTCAAGGCCGTGGCAGTCTGTCACATACAAAGACTCCTGAAGAGCTCGGGGAATTGTTCTCACTGCTTGACAGTGGTTATCCTGATTTTCATCCTCTTTGGCCTTGTGACCGATGCGCACGCTCAAACTGTCCTGCTTTGTCTAACAGGAATAAAGTGAGAACTGTGCCTGCTCAGCTGCAGGCTTCCTGATAACTGCAAAGGATGCTTTTAACAGTATTGTTTGGGGTTTTTTTTCCCAAGGGCACGTTGCTATTTCAGCAGAAGGTACTCTGATGTCATGAGAGCTGGAGTGCAAACCCAAACATGTTAAGATAACTAAATAAAAACGGAGTATGAGTCAGGCTCTCAAAGCAAGGAGGGTGATTGTTTGCTGCGGGATGTACGTGGCCAGCTAGGTTATGCAGTGTAATTGATGTGTGCAAGGGGTTCATTTCTATATTGAACACTGAAGTGCTGTTTGAATCACCCTTGATAATTCTGATCAGCTTTTGTGCTGACCTCTAAGGATGAGGTGGCTGTGGTGAGGTGCTACCCATACCGGCTAGGGAGCTTAAAAGTTCAGGTGTTGTACTTAAGACTTCACATGGAAATCAAAATCCACCTCCTCTACACACCTACCCTTGTTCTGGGAGAGGGGCTCTGTGACACACTGATCCAAGCTGCAAAGTTGGCTATAAAAGTTCCCGTTGTCCCAGCGCCGCAGACACCCTTCCACCAGTCGTGCCAGCACAACCATTGATGGTACAGAGCTCTTAACAGGAACCTGGTTAAATATAAACCCCCATTTTGGGAGGAGGTGGTGGAAATACGACTGACCTTTAAACCAGATCATTGTGGTGATTTGGTAGACAATCATAGAATCATAGAATGGTTTGGGTTGGAAGCGACCTTGAAGATCATCTGGTTCAAACCCCCCTGCCATGAGCAGGGACATCTTCCACCAGCCCAGGGTGCTCAGAGCTCCATCCAGCCTGGCCTTGAAGACTTCGAGGGAGGGGGCAGCCACAGCTTCTCTGGGCAACCTGGGCCCGTGTTTCACCTCCCTCATGGTGAAGAATGTATTCCTAACATCTCATCTAAATCTGAATGTGAGCTCCCAAGCAGATGTTGCACATCTCAAGGGCAGTGGAAGAGCCTGCAAGGCGTGTGGGGAGAAGGGTGGGCGGCAGCCTCCAAAATTAGTTCACTTGTCCTCTACCCCTCAGAAAGAGGGGACGGTTCAACTCTGAACTCTGGTTTCAGTGAGTATCAGTTAACCAGCATGAGTTGTGCTCAAATGGGGAGCTGTGGAATAAATATTTGGGAATACGAGTGACTGCTGCATGACAGCATCTTACATCTACCTGCCCCGTCCTCATTTCTGCCTGTGCTCCCTAGCTGCTGTGCTAGTTTGTGATGATGAGATAATATACGGGAATAAGACAGGAACCTGAGCTGCCAAAGGGCAGACACATTTATGGCTGTACCAGCATCAGGACAAATGAGTCTTACCAATGTTCCCCTTTCTTTTGGGTTGGGATGGCCCTAATGTACAAGCATGTCTTTTCACACGCACAGGTGGGAGTGGGGTTGGAAAATTAAAAATTATTCTCATGAGCGCTGCTGAGAGAAGATTCATTTCAAATTATATAATTTGCAATGCAAAAATCTTTAGATTAGTGGCGGAATTTCAATAGGAACCCTTGGCCCCTTGCTCTGTGGCCTCCTAGCTGTACACGTGCCAAGTGACCGCTGCCAGCAGTGAAAACAGCATAACCGAGGACCAGAACCAGAAAAAGCCTTCTCCGGATAATACTGTGAGAAGACCATTTAGCAGGATGTGATTGTTGGACTCGAGACTGAAATTTGTCCTTTGATAAATCTGAACCCTTTTCATGCACAAATATGAAAATGAATCAGGGTCTCCTCAAATTGCTTCCTGGGTATGGTTGCAGTCAAGTGGTTACATGCCTGGCTTTCCACTGGTTTTGAGAAGTCATTCTGCATACTCGATGTTGCTTCTGTGCAGGAAGTCTTGTTTCTCTTCTGGTAGCTCTACAGTTGCATGAATGAATCTCAACTCAGTTGTAACCTCAAGCTCTACATGAGTGGAACTGATCATGGCGTTTATACCAGAAAATATTCTCTAGCTAAAATGTCTTTACTGCCTTACCCAGAGCAGCATGGTCAGAATCTGACCTTGCTGACTCGTGCTCTGTGCTTACACAAGACTTTCTTGTGGTTGTTTCTTAGCTCAGGTTGTGAGAGCTTTACTGCACAGGTTCTGCACAAGGCTATGATGGACAGTGACAGAGCAGGCAAGGATTTGTGATGCTAGTGGCAGGATGTCACTATTAGAACACAGGATAACTTTTTTAACTTGTGTGACCTATGTAAAACTTGTAAAAGTATTTCCCACCTGAGGACCATAGACTTGTGCAGTAGAAAGCAATCCTCCCCATGGTATCTCAGTGTGCTGATCTGATGCTGTGCCATGGGATGTCTCTGTTTAAAGCACTTTTCCCAACTCCCTAACGCAGCTAATATTGATTTAGTGTGCTAAATAACACCTCCGCTGTGTATCAGCTGCTAAATCAGCATCTGTCAAGTGTGCCATGCGGTTCTTGGACTCCTTGTGTAAGATCTCAAGGCTCAGTTTTGCCGAGATGGCTTTTCTGCCTCCTCACTTCCAGAGATAACACAGCTTGATGCCAGCTTTGGAACCAGCACCGTCCTTCCAGTGGTCAAAAGATATTTCAAGATTAATTTTATTCCGTTAGTGTGAGGAGACAAACTTCACGCTGCAGTTGAGTTTGAAATTAATGTGTAACAGTCAAAACGCCAAGTCTGGAAAGATATTTTCCTTTTCCCTTAGAGAAGACATCTGCCTTCACTGTCTCTCTGGGCTGAGTGACAGTAGACAAACTCCTTCCAGCAAGGCATCAGCAGTAGCAAATGCAAGGATGAAAGAGGGGCTGCAGACGTGCACGCTGAAGGGAGGGCAGCTGCTGGGGACACGGGCAGGGACAGAAGGTGTTTCGGCAGCCCAGGCTCTGGCTTCGTCATCCTGTGCAGGAGAGACGGCAACTCAGGGAAACAAATTTATTAAAATAGGTTTGGTAGCAACAGCTTCAGTCTTATTTGTCAGCTGTGGGCTTGGGATGCTGACTTTCAGAAGCAATGGAGTGAATGAGCTCCAGCAAAGTATCCCGTGACTGCAGAGACAAGCGAGGTGGATGATGCACTGCCGCAGAAGAAGCTGGGGGATTTGTATCAAGGTGAAAAGGAATGACCAGTTTCCCATGTTGATGATTTCCAGGAAATTCTCCATGTGTGCTGAATGGACTCAGAGTTTCTTAAGAAGTCTACAGAAAGACTTAAATATAAATATTATTCCAGTGAACATGTATATTTATAGAAGTCAGAGTAAGTGAGCACACTCACACGTACTGTTTTTCCGGATAAAACTTTTCTTTTTCATTAAGCACACAGATACGTAAAAGAGCAAACAGCGCAAAACACGCACGTTGTGAAGTTCTCTACAATACTGACATTGGTCAAAATTCCCCAGGCAGAGGAAAGCCAGCACAGAGTTTTCTTAGGTACTGGGCAGTGAAGTATTCTCGGAAAACATAAGCACAGTGGTCCCAAAGAGAAGCCGCCCGACTCCTCGCTTGTCCCAGTGTTTTAGGGGTGTGTGCGTCCTGTTGGTTTCGCATGGAAGTCAAATTTAAGAGTTAAACCCCAGAACAGCCGGCGGTGTTAAACATTATCTTGAAGTGACAGCCTCTGGAGAAAAACCAGGAATAGCGCTGTGTTTTTCCTTGCTGTGCAGTGTGCCCATTTTCTAGAGGTTAAAATCGCTGCGTTCAGTGACAAGCTGAAGACTGTCGGCTTTCTGCCCTCCCTTTCCCCACGCAGCAGGCTCCAAACCCAGCCCTCTGATGAGCAGCCATGTGCCCGCGTGTGCAGCACAGGAACTTTTCATCCTTCTTTCTTACATGACTTTTATATGTGCCTTGTGCTACCTCCTTGCTCTTGCGCTTCGTAGACTTGAGCCTGGGTAGTTTGCGCTGGTTCTACAAAGCCGGTGAAGATTTATGCTGCCCCACGAACCCTCAGCACCTTTCAGCTGGTGTAGATAGAGCCTGTTGTGTTGTGGAGAAAAGCCTGCTGTAAGAGGAGAGGGGCTTTCAGGGTGAATGTGACACGGGGCCCTGCTTCCTCCTGCCGTGACGTCCACCATGAAAACTCGGGCTGGCGGGGCGGTTTGCGTAGGAGTGCGTATATAAAGGTGACTTTGGGCAGAGAGGTTTTCATATGGCTTTTTGGAGCTTCAGCTTTGCAGCTGGGCAATGAGCTGCAAAGCGTGTAGTGAGCTTATAGGGAACGGATCACCTATGGAGGGAGCTGGGGAACAGGGAAAGGGAGCGGGCTGGGGGCAGTGAAATCCTTGGTTAATGCTGTATGTTGAGCATCTGAGAGCATTGCTGGGCCCTGTCTCTCAGCTTCAGCTAGGTAAAGGCATTGACTTGTAATTAATTTGATTTTTGCTCTTAAATTCGTAGTTCTGGTGCGTGCCATTTGCTGGCAATAGCCCTTTGTCAGGCAGGGAGAGGGAACACTCAGCTGCACCTCAGCCAGAAAAACTGTGAATCCACTTTTACCACCATTGCTCCTTCCAGCTTGGCTTTACCAACATCTGAAAAATTACTTTTCCTCTCTCTGAATGCATAATTGGCTATTTATACACAAACCGTACAGCATTGACTTGGTATACCTGACCTAGAAAAAAAGATTAGTCAAGAACTATCCTACCAGATGTGAGTGTCAGTCAACATATGATCTCCATATAATTTATAAGGTATTAAATTACAAAATAATGAATCTTTTCAGTTAGCATTTTGGCACATGATGATAGTATTATATTTTATGTGAGAATATCGACCGCAGCTCTTGCCCCATAAAACTGCAAACAGAAATTTGTAAGCATTGGCACTAGTTTCGCTTAGAAAAAGACACCCATTATGCTCGGATTACAGTTAAGCTATGTGTGTAGGGCCTGGAGGTTGTCCAGTCACACGCAGTGCTTTCCCCCCCCCTCTCTTTTAACATTTCCTTAAGAAGGCTAGACAGTGGTTTCTAGGTTAGGGGTTTTTTTTCCTCCCCTTGGATACAACTAGAGGAAGGTCTGCGGGGCACAGAGCAGAAGGTCTTCCAGGATGCTTGCAGGTGCTGGGCCAAATTCTGCTCTTGCTCACGCTGGAGTGACCGAGTAGCTACCACACGTGAGAAGAGCCCTCTCCCACGAAGCTCCCAAACCCAGCGTAACTCAGGAATCTCATCTTTACGCTTCTTGCTGGCAAGCGGGAAGAAGCAGCTTTAAAATAAGATTTACAAGCGGACAGTTAAAAGCTTGCCCACTGACAGCAAACTGGCATAGAACCAAGTTTCTCGTCTCTCTTTGTAAAACTGCAATAATAAGGGGGTTTGCCTCTGAGAAGAGCACTTACTCCTGCGCCCTATGTTTTTCTTGCAAATAGGAAGAGGGTTTGAAATGCACCCTCAGCTTCCTAGTGGGTCCTTCCCACTCTCCTTCCATCTCCCACCCCTAAAAACAGAGGGCTTTTCTCATGAAGCACAACTTTTAACCACCAGTGAATGGTAGGGCGGTGGAACAGGGCTGCCTGGCCTCTTTTGCACAGCTCAGAATGTGGCAGAGTTGCTGCTGGTTTCACAACCCCCTCTTCTTCGCCTGGCAGCGCCGCGGTGTGAAGGACGGCTGGCTGCATATGGCAAACCCTGCCTGCATCGAAGCCTGTGAAATCCCCCTTGCCTCACTTTGCATTTTGATCTGAAGTTATGGAAACAGCTTCTTTGAAATGCATACGTTTTATGGCAAGCGTTGAACCAGGCTCATCAGCCAAAGGAAACACGAATTTTAAAAAGCACTTGAAACAGTTCGGTTCAGGCTTGCGTGGGAAGGGAAGGGGCATGGCGCTGGCTTTCACTGGTGTATGGTGAAATGGCAGACACTGGTGCTTCTTAAAACACAGCTCATTGCTTCTCTTTGAGGTAAACTTTTCCCAGCTGCTGACGAATTCCCTGTGATTGACTGTGCCCCTGTCCGGCCACATCTGTCTCTTCCCACCAACTCATCTGAACGATCGGTCCTTGTCTTCACAATTTGTTTCTGCTTCCAAGTGGCATTGTCTGAGGGTTTCATCTACAGCAAAAGTCTCCCGAGCCGGTCTTGTGTGCAAGTTTCTAGCAAATGCAGCTGTAACTTAGAGCTGAGATCTAATGGTCTGGCTGCTCTCGTGCTCCCTGGATATAACCAGTTGATCACCTTGTCTGCAGTAATGGCCAAAAGCAGGGCCACTAGACATGAGTGACAGCTGTTTGGGGGCTGAAGTAGAATGGTCTCTGGGGTCTGCCTTGGCCTTAGTAAACAGCTGACTTTTTTATTCAAAGTGAATATAGTGCTAAATAAATATTCCTTTCAAAGCATTAACATTTTTTGCAGCTGAATTCATTTCACGCTTTAAAAACCTATGATTGCTTTTACTAACCACATTTGATGTGTAGCTCTCGGTATCTGAGAGGCTGAAGACAAATAGTTGAGTGGAAAACATCTGTTCAATTAATATTTTGTCTGTCTTTTTTTGGCAACCTAGTCCTAAAAGTAGCTTTATGCAGTGCTGTGGAAAATTTAGATTACTGATCTAACAAGTCGTAACTTCATTCTTTTTTCAACTTAAATGGTTTTTCTCATTTGTGTGTCTTACACTTAAGAATGAATCAGCCTGTTAAGGTCAGTATAGCTTAAATATGAAGCAAGGGCTGGAGAAATGAACCATCAAGTAAAGTGCAACAACATACAGGTAGTTAACTTTCCATGTGTTTATATAATCTAAAAGGGAGTGCAGGATGCGTAATAAATTAATTGAAAGACAAGAAAACGTTGCTGTAATCAACTAAGAGTGCAGCTAACTTGATTTGTTTGCTCTTCTTTTGGAGTTACTTTGTGACCCTGTAGTTTAATTAGTTGACTGTATAGCAAAAACCAGCAAGCCATCACTTACAAGATCTTCTCATAATGGGATGCTGTGACACCAACTGTCTGTATCCAAAGAAGCTTGTTACAAGATGAGCATTCTGTGGTCCTTCAGCTGTGCTCCATTTCCACAGAAGAGGTTTGCCCCTGCAAGAACTCTGAGGTTTCAGGCCCTTTCTTTCAGCTGACTTCATAGTCTAGCCCTTACCAGAAAGAATCACATATCATCTGCTGGGACATAAAAGCCTCATTGCAACAGAGCAGTAGTGTGCTCTTTACTTCTCCCTAGAGGTGGCGTTTTAAAATAAATTAAAAGGCAAAAATGAAACTTCTTATTTCAAAACTGCATTATTAATCATTCTTGTTGTCTCTTCTATCACCAAGCAACTGTGTTGCCTACTTTCAGAACAATTATTTATACGTCATACCTCTCCGTGCAATTAATTCAACATGCCCATATCTAGTAAAACCAGGATCTATACTCTTGCAGTGAAATAAGGAAAAGCCAAAAGCTTTTATTATGCCTTTTTAAGCAAACATACATATTGTGTGAAGTTATTGAGTTAACATACGATGCATCTCCAGAAGACATGAAATATTGGCAGATATCTCTAAGAAAATTAATTTTTCTATTTCCCAACTGGTCCCATGTCAGCTGCTGGGGGAAAACACATGCCAAATGTTGGCATCTTCTGATTAAAGAAGCTGTGCTGTTCCCTCCTTAGTTGGCGCATACGTTGTTAGCTATCCCTAATCTCCAAAGGGAGATCCACTGGGATTTTTGTATTTTGTGTTCTACCTGTTGCATCTGATGGGACCATCCCAGTGTAAAACTTGTCTACCTGTGCAGTTATCCCTCAGCAACTTTTCTTCATTAACACCATGTGCGAATCCACCTATTCTGAAACCACTCTTTCACCCATGGTGTTAATCAAAAGTTGATGGGGGATAACTCCATGTGTACACATCTCACTAGAAATGCGATTCAGATGTTGGGTCTCCTCCATTTGTAATCGCCTGGTCACTTATTTCATCCTGTGGTGCTGGTAGGGCAGTCTTTGTTAGAGGTGTCTCTGTCTTGAAAAGAGAATCCATTTTTATCTGGGTTTTTATGTTGAAAGACTTCTGGAAGGATTCTGATGTAAAGTAATAGATGAACGGGTCAAAGCAGCAGTTCATTGTTGCAATGCACAACGTGATGGGGTACATTGTCCTTGCAAACCTCTCCAAGGAGCAATTTGCTATTGCTTGGGACCTCACAAGAGCATACAAGAAGAGGATGGAGTTGTAAGGCACAAAGCACACGACAAAAATGGCCACGTGCACAATGATCATTTTCAACACTTTCTCTTTGTTGGTCCCGATCTGGGACAAGGTGGCAGGTTTCCGGAGAGTCCTGAGAACTAAAGAAGAGCACGTAAGGTTGAGTAGCAAAGGTATTATAAATCCTACCACTTCAATAAATATGGTGATCTTAGACAGATAGGTTTTCCAGATACGTTTGGAAAAACCTTCAAAACAGGTTGTGCTGGTGTTGGAAATGTTGGTTGTGGAGAACAATGAAGCTGAAATTCCACCGCTGAGGACCAGTATCCAAACACCAGCACAGACTATGGCAGAATTTCTCCTGGTCCTAATGGTGCGAGAGCGGAATGGGTAGACGATAGCAAGGAAACGGTCAACACTAATGCAGGTGAGGAACAGCATGCTCCCGTAGATGTTCGTGAGAAATGCTGTACCAGAAATCTTGCACAGGCTGTCTCCGAAAGGCCAGTGCCGGTTGAAGTTATAAAAAATCTTAAAAGGCAAAGTGAACACAAAAAGCAAATCTGAAACAGCCAGGTTTGTCATGAAAATGGCTGTTTCGCTTCGCATTTTCATCCGAAAGCAGAAAACAAAGAGAGAGGCACAGTTAGTAATCAAACCGAGGATGAAGACCACGCTGTACACGGCTCCATACAAGTTGTACTTAAAGGAATCATCTGTCAAACAGGTATGATTGTTGCTGTGGTTTCCCATGCCAAGTTTGTGATGTGCTTCCGAAGAACTTCAAAGTCTACTTCAGTGGCATCCATAAAATAAGGCAGTGATCGCTCTTTTTCCTGAAGAAACACATTCCAGGAAAGTTGCTGGACACCTTGCTACCACAGCGCCGTCACGAATCCCTTCATCCTAAGGGAGAGAGAAATAGATGCCGTCAGTCTTGCAACCTGCTATCACCGAAAGCGGCTGTGCAAGAGAACACGTACTCTTTCCTTTCTAAACAAAAGACTGGTAATTAGTTTTCAAAGCAGTCTTTAAATTCTCCTATTATGGGGATTTTTTGGAGTTGAACACAGCAGCTACTGCACTCAGCCTTGCCTTTCCTTCCCCCATCCCTCCCTCATCCTCCTGTTGGAAGGACAGTGATTACTAATTCCAGCTTTCTGCTTGGAAGGGGTTTTCTCCAAAATTTGAGATGGAATTTGCCGAGTGTGTTTGGAAAGAAATCATGATATTGCCCCACGATATTGCCCAGGTATAAAATTAAGCAGGCTGAAACGTTCACCTAAGCTTGTGACAACAGGAGGAAGAAGTTGAAAGTTTTAGCGCTTGCTTTTAACTGTGCAGAAATGAAAGTTCTATGTTTTTTCAACCTTTTTTGATGCAAAAGTATAAAAAAAAAAAAAAACCCAAAGTCTTCTACTGAAAAAGTACTGCTTTGCCTTTTTTCTGCTTGAATATAGGAGCATCCTTACATATGTTTTTCAAAGTGAAAAACTGCAATGCTGTATTTCAGAAATGCTTTCCAAAGTTGTGCTGGCTGCTTTTGGAAAATGTTGCATTTTTTTTTCTTAAAAAAATTGGCAAAAATGGTATTACTTTCGGGAGGACTCTTTCTGCAAATGTAAAATGCTTTGCAAAAAGGACTCCCCTATGTTCTACTGGCAGCTTCATTTCATTTCTACTCTTTGTCAAGGTTCAGAACCTAACTTTGGGAAATCTCATGAACTACACTCTCGTAAGGTTTTTCTCCCAATTCAGCAAGCTTTAGAGAAGCTTAGAGTTGAGGCAAGCATGCTGTTTGTTGGAAATCAGCGCTTTCTGAACCATCTTGATGTTCTCTTGCTGCTACTCTAAGTATCGTTTTTAAGGCCTGTGAGGATAAGCCGTTGGAAGGTCTCCCTCGCTGGAAGTGTGGACATGGCAGTTGGTACGTCTTGGGAATGTGGAGCAAAGCTGGGTAACTAAGGGAAAGACCTTTGCCTTGTAAAATACAGCAAACCAAATACAAAACAAAGTTTGTAATCTTCTTGTAATCTAAGAAACGTCTTAGTTTCTGCAGCTATGGTGTAATTTAGAGAGGTGGAACCCTTGTGAAGAGTAGGATCCTTTCCAGAAAGTGATGCTCTGACAACATCGTTTCAACAGCAAACTATAACTGAGCAATCTTGTGTGAAAGGTTGAAATGGCAACACACAAACAAACAAACTGGGGAAGAAAGCGTGAAATCAAAACAATTTGAGATGCAAACTGATCTGATTTTTGAAAATCAAATGTTTTCCACATGTTTTACTACTGGGAAAGCGCACGCTGACAGTAGTTCTTGCACAAAGGCTGTCAGTGAGTCAGCTGGCGAAATGTCCAGCGTTGAGAAAGATGTGGCAGCCACGGCTTGGCCAGATGGAAGGTGCAAGCTCTGCACCTGGACGGCTGCGGGCTTTGCAAAAACCGGCGCTGTGACCCAGCGAGCAGGCAGCACCTCGTCTTCGCGGCTTAGAGATCAGCTGGACGCGAAGCAAAACAGCGGGAAGGGAGGATCCCCAGATCTCGCTTCTCAGAAAGATGACTTTCAAATGACTTCAGTCCTTTGACATCCAAAAAGATGACTTGGAACTATTAGGTCTCTCCTGTCAGGGCTCTCTGCAGGCCAGGGCGGTGTCAGGACTGGGACACAGGAGCGGTGCTCCCAGCGGGTTTGCTGCCCTGGCTGTTTGCTGTGCGTGCTTTGAGCTGCCGGAATTCCCGGTGATTTTCATAGGCAGCTTTGGTACGCGCTCTTCGCCCAGTTTAGTAAATTATTCCTTTGTTTCAGTTGCCTTTTGAGTTGCACATCTGCGCTGACACCCTGCACGAGCAAACGTTCAAACCAGAAGCAGGCATGCCCTTGTCTGACTGCTGCTGGTGGTGTGGCACTGACAGAGCGCCCGAGCCCACCGCGGGGCTCTCCCCGCAGCGCTTGTCAGCAGGTGCTTCGTCACCCAAACCGGCTCTGGGGAGAGGTGGCAGGGTAGGGAGCGGGCTGCGGGGGGAGCAGCGTGTTCCTTGGGCCCCTTTGTGCCCTTGCACTCAGCTCGGTGCTTTTCCTACTAAATTCACAGCTAAATGAACTTTATTGTCAAGTGGCCTAGAAAAGATTGCAAGTATTTAAACTTCTTAAAAGGATAATAGTAAAATCTCAAAGTTGTGCTTTCTTTGAATACATGGGAATCTAAATAAGCAAAGGTCTCACCTACAGGTTGAAATGCCTTTACGCAAGAACTTAGTCGGATTCAAAAGTGCACGAGTTCCAGCAGGAATAGCTGTGTCCCTTGGCTTAACCCTCAGCCTAATGCGTTAAATTCTTGGCTTGTAACTCAGTAAGGAGACTGCCTGTTGCCTCCATCAGGAGCAATTTTTGTTCATGGTGAAATGTAACCTCCATAAGTAGACCCTTCTCTGCTGTGTGTAAAAACCAGGTGTGCCAGACCCTCCTGGTCCAGGTTTCACGTCTGGGTCCTAACTGGTGGCGGTTTGAGAGGGATTGGGTATCCTTCAAAACCTTCCACAGCCACGTGCCTGGGAGGTCGATGGAAAGCCCGCTTTCCGATCTGCGCGCAGAGCCCGGGATTTTGGCTGTTCCTCAAAACACAGCCTGCTGCAGCAGGTTTCAAAGGCGGCTTTGAAATGCTTACCTTTACTACTGACACGCACGGTCGCTGCCAGCAGCCTGACCCAGATACTCGTGACACAGGAGAAAAGATGCTCCACCACTTGGTCCTTTTTTCCCCCCCCGCTCTGCATCAGACAGCCACCAGGTCAAATACCAGTTTTCCTGGTGTGTGGGTCTATGGGAATTGCCTGCCAGCAATTGTCTAGCTGAGTTATGGTCTTTAAAATATAGGCCTGTGTTGTTTACCTGTCTAATGCTGAGGTGTTTAAACAAGCTGACAAGTTGCTTTGAAACTCAGCCATGTGCTTTAAATTCTGCAGCGAGAGCCTACAGATTGAATTTTCAAAATGTAAAATCCGCTTCCCTTCCTTTCCACTAAGGATTAAAGCAGTAGGATGCCCTTCACATGCACCACGGTCACCGCTGCTATTGCCTTGCTGGGAAGAAAAAACCCCTAGTGATGCACTTCAAAATGCTGAGTTAAGTGATTATAAAGAAAACCACTTTCCCGTTCTGTGTTTCAGGCCAAAACTTTAAATCCTGTATCTAAAATAGGAGGCAGTACACGAGGGGAGGAATGTGGGACCGTAACAATATGCAGCCTGTTTAATAGGGTGATATTGAGAATATTGTCTCTCTTGTAGCAGGGTCAGTACGAGCAAACCTACAGCAGCTGTCACTCATGTAACTCTCTTGTTCCCAGAGTTCTGAAGTGGGGTTCAGCAGAGTAGCTGCCAGGCTTCGCTCCGATTTGCCTTGTATTGTAGAGATACCCCCGTCCTCCGTGAAATAAAGGAAAACTACTACGTGTTGCTTCCCCTGGTGCACAAGTACCCTGGGTACTATTCTTTCATTTCCTCTTCCTGGCACCCCGAGAAATCTCCAAAACAGCCAGTGTGCAGCTTAATTCAGACCAACCACTTGTTAGTGCAGAAAATTCCTGCAGGTAAAAAGCACGCTGTAAAATCAGATTCTGTAATTCCATGAAGGCCATTCTGTCTGCTTCGTACTTCTCCACAAGTCCATCAAACTGAGGTCAGAAAAAAGCATCACGTTTGGGACTGACATTCTTGCATCTTCACACTTTCTTTTTCTCCTGTGAGATGCAAGATGAATGTAACATTACCAGTCTGAATACGTAGGACACCCTCTGTGAGTTCATTTAAAGAACTAAATGCTGCAAAGCCTCTTCTGAGGTCTGATACAGACCAAACGTGAAAGCCTTTCAGATCTGAAGGGTCTCTTCTAGATTATCGCTATGCGTACGCAGGCTATCTCTGAATCTTGTGAGACGAAGGTTTTGTAGGTACAGAAGCCAAAAACTGATGGATCACAAGGTGGGGATCCTGGGGTTCTGGGGGGGGTTCTCTGGGTTTTGTCCAGAAATGTCTCTAGGTTATGGCAGCGCTTGTTGTGCTCTGACCCAGTCTCAGACCCTGACCTGGGAAATGCACAAGTATTTTCCTTGAGCACAGCATGCGCGTTGTGCCTGCTCTTGACAAGAGCTTCATTCATGAGAGGGTTTTCACATCCCTGTTACTCACCCCGTCGGTGCGATGGTCGTGCGATGTGTAACTCACTCCCACCACTGAGCCCGGGGTTGTGACTTTACAACCACAAACTTTATCATTTCTTCCATTTTTTGGTTTTTATTTCCCTCCTTCATTCCACTTTATTTGTGCGGAAGGTTCAAAAAAGGTTTTACTGGGGAGGGGGGAACGACTTGTTTGGGGTTTTTTGTAGATTTTTGCATAGGTGATAATTCTGCATGAGGCTATAGGACTCAGATTCTTCCAGACTAAGTACTGTAGGCAAGGTGAGATGTACCGCAACTGTGTGAATATGGGCTTAGTAGATAAATGAGGAACTTTTTCTACCCGGAAAAGTAAACATTTCTGACAATTCTATGGCAGTGTGAATGAGGAATCATAATACCACCAAAGAAGCATTTCTAGAGGCTTGCAGTTGTTCACCTGAAAGCCACAAAATGTGCATTCAAAGAAAGCAAAGCAGGGATGGAAAACGCAGCCAAACTGTCTCGCCGCCGAGTTTCTCGCCGCTTTGCCGCTCGTGCGAGACCTCAGCGCCTGCAATGGGATCTCCGCTGGCTTCCTCAACAAAAGTTTCACGAGTTGTTTTTGGAGTTTTGAGAACATCAACTGAAAGCAGTTACAAGAACCAACCTCCAGTCTGGGGGAATCGGGACACCTTTTTGAGGCTGGCAGGGCAGTAACTGCGCTGCACAGCAGTGCTGGCTCTGTTTCCCAGTGCCAGCAGCGAGGGCTGGTGGAAAGCCATACCCGCGGCAGCGGGTGTTGCTGGGGATGGAGAAGGGCTTGGGCCACCAAGTTTGACGTTGGCTTTTAAACCGACCGGCTTGCCGAGCTGCTGTGAGCTCTCCGTCCTCCCCAGAGCTTCCAGCGGTCTGACAGTAACCTTCGCTTGCGTTTCTTCCCTGGTGCAGCAGGAATCACAGAATCACAGAATAGTAGGGGTTGGAAGGGACCTCTGTGGGTCATCTACTCCAACCCCCCGAGAGAGGGTGGGATTAGACAGTGGGAAACGAAGCAGCCGCCTGTAAACAAAGCACCATTGACTGTATGAAGCGATGGAAAGTAGAAATGCTTTAATCTCTTTCATTTACTAATCCTAAGTGATGTATTGGAGAACAGTAGGAAAGTAGTAGACAGGAGCGTGACTTTGAAGTCCAGCAAAGGTTTCTGTAGCTTCAAAGAGCCATTCTTCCCTGCGTTTTATCGGAGTGAATGCCTAGCCGGTATGCTGGGCGAAAGGGGGACGTTTCCGAACGATTACCATAAAAGACAGGCAGGAAGGCTCTTATTCATGGCTTTGACACTTCTTGTGCCAGGATCTGCAATGCCATCAGTACCTTCCTTCCCCAGTATTTGCCGTGAGTGTAATGACATCTCCCGCACCTGGTGGGGAGGTGAAATTGTGAGTGATTCCTGACCGTTTCTGTCTGTTGGGTTTCACTGGCTGCTTTTCAAATCTCTTACGATAGCAGAGAAACAAACCACGGGAGCCCGTGGGGCATTTCCCTTTGCCCAGCCACCAGCAGTGATGCCGGGGACTGGCTGGGATGAGGTGGGAGCGTGCCAGCCTGTCCTTCCCTCCCTGCTGGGATGGCTTTGGCTCTCCAGGGACCTCACAGACCCTCCAAGTCCAACAGCTGCTTTCTGGTGCCTGGAAGTGCGTGAACGAACTGCAGCAGGACCCCAGTTTAATTCTCTTTCAAGACAGATTGGGGAAGTGGGAACCTGAGCCTATCGGACCTAATCCAAAAGGCGCTCTCCCTTTTTCTTTCCTTTCCCTTTTTTTTTTTTTTTAATTGGTCAGCACTGCTGTTGTCTCCTAACTGTCCTTTGAGACTTACAAAGCATTTCCTGCTCGTGGTGACTTCTCTGTGCTGTATCTGTTTTGTATTGAGCTAATTAAAATGTTTCCTTCTGAAGAGAATAGTGAACTGACTTACCCGAGATTCAGACACTGGTCCTCAGGGCATGACTCCCTTTTTGTTTGCACTGAGAATGTCTCTCTCCATTTACATCTCCCCTTTAACCCTTGATGTACTTTGGCCCTCCCCATCCACTGCGGCCTTCAGAGGGTCTGGTCCGCAGCCCAGAAAAGGCAGAATTCAGCCACGCTTCCCAGCAAAGTTTGCGTTATTTTACTCTTCAAATAGGGACTTCTTTGCCTGCAGAGGAACCTCAGTCTGATGATGGAGGACTGTAGGAATGCTGCTTTTTCTGACCCTCAGGTCTCTTACTGAGGGGAGATTGCTTTATAATGGCATTGCTAAATTCAGCAGAGATCCCACGAAGAGATTTAGATGCAAAGAAAAAGCTGATGAGCTGATGACAAGCAGAATTACACCGTTCGCCTCAGTACTTGAAGATTTACAGGTTGTTTTCACTCAGGAGTAGAAGTTAGTGATGGAGGTAGCTGTGTCTTTGATGTAGCCCTGTTTATTTACAAAGCATGGTTAAGAGGAAAAAAATAAAAAATAAGAGAGTCCTGTTTCCCTGAACCGCTGGGGAATCCAACAACAGGACTCGGTTTATTTGCTTACGGTTCCAAAACGCTTTCCAGTCAGCGTCCTGCCCAAAAAGCTTCCTTTCTTTGCTTTCTCTGACACAATTTCCAGTGGTTCCTTGGTGATTGCTTGGCTTTTTGGCTCCTTGTTGCCTTTACGCGGCTGCTGGTGAGGCGCCGGCAGCAGCATGAAGCCCTCCTTTCACCCGAGCCTGCTCTGACCGCTCTCGCCCGGGGCCGTGGCTCCGGGCTGGTTCCTCTGCAGTCCCTTTGCTGGAGCAGGAGAGCTGAACTTTCACCTCTGTTTATCCAAAAATTATAGCCTTTTTTTTTTCCCCTTGCATATATTAGCACCAACAAGCTTCCATCCCGTCGTCGGTGCCCCAGCACAGACTCCTATTTCAGCTTTGCGAGCTGAACTGGGTGCAAGGAGGTACAGCTGGGTTCCTTGTGGGTGCTGAGCACAGTCCTTCAGCGGGGCAGAAGGCAATCTGTACCCTGCTCAGGACCTTAAAGCATCTGTGCCCTGCATTTGCTTACTGGAAGGAGCTGAATTGCTTTATTCTGGGGGGAAAAGGGGGAAGGTTTGAGGGCTGTGGACTGGGTGGATGTTGTCATTTGCTCCAGTGCTCTGGCTTCCGAGTGTTGGAGATGCGTGGTCCCCTCCCGGAGCTGCCGGGCTCCCTGTTCTCCCTGGTGCTCAGGGTTTCTGAGCAGGTTCCTTTCTGGTTTCTCAGCAAGGAACTGTTGCTGATTTGGAGGCATGACTGGGGTTTTCACATCATCTGTCTCACCTCCCCTCTGGGAAAAAACATTAAGGTCTTGAAAAATATTTAGTGGTCTCTAATGAAGGGATGCACGAGGAAGCACAGCACACAGCTGAACTATTTTTCAGTACGAATAACAGAGGGTAAATTTGCACCAATGCATTAAAATAAATAAGAAATGACTTCATGATGCAAAAATATCAAATCTCAGACAGTGAATGATTTTTCTGTAATGAAGTTTCTTAGGAATCAGATTTCTGATAGTGAGATGGGAGAAGGGGAATGACATTTTGGCATTGTGTAAGGGATGCTGCTTTTACTGCTAAATATGGTAGTTTCCATTTATCATGTAGGAGCAAATGCATCCTGGGGTGGAAGACTGTGTGTTCTCTGCAGGTTCAAGAAATTAAAATGGGAATATTATTAGATGAAAAGAGCAGCTTCCGTTGTGACTGTCTATTTACAGACATAATAGGCGCTCGCGATGTTATGAGCTCATGCCCAGAGAAAACCATCTGCTCTGCTGCTAGCACGCACCTTTGTCTCGGCACTTAGGGACTGATGAATGTCCCTCAATTTCACTTGCCAAGATAAAGAGACTTTCCTTTTTCTACAAAAACAAACCATTACAGATAATTCAGAAAACTTTCCTTGCAGCTGGGGTCAGCTAAGGCTAGTTTGGCTCCGAAGCGGTGTGGATCTTTACCCCCTTTTATGGGCCTGAACTGAGAAGTTGGTGCATTAGAGGAAGTCTAGCAGAGCCACTGCCTGTTCTGGTGGATAAAAAGCTCCTCTTTTCAAGGAGAGAATTTGCCTTTTGTGAAAGGTGGTGGCTCCCCATCCCCGCGACTAAATCGGATCCTTATTTATGGAGGAGGAGCAACGGGTGAAGGAGCAGAGTGAGTCTCTGCATGCACGCTTGACCTGGAAAGACCTATTGAGGCTGGATGCGTGCTCCAGGAGCCATCCTCACCCACCCCAGCCCGCGGACGGGACAGCTCACCAGCATCTCATCGGTGGTCCCGGAGCACGGATAGAGCCGTCGGGCTGGGACCAACACATCACCTGCGTACGCGTGGCCAGCGACACTCAGACATCGGTAAAGAGAGCCCCGATGCTCAACCATGCTTTAAGGAGAGTTAGCTGTATCCTGCGCAGATGCCTCACAAATATTGGCATAAACGCAGATGCTGCAAGCGCCCACGCTGAAGGGCCAAGGCAGTGCCACAATAACCAACACCCAGATCGGTTTGCCACCTACCGCTCTCCCCACGGAGCACTCTCCTCTCGCCCTCTGCTCCAGAAGTAACGTGCCCTCCTACAACGCACCCTTTTCCCCAGGATCTGGCCCCAGGTTTGGGTAAGATTGCCTCAGTTTCCCCAGCCGTGAGGTCACAGGCTGGAGGAGGGCAGCCAGCTCAGAGCTGGGAGCGCATCCCCTCTGGCAGAAGCTGCAGCGCTCGGGCACAGTCAAGGTTTCGGTCGCTGCTTCTCAGAAAACTGGGAGGCCCCAGGTTTTCACATATTTTTTTTGTCTCGTTACAATACTCTGAGTGAAAGTAAATGGGTAGCTGCATTCAGGCAGTAGTTCTGTTTGTCTGTCCTTGTACGAGCTGAGCTCCTGCCCCCAGAATTTGAAAGACATGGATTTTTGTCAATTGACCTAACCCCAGTTAAGGAGTCTCGTTTTTAGCCTCAAAGGATTAAAGTGAAATGTATGCCCCCTCCCCTCCTCCCTCCCTTCCTCCCATGTTTTTCAGGACTTTCTTTTAAAATGCAGAGGCTTTGAACCCCTTAAAGGACCAAGGTTAGTTTCCTGCCAGTTTTATTTTAGCTTTCAGAATGCTAGGAAGGGAAAGAAGATGGAAAAGTGCTACGAGGGGGGGAATATCCTTATCACCGACCCGTGAACTTTGCACTTCCCATCCGCTGGGTTTTACTGTTCTGTTCATGCAGGGGAGCAATACAAAACCACACAATTGTCTCCTCTCAAACAAAGATTAAGGAGAATCGTTAAAAAACCAGACTTTTCTTGCAAATTCTTCTGTGGTGGGCTTGTATTGTATTAAATCCGATTTCTTCCAAACAGCTGCATCTTTAGATGAAGTATGTTGTTCATTCATTTGTCTTCTGACAGCAGTTTTTCTGTCTGCTTAGAGCCGTATTTGAATTTTTCTCATGGAATTTTGCCACTGAGCTTAAAAGGAGTCGATTTTAGCCACAAATGAAAGCCAACATGATCTATAAAATTGTTAAGTTTTGCAGTGTGAAATATCTAACTTATTTCCCAGTTTTTAATATAGTTTGTAGGAACCAAATCTCACATTACATGCAGCTGAAAGCATGTCTCATTGTAAGCTGAAAGTCAAAGTTTGTGCCACATTTATATGCAACCCTTTCTTAAGCTTATGTTAAAGTGTCTTTGTGATACCGACTTCAAGTACAAAAAGAAAAGCCCTAACCAAGGGATATTTTTCACGAATCTGAAACAAACAACAGGGACAGAGAAGTCCTTAAGGTGTCATCTGCAGTGACACAATGAGAGTTGCGATGTGAATTACAACCATTTCCCCAGCAACAGTTTGGAGGAGTAGCTCGAACAGTGATTACTTTCCAAAACCTCGGAGATCGTCTCTCTCACTTTAAACAGAACCAGTTGCCTCTCCCACCCCAACCGTAGCACAGCTCAAGCAACAGGAATGAGATCTGCCCGTATAGAAAAAACACTGCTAATCTCCATTGAAACGTACAGCTCGAGCCCATCCCCGGCTAGTTTTATCACGCGGATTTGCCTCAGCTTTCAGAAAACACTGCAACCCTTTTTTCGGCGCTGACATTAAATCTGGATGCATTTCCGCGGAGTTAGAAAGTGAGGAAATAGGAACTTACCGCGGCTGGGGCTGAGCTCATGCCGGCGGCTCAGCAGATTTCAGCCCGATTCCTCCCTGACAGCCCCCATTTATCCTTTTTGTGTCCGTGGAACGCCAGCCGAGTCAGTCCCCCACGCAAGAGCTGTGAAAGTTTACCCGTTCGTCTTTTAAAGCGACCGGCGGCTGTCTGCCTGCCTTTGTTCGGAGAGGACCCCGAGCTGCCCACCGGCCGCCGCCACCATGTCTTGGGACTCGGGAGGCGAGAGCGGGCCCAGCGTCTGGGCAGGGTCTGTGGGCAGGGGGAACTCTCGGGGGTCTCGGTGGGAAGCGCTCGCCATTGGGCAGGGCCGTATCCTCCGCGCCGGAGCCCGCCCCGCGGGTCCCTCTCGCGGGGCTGTGTCCCCTTCCAGTGCCGAGCCAGCAGCTCAGGGACAGCCCGAGAATGGGCAGCGCGGATTTCCGCAGCAATCCGCTGGCCAACGCAGCCTGCGAGAGCTCGCCGGGGATGGCAACGAGCAGGGCAAGAGCTCTTGAGATCTCGGGTTTTCTGGTGCACGGCTGTAATTGGTTTTCCTTCCAATTAAAAAAGTGAGGAGGGGAGCTGGGGATCAGGAAGGCGCTGGGAAGCTGCAAAGCAAAGCTGGCCCTAAAAATAGAATGTCTTTCTAAACAGATTTAGAAAGGGGTGGGTTTTTAGCGTGGGGTAGGAAGGGGTTGTTTTTTTACGTTGGGGTTTGTTGTTGGTTTTTTTTTTAAATCTTCTCAAAGGTGCTGACTAGAACAGTCCGGACTCTTGTCCCCCAGCAGTTTGCTCTGAAAGCCCTGGGCTCCTGCTGGAAAACCGGCAGGCTTTCCAATGTTTAGAGAGGTAATTAAAAATACTCCCGGGAAGCACGGCTGCCTCTGCCTGTGTAGCTCGCTCCGGGAGCTGCTGCTGCCTTCCGGTGAATCTGCCTGCCAGCAGAGCCACCAGCTAAAAGCTTTTTATTTTGATCTCTTACCTTTAATATAAGCCCTTCAGCTAGGGAGGAGGATCTTCTGGCAGCAGGAGTAATGCAGCAGACGGCTTATTTGCCTCAGCCTGTTTATGCTGTGGAGCAGCCGGCGCTCTTTTATTTCTTTTTCAGCCCTTTCCAGTTCCATGGGTTTGAAATCCTCAGCCTGCATTTACAGCCCAGCCTCCCACCTAAGGCGTCTCGCTCGCATTGTGCTTGTCTCTCCTTTTCCTCCGCTCTTCTTGGCTGTTCCCACAGGCAGCCAAGGCCGGTAAACAGCTCATTGTGAAGCTGGAACTAATGTTATTCCTTGGGCTGGCGGCTGATGCAGCGGTCTGTGACTCGCTTCTGCAGCACGCCCAGCTGCCACGGGCTTTTATCCAGTCGATGCAAAGAACTTCCTGAAGATCTCATATAACAGCCCAGCTCCAGGCTGCAAAACCTCATCCTCCGAGGGCTCGCGCTGTAATAACCCGTGCAAAAACGCGAGCGCGGGTTTGGATTGAAGATGGTGGCGGTGCAGATGTTTCCTGCTCCTGATGGTCAAAGGTCCATTTTCCCTCTCTCAGCTGGTAAAGGTGACAGACGGTCTGGGTCAGTTGCGAAGCGATGGCCAAAGATATCGCCCATCACTCCCGCACGGATGCGGGGCTGAGTCTGCGGGCTGGGAGCAGGCTCAGGATGCAAAATCTGCCAGTGTCCCCCTCGCACACAGGGATCAGCTTTGTCCCTGCCTGGCTTGCGGGCATTTTCAGGCTGGCTGCATGGAAATCCTGATCCCTGGGGTACAATGCGGCTGCTTTTCACACCCCGGGGGCCCATTCTTATGCGAGCGCCAGTGCTCTCGGTGGGGACCGATTAAACGACACGTCTGCATCTCAAATCGCCCTTTTTAGGGAAAGAACTGTGGTTTGGAAGGTTGGAAGTTGGGTGTGCTGATGCAGATTGGAACGAGCACACGGAAACCCTTTGCAGATTAACATTTTGTGCCTCAGCCTCCAACTGCCAGCCGCTGGGCAAGCCTGTTAGAGAGGAGACTGATTACTCCTGGAAGATGAAATACAGCATAAATTTTAAACCAAAACAAAACTTCAGTGCTTCTTACAGTATTTAGCTATAGCATAGCAACTGTGGCAACTTTGATGCTGTTGGAATTTAACCAGGCAGCTGTACCTACTGGGGAAGTTTGCTTTCTCTCTGGAGTTACTGGTTTAATTAAACACGCCTAAGGAGAGTCTTCAGCTGTCGTGAACCTCAAGGGCTCTCAGGAACTCCCCCTTACAATGTTGTCTCAAACATAACGGGAGACTGGGGATTGTAGTTTTGCCCTTTATGCTCCGAAACCATCGTAGTTGTTCCAACTTTATACCTGTCGGTGGTTGCCATTGAGTTCAAAAGCATCTCTAGTGAGCAGGTTATTCAGTCACCTGTTACTTTAGTGTTTTTTTTTTTTAAAGAAGCATCTTTTCTGCTAGCTATAGCCAAAACTAGACGCTGGAATCTCTAGATTGACCCATGATGCTACTCTCCAGCCTCTAGAGATCATTAAAAAAAAATCCCAACCTTTTCCCCTATGGGACGTAAGAAGGTTTTGGTATTAACGAGACAGAAAATGTCCCCAGGGCAGTATATTCCTGCTCCCCGCCAAGGCACAGCTCACAAAGCAGCACACGCAGCCCTTTACCCTTCTCCTCACCAGTTTAAGTAGGCCAAATGCTGTGCTATCAATGCACTCTGCATATTTTCTTAAATAAATAAAGTACAAACATTTCCAGCAAAGTACCCTTCACGTCGGTTTATTTGCCAAACATGAAAAAAGGAGGTGGCTGCCTCTCTTCTTGGTTACAGTTACAGGCAAGTGTTTTCTTTAAAATGGAAAAACAATGAACAGACTCCTCGGCTCTTCATCTCCCTTCTCTGCACAACTCCTTTGCTGTCCCCACCCTGATCCTGTGGCGCTCATCTTAGGCTTGGGACAGGGTGGGATTTAGTGAGCTCTCCGTGTTAAAACATTGGCAGTACATCAATAATCTCTAACTATTTTGGAAAACAAGGGGAACTGGACTGGTGTCTTATTGGAAACCATGGCTGCTGAGAAGGCGTAACATGTTTAGGCAAAAGTTTCACCCCCCGTTTGCAGCACTTGGTTTTCTGCCCATGCCTAGTGCTGATGTGATACCTCTGGTCTGGTTTGGGTTGTCTGTTGTGTCAGTGGCCTGGTGACTTTAGGACCAGCGTATGAAATTTGCATTGATTTCAGCCAGGCAGGAATATCTGAATTTAAAGAAAAAATTTTCCCAGAAGCCTAGCATGTTGCATTTCTGGATGATTAACGCTTAATTCTTCTGCCGTCAAACATACTGAGCGTTTTCAGTGAATCGATGCTTTATTGTGCCAAGATTCCTACTTCGGGGCACTTACCAGCACTCAGAAGCAGCCAAGGAGCAGAAACCAAATCAAAATTGCGTTTTAAAGGCCAGCGGAAGATACGTGATAGAGACATTAGCTGTTCCCTTTCCTCCTCTATTCACTGGCAAGGCTTGCTTCCTTCCTCCGCTTCCCTGCACCAGCAGACCTAATTTGTCATTTGGTAGCTAAATATTGCATGGCTTTGGTTCCTCCCGGCAGGGCGGTGCGTATCAGATGTTCCGCGGCCCCGCGGAGCCCTCTGCCCCAGAGAGCAGAGCCCGGGTGCAAGCTGCTGTCGAGCCGCGGGGTCAGAATGGACCATCCAGGAGCGGCTTCGTAGCCCAGAGTGGTTTGGGGACCCTGCTTGGGGAAGCGGCGAACCCCATGTTGCCCAGTTACCTACCCTTCGGGCTTACGAGCGCGGCTGTGTTTAGAAAGTTCAGCTGGCTGCAGTACCTCCTCGTGAAGTCCTGCATCGTTGCTCATCCTGTGAGGCACGCAGCTTCCTAACGGAACACGGTCAACGTTTGGGTGACCTCAGAGGGAACGTTGAGGGGATTAAACCAACAGGTTCAGTTCTGTTAGAAGGGAGTATTTCATTTAGGTGTTCCCCAGGAAAGCTAAAGGAAAAAATCAGTAATACTGACATTTTCCTGGGGGGAAACATCAGTATTTGCCTGCTGTAGGTGACCCTGCTTCAGCAGGAGGGTTGGACTGGATGACCCACAGAGGTCCCTTCCAACCCCGACCATTCTGTGATTCTGTGTGAAAAAAAAAAATGTCGCTTTTCAGAAACCATGGTCTCTGCTGGAAAAGATTTTGAAGGAAAATTCCTGAGCAGATGTGGCAGGAGCCCTTCAGGAGCTCGCTAGTGCTGCGGTGGTCACGAATGCTTAATGGTTTGTCAGTTCTCCCATTTGAAATCCTGTCTGAGGAGTCTTATAACCAAGCCATAAAAGATCACTTTCGAATCAAATGGAAATGCAAAGCCTCATCCTGTTTATTTGTGTTTTTTTTTTTAAATATGCATTTAGAAGGACCTTTTTTGATCATTTTAAATGGTGCAGAGAGATGACAAGTGCCCATTCGAATTAGCACCTTTGCAATTTTAAGAAGGATTCATTTGAAAACTCTGGTCTGTTCATTTACCAGCACTTAGAGTTCCGTTACTTTCCTGTCCAACGGGCCTTTGTGCTAATAAATGACAGGATATTTCTTCTCCAAATGTTTAGTCAAATTGAAGCTTTTCAGGGGCGGGGGAAGGTGCTGCTCATGCCAGCTGCGTGCCGGAGTGTCCCGCAGCCCCGCTGCTCCCAGCGCTGGCAGTTTGCTAGCGAGCGCAGTCTGGGAAATCCCAGACGCGGTCGCCTGGGCGAGGGTTGGATTAACCGATCGACCTGTCGTTGAGTTCTCTGAAGTTTAGACCCATCCAACAGCAATTCTTTGCATTCTCCTGAGTCCTGAGGGCCTGCCTGTATTAAATGCAGTTGACTCGAAGCAAGGGCGTTAGATTACGAGCTGCTGAAATGCGTTTCGTTGTGTGGAAAGTACAATAAAAATTCGTTCTGTTTGCTAGGTCAGGGAAACAGGAACCTCTGGGGCTCCAAGTGCCTAAATTGGAATATTCCTCCAAACCGTGCATTTTTTCCTAAAGCTTTGCTGTTCTTTGCTACGTAGCATCATCAATAAGCTAGCAGAATGTCAGTCTCTTGGACAGTGGCCTCTCCGTGCCTCGAGGCACGCCTCTCCCTTTGCTTCCCGTGTCTTGCAGTAATTTAACCGGGCTCTTCCAAGTGTGCCTCGGCAGTTTCAGAGTCTTTAGTTTTTCTTGTCAACGGAGAAGGGATTAATTCTGCAGACTCCCCACTCATTAGTCATTTTCCCCATAATGTGGAGCGATTTCCAATTTTGCATGACCAATTCTAGCCCGCAATGTCTCCTTTCAGAAACTGCGTCCAGGATTTACTTCAGGCAAGAAAGAAATATCCGACTCTTCTGTCCTCCAGAATGAGTGAAGAAACTCACTGCTGTCCTAATGTGGTGGGGGATCTGGGTTAGTTGAAGCTTTTTACCCAGTTCAAAGGGACTGCTTTTCAGTTTGCGTGCTTCAGAGTCCCCGCTTTCATAAACACGCGGTAACGTACACCGTTGTTTTGACAAGAGGCAGCAGTTATGCCGAAATCCTATCCCCTGGAAGACGGAGCAGGTGTTTTCCAGCAAAGCTGCCGGGCTGCCCGCGTGAGCCGCCGGCACCAGCGGACGAGGAGCCCGGCTGCGGAGCTGAGCGACGTTGCTGCTGTCACGGTGGAGGACGGTGTCAAGGGGAAGCTGAAGCGGCTGCCCATGGCTTCCCATGGTGGGGAGCAGAGAAGGTTTTAACGAAAAGCGAGTGAAATAGAGTTGTTTTATCCTTTTTTCTGAATCCCAGTGATAGCCAACCGATGGCTCCTCTTCCAGGCGTGGTGGAGCCTGGGTTTTTTAGCAGGGACAGCCCTGTTTGACTGGTGCGGCTGGACCCGCGCGGCTGCCGGCGTCAGCAGGAGGTACCGTGCCCGTGTTTCGTACAGCACGGCTTCCCTGGGCGGAGGCGGTGGGGCGGCTGTAGTCCGACCATAACGCAGCATCAGCAAGTGCTGGTGTTTTACTGGAGTAAACCGAGTTTCGCCAAATGAGTTGGGAAGGACGAAGACCTGCGATGCCAGGAAGAGCCACTGCGGAGCAGTTAACGAAGCAAGCAGAGAACAACAGGCGATGCGGGCCAGCGCTGGCTGACTTCCCCACGCAGCAGCAGGGACGGCATCTCGGAGCACCGCGGCGGAGGGATATTAAGTTTCAACAAAACAAG
Organism: Opisthocomus hoazin; assembly: GCF_030867145.1. Lineage (NCBI taxonomy): Eukaryota > Metazoa > Chordata > Aves > Opisthocomiformes > Opisthocomidae > Opisthocomus > Opisthocomus hoazin. The sequence goes on along the minus strand of NC_134427.1, from coordinate 1,969,934 downwards.
CCCAGAGAAGCCGGTGAATATGGTCGGAGTTCTGATGGCAAAAAGTCAGGGTTTGAAAGGAGCTTGGAGCACCTAAAACAATTGAAGGCGCAACGGGGCAGGAGCTTGCAATTCTGCTGTGCATGAATAGAAGGAAGAAGCAGCTGAATATCAGGAAACGTTTTCTAACAATGCAGACTACCAGGCTTCGGTGGAGACTCCCGAGGGAAGTGGTGAAAGCCCACATGGGCTGAAGAATAGAAAACTAGACAAAAACCATAGCGTACGTGTACTGGAAAGAAACCCTTCAGCGCAGCGATACACAATTCACAGCACCGAGTGAACGTAGCATTGCTATTATTAATGATGTCTGTAAGATGCATTTTTTGATACGCAGATTTAGAAGAGCTCTTGCAAACGCTGAGGCTGCGACTTTCTGCGCAGGTCTTCTCCCTGCGGGGTGGGCAGTAGAGAAGGGGGAGAGGGGACGCGCTGCCCGTCATCGCAGCCCTGCATTTCCCAGCAACGTGAAACGGTTGCCTCGGCAATCTCTGACCCTAGGAGGAAGCCTGTTTGCTGCATTTTCATAAGAAATCTGAATTAACCCAGGTCCCGTTCCCTCTAGAGGGCAGCTGCTTCCCTGGGAACCGCTTGGGAGAGAGACCTCCCCACCAGCGTGTCCTGGGTCCCACTTCACCTGCAGTGAGTTTTCAGGGCTTGCAGGGTTTTGTCTGTCCCACAGACCGATGCCGGGCGATTCACAGCCCCATCGCGCTCCCCCCGCCTTCAGCCCTGTGCCAGCCTCCACGGCTGCATCACCAACAGAGAACAGAAAGAGCTAAATTAGTAAAATTCATCGTGCTCTGTAGCTTCACTGTCTTGAGAGCCTCCTGCAGCATCACAACACACAACAGCATAGAATTTATTGATGAAAGAAATATGCTAGAATGAATGAAAAATTCAATATTTCCAATTTTCTTTAGCGTCCAAGCCACTGCAGTACCTAGGAGCTGGTATAGCCTGCGGTTCCCCCCTGGCTTCTCAGTGGTCTTAACACAAAGACGACTGTTTGGGGCACAGCTAATGCCCAGCTCTGCGGTGAGGTGCGTGCCGCTGCACGCCGAGGTCCAAACCTTCGCTCCGTGCTTGTCCCCGAGGGCCTGGGTTAGTAAAGCGTATTAACGGGGCTGATCTTGCCAAGCCGTGTGCTTTTCTGCTGCACAAACTTCCAGTCGGACAGTGTTGTGCAAATCAAAGCAGTATGATTCGTGTTGCCCCACCACTTAACTCCAGCTCTCCACCAGCCCGTTGTTGATAGGACTTTGGCATCGCGTCAATCTGATCGCAATTAAGCTTTTTACAAAGCGTCGTTCAAGGCTGGCTGTTCTGGTTTTGGTTGTTCGTGCTCTGAAAGGTTCTCCACAATGGATGTTCCGGGGAATATGCTGCCATCTGTGTTGGTAATGCCCTCGTCTGAGAGTTTTGATGATTTTTTTGTGGCTCATGGAGACTGTTTGGGTACTAACTTGTTTGTTTTTCTGATTGAAAAGTCATTTCTGAGGAGAGAGAAGTACACATTTCATGCCCTAGGATTAAGCAATTTTTTCGGAAGCCTTTTTCTATCCACGAAAGACTTTCTTAAGGTTTCTTCTACCAGAGACTCTAGAAAAATGCCTGTGTTCCTAACGAAAGCAGGACATTATGTGTAGAAAAGCAGTAAAGAGGAAAGATTCTGACACAGGTATCAAGGCCTGAGTGTGTTGCCAATACTTATATATAAAATAAAATGGAGCCTGCATTTCATTTTGGAAATAGACTGTATTTCCAGCTGCAGCTTGCTGCCTTGGCTCACTAGAGTCTGCAGTTAGGGCTGTGTACTGAGAAGGAGCAAACAGTCCCTCTCCACGTCCGAGCAGATGTGGGACAGCAGCAGCATCCAGCCAGCGACTGGAGGAAGGTCTGTACCTCGGGATCCCCCCTTCTCATGGGGAGGTGGCCGGTTTCTTAGGTTTAGACTTGGGCTGCTTCTTTTCCATGACATTCTTTCCTCCTCTTCTGTCTCAGGACATTATTTTGGCATTTGGGGCACGTGTGTGTGTGTTTTCTTTCTGCAAATGACCTTAATGTGCAGGAAATAGGCTGGTCAAGTCTCTATTTCACATCAGCTTATAGAGAGCACAGAATCTTTCTCTCTGCTGTGCTCTGCGATTCGGACGTCCTCCCCTGCTTGCAGTCCACCTCACCCAGAAATGATCGGGAAAAGATATTTCTTTAACGTTTGACTGTTTGACCCAGCACAGGAATTGCCTATTCCAGGCTCTCTCCAGCGTGTCTTGTTTTTCTCCACTTTGCCCTGGACCATTATATTCTGCTCCGTAAGGCTATGAACTGCTATTGGCATCTGTGCTAAAGCAACATAAAATAAACATCAGGTATGAAAAGAAAAACATCAGCCAATTTCCTTTTATTTTAAACTAAAGACAACTTGCAGTAATTTAGTGTGAGTTGAGCGTATCAAGGTTTCCCTGGCGTGAGAGAAGATCCCTCCTCCGTTTGACTGAAAAGTCTCTGTTTGATTAAAAATCCTCCTGTATAGAGGCGCAGGAGCCAGCTGCCCTCCGAGAGCACGTGTGTCTCCTTGGTAGCCTTCAATGAAACCTTTCCTTGCGGGTGGCCCCAAAATGTGGCCCATCAGGGAGCTCTCACAAACTCCTCCTGGTGCACCAGGACCTGACCTTCTTCCTACCGACTCTCCCTTTCTCCAGGACCATCATAGCCTCGAGTAGACACTTGGCATCCAGCCTGAAGTTACAAATCAATCCCAAAGCTTCTAGTCCACAACCCAGAATTCATGCTCAGGCTCATGCTGAAGAAACGTGGTTGATGGAAGGCGTGCTGTACATCACCAGACGTCCTCTAGAAAGTGAATTCAACCAGTTTTTCATGAAGTCACCAAGAGAAAAGTTATTTATGCACTCCTCAGTGATAGCTTCCACCAGCAAGGAGGCAATGGCAAATATCTAATTACATGTTCCAGTATGGCGTGTTGGGCAGAGCTTAGCTTAACGGTGTGTCACTGATACAGGACAAGCTGTGCAGCTTGTGAGGTGCAGAAATATGGATGAGCCCAGACTACAGGGTTTTGAACTGAACCTTCTCGCAGACTTGGGGAGCTCAGAGCACGCATCTCAGCCCGAGCCACCTTGAAAATGCTGTCGCTGGTGCCATGGTTTGAAATACAGAGGGGTGCTGTTAGCAGAGAACAACAGATGGTCTCAGTTCGCTCCCTTGGAGTGCCAAGGAGGGCTGCGGAGAGGCTTGGGGTGTGACACCTGGACACTGCTCGGCTGCTGCCAACAGGTTGGGGCGCAGAGAACGCAGATGTCACATCCTAGCCCTTGCCATGTTCCCCGGCCTGAGGGTACAGTGACAGCAGTGCCTCGGGACGCCTGTCATGATGAATGTTTCTGTTTCTGGGACAAGACTGCCATGGGGCACTTCAGCACAAGAGCAGAATTTGTTCCAACACTAGTGACCTGCTGAGATACATTTGCAGCTCTCAGCTGCTCATGGCGTGGAAAGATCCTGTGCCCAAGGCTCGCAGTGACTGAGACCCGGTGGTCCTTCTAGAGGAGATGGGGGTTTCTGCAGTGCCATCAGGTTGAAAAAAGAGCACCAAGGCAAATAAATGCAGAAGATATACTGAATAAAAGCTGCTTTTCTAAAAATGTTTTTACTCGTGAAAGAGGAGGAGCTTGGAGAGGCAGCTTACCAGGCCAGGGAAAGGCCACCCTGTCTAGGAGCTCTCTAGATAAGAATGGAAATCCTTGTGTGATGTCTCACTTTGTTATCAGAGGGGAAGAAACACTTTTAAAAGCATTGTTTTCCAGAGCAAAGCAACACCAACAGGGCAATGATTCTTTTTCTTTTACCTTTTCTCTGTTGACTCGCAATGGCCTTACAAGCCAAGTCTTCAAACCACCCTCCACTGCTATCCCTTTGCCCTTCTCTGCTGTGGGCTCTGGGTTTGATCAGTTCCTGTTACAACCAGGAGAGGTTTTTGCTTCCATGCTGTCCTCCCTCCCTGGCCTGAGCCTACCCACCCACCTGGGGCACCACGTCCTCACCCCCTGCCCATTGCTTCCCACCACCGTGGCCATCTCACGCCCTTCCATCTGCCCTCTGGGCACCGAGTCCTCTGCTTCGCTGAATGCACCCTTGCTGCACAGGAGCTGCTGGTGCTCTGTGTTTGATGCCAGGGCTAAATGTTAGCTAATTTGTCCCCTCAGCAGACTTGGTGCCCTGCTGGGTCTGGATCAGGACAGGGTTCACACCAGACCGCATCCCTCCTTCCATAAGACACTCAGAATTTTGACTAAAGCTTTCTTGCCATTCAGTGCCCTGGGATTTAGTTGACAAAGTGCCAGAGCCTTTGTGAAATCAGCTGCTCCTCTGAGATTTGACCGTATTCAGACAGTCCCTTCCCTTCTGGTTTTGTGCGTTATGTGGTACCACAGCAGCGGGGATCACACGTAGAACTTGGGAAGGCTGAAGAGCATCTGGATTTCAATTTGCAGTTTTGTTTTTCCTTTGCCCAAAGCTATTTTTAATGCGGAATTTCTCAAATTCAAAATTCAAATAGCATTTTCATCCAAATGACATCCTGACAGTTTGCACCGACGCGGAGATTTTCATCTTGTCAAATTCCCCGTGACCGATCCGCTGCCGTAGCTCAGCTCCCGCCGGAGCACGAGGCACCGCAGCCCCATTGCACACCCTCGCTCGTCGTTCACGGGCTTCCTATTTTATCGTCACTGAGTGAACAGGGAAGGACAAATGCATGTCCTGCAACCTGGAGAAAAACATAGGCTTTATTCCCAGGTTCATGTCTTCCCTTCTTTACCGTCCTTCTCCTCCTGTGGGAGAGGATTTACTTAAAGGAAGGGTTTTACTTCACATTTAATGGTGTTATTGACTGAAGTGAATGGGCTAAAGCAAATAAACCCCTATAGTTTTACATAGTCTTTCCTGCTGGTTGCAAAGTAGTTTCTTGTGTCTTGTGGTGTAGTTTCACTAACTGGTAATCACTGTAATCATCGTGGGCTCCTCCAAGGCAAAGTGGCTGTGAAATGGGGGAAGATGGGATGCTTGGTTGTTTATAACGGCACCTGAGTGGCTGCTGCCCGGGCTGCGCAGGCACCCGCTGCCCTCGGGTGCGGTGCTGTGGGCTCCAGGACTGTTTCATCCATCGCTGCCTTTGCCAGAGCCACAGGTGTGTGATGTTCAGCAAAAAGCAAAGCGGAGGATTTTCATCTAACTCAGGCTAGGATTTTCATCTAACTCAGCTAGGGAGCGACGCAGCCGCGGCCGGCGGGTTTGCTAAGGCTTTGATGGAGCTATTCTGTATTTGTTGGAAACGGCTTTTATTAACCTCACGCAACCAAAAAGCTTCCGAATGGCCCAGATCCAGAGTCCTTCACCCCTGGGCCTGGCTCAGCGCTGCCTGTCCCGGCGAGGGCTGGGCCCGTCGGGAGCAGAGTGCTCAGCGGGCGACGACCGGCCACGGTACCCGGTTTGGCTGCAGCGTTCCTTCAAGCAGGAGCACACGGCAAGGCCCCCATGGCGGGCTCGCCCTGCTCCCCTGGCAGAGGGGCATCTCCTCTCCTGCCATCGCCCTTTTTCAGCTCTGCCTGCGCTCGGGTTTGGCTGCCGGCACGTGAGCCCTGCCAGCCCCCGCGTACCCTTCCGCGCTGGACAGTCCTTTCCTCGTCGGTCACCTCTGCGCGACCATCGCCCTACCCAGGTCACTGCAGACTCTCACCACGTGGAACACGGAATCTGATCTCACCCTCCTGCCTCTTCTGCGGGCTTGGGGTGTGCCATTGCCCCGCTTGCAGCCAAGCTGCTTTTCCTGCGCAGGGGCTGCAAGGAGCAGAGCTGCGAGGCAGAGCCCAGCCCTGGGGAGAGGCAGCTCTGCTGCAGGAGTGTTTCCTTGCAGGGCTTCCCAATTCAAGAAAGATGAGGAGCTACTGGAGAGAGCCCAGCGCATGGCTACGAGGATGAGGAGGGGACTGGAGCATCTCTCCTAGGAGGAGAGGCTGAGGGAGCTGGGCTTGTTCAGCCTGGAGAAGAGAAGGCCGAGAGGGGACCTTAGAAATGCCTCTAAATATCTGCAGGGTGGGGGTCAGGAGGATGGGGCCAGACTCTTTCTAGTGGTGCCCAGCGACAGGACAAGGGGCAACGGGCACAAACTGAAGCCTGGGAAGCTCCAGCTGAACCCGAGGAAGAACTTCTTCCCTCTGAGGGTGACGGAGCCCTGGCCCAGGCTGCCCAGGGAGGCTGTGGAGTCTCCTTCTCTGGAGATATTCCAGCCCCGCCTGGCCGCGGTGCTGTGCCCCTTGCTCTGGGTGACCCTGCTTGGGCAGGGGGTTGGGCTGGGTGACCCACATAGGGCCCTGCCAACCCCTTACATTCTGTGATTCCGTGATTCTGGCTGGAAAACGACGAGTTTTCAGTCAAGCCAGCATCTTCCAGCGGGCTCTCAGCTCCGTGCCGGGGGGGTCCGGCTCCAGCTGCGCTGTGCTGGGGTTCAGGACAGGAAGCAGAAAACAGCAAAGGGAAGTGCTGGAGGAATTCAGGGAGAGAGAAAGTAACTAAATAGCCTGGAATCCATCCAAAAACTTGGGGTTGTCACCCCGTCTCCTACAAAAGTGTAACAACTGCGCGTGGCCTGGCCTCTGTGCTGCGTGTCCTCCGAGCAGCAGCGTGCAGGGCAGCGGGACCGGAGCAGCCCGAAGTCTCTCCTGGGTATGGGGTTCAGACCGAGCTCCAGCTCCAGCCCTTGCAGTGCAGTTTTCTGCAGTGGCACAGGCAGGTTTTGCTCTGGGAGCGCTCGCTGGGGCAGCGGCATGGCTGGGCTCTGCTGGAGCTTGTGATACATGTTCTTCTGTGAACTTGAAGCGACTTCTCGGACCATTACAAGCGGATGCTATATTTATCCTAATGCTGACACATCTTTAAATAGCACGGTTGCACGGCAAGGTCCCTGTTTCAAGAGTTTACCACTATCAGTTTTGCCGAGCGTAGTTCATTCAACGCAGTTTGAAAAGGAGCAGAGCCTCCCTAAGCGCCACTTTGATCCTACTAACGTTTTTCTGACCAGAAATAGTTGCCAGAAACTCTCCCTTCTCTGTCAAGCCGTTGTTACACCTCTTCTGTAAACATTCTTTCCTCTCTTTTTGTTTTCTTTAGCTTTCCCAAACCACCTCTCCTGCCATCTTCCAAATCCTGCTGAGCTGCTTCCAAGTTCCCCGTCGCCCCCCTTTCTCAACACACTGCCCTCGACTGCCAAGCGCGCGGTCCTCCGCCTCACCTTGGAGTAAATGGCTTCTTTCTAAACATCCCTGGAGAAGTATGACTTCACCTCCTTGGCTGGGGTGCCCTGCTCCTCTATGGGTGGGACATCTGTTTGCAGTGGGAGGGATAGAAAAGTGTAGCCTTTTATTTTTTTTCCAACTTCTTCTTGGCTCTTCACACTTCAGCTTGGCTTCTACTAATTTATAACGATGGCAGATGCATCCTTAGTGACAGGAGCACTCTGCAGGTCCCTCTGGCAGCTGCTGGCTGATACCATGCCCGTGCCTGGGGAGCTGTGGCCAAGGCAGAGCTGGCCCAGCTGGTGGTGAGCACAGCCCAGGGTTCAACGCACTGCTTGCGTTTCCCAATCTCTTTCTTTTTCATGTGCTTTTATTTATTTTTCCGACTGCGTTATCTTTTAATGAGGACAGTGTCTGCAAACGACAGTTCAGTCTAAGCTTTCAGCAGCACTAACAAAACACTGTCCACGGGAAATGAACCAGAATCAAGGCCTTTTTGGGTGGTAAGCAGTGGTTGCAGCAGCCTTGCAACCATTTTTGGTTGATGAGGGGACTGGAGCATCTCTCCTACGAGGAGAGGCTGAGGGAGCTGGGCTTGTTCAGCCTGGAGAAGAAAAGGCTGAGAGGGGACCTTAGAAATGCCTCTAAATATCTGCAGGGTGGGCGTCAGGAGGACGGGGCCAGACTCTTTCCAGTGGTGCCCAGCGACAGGACAAGGGGCAACGGGCACAAACTGAAGCAGAGGAAGCTCCAGCTGAACCCGAGGAAGAACTTCTTCCCTCTGAGGGTGACGGAGCCCTGGCCCAGGCTGCCCAGGGAGGCTGTGGAGTCTCCTTCTCTGGAGATATTCCAGCCCCGCCTGGCCGCGGTGCTGTGCAGCCTGCTCTGGGTGACCCTGCTTGGGCAGGGAGTTGGACTGGGTGACCCACAGAGGTCCCTTCCAACCCCGACCATTCTGTGATTCTGTGATTTTTAATACGGGTTCTTTATCTGAAGAAGGGGGCAGGAAGAATCTCAATAAAGCCATCTGATGGAAGGAGAAATCTTGCCCAATGCATGGGCTCAGTTGGTTTGTGTCGCGTGAGGGTCACATGAGAGCAAGCTGAATTTAAAATCCCACATTTCTCATCCTCAGACCCTTTTATAGGCAGCACAGCTTCCAGTTAGTTAAACGTGACACTGCAGCAGGGCTGGCAGTGGAGAAGGGGAGCATGCAGCCAGCCCTGCGACCATGGCCCGCTTCTTCCTAGGGAGAGCAGGGGAAAGGAGCCGCTGAAATGGCCCCTGCTTCGTTTTTGGAGATATTGCCACACCCAAAGTCACAGCAAGCACCGTGACTTCTTGTCACTGGAGAAACTCGTGATAACATACCCTGTTCTTCACCCCACGTTGCCATGGCCGTATCTGTGCCAAGGGAACGCCGTCTCTCCGTCCCTGGCGTGGGTCTGTGACCCACCTCTTGCTTCCCTTCCAAGCCGCTGCTCAGTCTTTGCTCTCCTCCTCGCTGGGACCCTTTTGCTGGGCCCTTTTCAGTTTAGTTTTGCCACGAGCAGAAGTTCTGAGCGTAGCCCTGTCTTTGCAGAGCGTTGGGGTTAAACTCTCCCCTTGTTTTAGCAGAACACATGGTTTTGCTTAGCGCTAGCTAAGGAATGACAAGCCGTACGTCTTGAATATGTATCTGCCAAGGTAAGTAATCTCTGCTGTGAACTCGAGCAATCAAAGCTCGGGGTTATTTGTTTTCCTATGCGTAGATTTACCAGCTGCTGGTCTCTAGCGGGTATTGATGTTTTCTTTCTTCTAACCAAGACGTCATTGCCGTGTTTAGCCAGGCGGTCTGTCCTCTGACGTGCCGAGGGTAGCTGGGCACACCGCGAGGCTGTTCCACCGCCCTCCCGCGTGCCGGCGGCGGGCAGGGACAGGCAAGGAACCCAATTCGCTGTTTCCACCGAATCTACCAGGGGATGACAGGTACAAGCAGGGTTTTACACATCCAGACAGCTCCCTGTAGTCAGCCCCCAGCAAAGGACTCTCAGAAATCTTCATACAGGCTGTTCCGAGTGCCACCGGCTCCTGAAAGAAATGACTGGATATTTTATATCAACATCTCTGAAATGTTCAGCGTGTGTTTGCTTAAGGAAAATAAGGTAAAGCCTGGCTGTAAAGGTGTGTATGGTGTCTTGTGAGATTCCTGAATATGTTTCACTTTGATTTATGTGTTAGTTACGTTCTGAGGGAAAGCTTTGCAGGAAGAGCGTATCCTGGAGCCATCACCACTAGATCCAGAATCTTGTCCTTCACAGGTGGACATCTGCATTCACAAAACTCGTGACAGCTCTCCAAGGCTTCCCTGCTTGCTACGTGTTGCTTTGCCCCGCCAGCGGATGTATAGCTCTATCTACACCAGTGTCCGTGGGCTGGACACGCTGGATGAGGGCAGCTGGAAGCTATTTGTGCTGTTTAGGATTCAAATCAACAGTTCTCCCTACACCTTACACTGAAAAATATGAAGTGTTTTGAGCTTTGACTATCAGATTTATAAAGTCTGTGCAGAAGGAGTATCTGTTATGGAAGGCATTTGTCAGTAAAGGATGAGGAAGGGTTTACTATAAAAAATGGTTGTGTTTTGCAGGACGGCCTTGGCAGCATTGACACAGATGAGGTTTTGAGACCATTTTGTTGGCTTGTACAAGCTGCTTTTACAAACAAAAACAATTTTCCACACTGTCGTTTAGAATTTGCTTCCTACCTAGTGTCTTAGCCTCAGGCAGGTGTGGGGAGAGCAGTGGTATCAATTTAGCCTGCAAACAGAGCATTCCGAAGTTAAGAAATGCCACGATTTCAGTCATCGGCACATTTTTTGTACCAGCAAGTATGTTTTCTCCATAAGCTGCCGCTCCGTTTTGGTGCACAGGATGATAAACAGCAGGTTTCAGAACCTGAAAAAATGGCAAAGTCTTTACAAAGGAAGAGTTTAGTCTAGCTCAGAGGGTTTTCTCCTTGCCAGATTTCAAAGACCTCCTCAAAAAATGACAGCGACAGAGATTCTTGGGACAGTTTTGGGGAAAATTTTAAAACTCAGCTTGGGAGCTGTTATCACTTGCCTTGATAGCGGAGAAAAAGAGATTTGATTTGGGTATGCTCTGCTGACTTCAAGGACCGTTTCTTTTAGCCCTGGAGCTGTTGGAGACGCAGACAGGGACAGAACACTTCCAGCCCCAGGGAAGCTCTGGGAGCAGCCCTGCAGCCTGCCTGGACCCAGCACTTGCCTGGAAAACCTCAGCCTGTGCTCCTGGCCGTGTCTTGGGGGTTTTTTTTTGGTCCAGAGAGCCACAGGTGAAAAAGCAACTGGCACACAGCCTGGTGTAGCTGCATATGTGAAAGCAGGGCCAGAACCCAGCGAAAGCGCCTTTGGGGAGCAGAGCTGGGGGAGAGGGGTCCCCGGTCTGCTGGGAGGGAGCGGGCTGTGCTTCGACTCGGAGAGGCACAGACAGAGTAATGCCACTTTTCCTGGCTGCAGGCAGAAGTGTCTTCAGCCTGGCAGAAGCGCAGAGGGCAGTGCCTGCGTCCCGCTTCTCTAAGGTGAGGTTTGAAATTGGGAAGGGAGAAAGGAAGGGAAATTTCTGGTCCCTGCTCGCCCAGGGAGGAGCTGGTGCTCCCGGGGAATGAGCAGAAGGGAATGCTGCACAAACCTGCTACAGAAACCAGGAGAAATGATATAAAAAACCCCATCAAGTGCCACAAAACAAGCGCTGGAACATAAATACAGCAAAATCTCTGCTCACCAAAGCCCCCCATGCTGCAACCAGGGAGCAGGCAGGAGCCTGGCTTTCGCCCGTCTGTCCTGAGCCTTTCCATCGGTCGGTGCGGTACTCGCTGTTCAGTTCTTTTTATTGGGGTGAGTTTTTCTTAACCAACCCGGGAGCATCTCCTGAGCTGTATCACTGCTGAGCATGCTCTGAGCTCTCGACCAAGGGCACTGCGCTGAGGTTGCTCTGCTGAGCAGGTCTCCAGGAGCACCCAGCTCTGCCTGGGCGCTGCGCTTGAACCTGGCTCTTAAACATGGCCTGAACGGCGGCTGAGAGATGCAGAGAGGTCACAGCGTGTCCACCAGACACAAGCCCTTTAAGGCAGCCCAGGGACTGGGGCTGGACCAACGACTTTGTGAGCAGAGGGAGATCTAGTAGCCAGTGTCACTATGAATAGCCCGCTTGTAGAAAGGCTGACGTGCAATTTGTACAAGCGAGGAGACGGCGCAAGGAAAAACAACGTTCAATGAAATCTTTTAAAAAGCTCTGCTTTTTCAGTCCACGTTTAACATTTAAACTGCTACGAATCTGATACCTCCAGTTTCAGACTCGTTCCATTACAGAAGCGCACAGAAGGGGGGAGAGAAAAACTCGTTTGGCTTGATTTTCAGGTAAACTTAGACTTCTTCATGAGCTTTTTTCCTGGCTCTCTACGTTAGTGGAAAGCAGATAATTTAACACATTCTTACAGCCTCACAGCAGCATCAGTGTTTTGGCTAACAGCAGTTCTGTGGGTGACTCGGAGAACAAGTCCCGTTTTCTACGTATTGAAGAAGTAGCCACCTCTGTCATAAAGAAACCCACGTTTGTGATTCAGAATGGGGTATTCTGCAGAGTAGAAAGTTTGTAGAAGAGCTGTGGGGGATTTCCCACCCGCGGGGTTTCGGACTGTCTTACCCACCCACCACCACCCCCCTCCCATAGCTGAGCTTGGTACAGAAACGGAAAGGAGAGAGAGGAGAGGAGAGGAGAGGAGAGGAGAGGAGAGGAGAGGAGAGGAGAGGAGAGGAGAGGAGAGGAGAGGAGAGGAGAGGAGAGGAGAGGAGAGGAGAGGAGAGGAGAGGAGAGGAGAGGAGAGGAGAGGAGAGGAGAGGAGAGGAGAGGAGAGGAGAGGAGAGGAGAGAGGAAGATTTCTGTTGGAAGGGACCTACAACGATCACCTAATCCAGCTGCCCGAGAGGAGCCACAGCTCCATGTGTTTGGCTCTGCTAGGACCGTGCAAAGCACCGCTCCGGTGTCTGAAGGGAATTCTTTGAGGAGGCTTTAACGATGGGCGGTTCGTTAGCTTAGAAAGATGGTGTCTACATTTTCCAGTAGACCCAATTAAACTGCTGGATCTCGGGCTGAGCTACTGATGGGAGCTGAACCTGTTGTAAAGCTGAGAGATTTTTTTCCTAAAACCAAGTAAATTTGGCTTCTGGAAAAGATTCCTGTGCCAAGCACAAGCAGGTATAAATACCAAGAGGTGCAGCCTGAGCAAGAGCATGAGATCCAAAGCCATAAACTCGGAGGAAGCTCAGCTCGGTGTTTTATGGCTCTGAAATGGCTGCGGAACAGTGCAAACATGCCCTGGTTGACTTTAACTCTTTGGGGACCTGCAGCCATCTGCCACGGCAGCACGGAGAGCCACGCAGCCACCGAGCCTGCCCGAGCAGGGGGAAATGTTGGAGACAGTTGACAGAGGCTTAACTGCGACGCTGTCTGGGCACAGCCGTGCCGCTGGGTTGCTCACACTCTTGGGCTCATCTCTAACGTGCAGTTTTTCCAGCTGCTCAACAACAAAAAAACAAAAGCATAAAAAAACCCCATAAAAACCATTATTTTTCTCCCTTTCAGTATTAGAGAAATTCATCTGAGAAGTGCCCACAGCCTTTCTCTTGTTGCCTTTGCTGATTAACTCCTTGGCCCTGGAGGCAGCAAATATCATCTCCCATAGAGGACTGATGCAGACGTTCCTGTGCTCGTCTTCAAATCTGCTTATTCCCTCACGTGAAGGACCCAGCAGGGCTGACGTGAAGTTTTTAGGATGCTCTTCTTGCTGCTTCCTCTGTGACCCTGCGCACACCTACTGTCACAAAGTCAAGTCTGCGTTCCTTCTGCCTCTAACGAGGTAAAATAAGTGGGCTGATATTTTGTGTTCCTCTGCCTGATTGCCTCCCTCTTACAAATAAGGCGGCAGCAGCAGCAGCGTCAGGGTCTGTTCAGTTGTGTGTGTTTGGATTTTGAGCGGCTGATTGCCAGGAATCAGTACCTAGGATGGTCGACACGAGGTCGAGAGTGCTGCCGAGACCCGATTTTCAGAAAGCGGGCGCTCAGCACCCGAGAGTCAGCTCTTCTGTCAGAGTGGGTGCCCCAAAACGTGACGAACCTTTTAAACATCTCCATGAGTGTTGCTGGGGTGTCTTCCTAGCAGTTTTGCGTGCGTTTGCAAACGTGGCCTTGCATCAGAAATAAATATTTCAGATACAGCTGCTTTTACTGCTAGGATGGGGGGTCCTGGAGCTGTCAGCGTGTGACTACATCACAAGGCAGTGCTGTGCAGAGACCTGAGCTACTGCTGGAGAGGCAGCTCTTCCTGCCCTAATTAACTCTGCTGAGCAATGAAGCCTGCCAGCCAGGCAGGACCGGCCCGCTGACAGCCCCACGCTGTCCCGAGGATGCAGGGACTTCGTTCAGCTCCGGCGTCCCCGCGCGAAGCCCGTTGGGCTGAGCTGCCCGGGAGCAGCAGGCACCGCTCAGACTGGCACGGAAACCCAGGTCGCGCAGTGCAGAGCAGTTCTCTCCTGCAGACCTCTGGCAGACGCCCGGGCTCCCAGAGTCTGCTGGATGTTGCCGTGGAGAGCGTGAGCTATTTCTGGTCTGCCTCTTGCTGCTGTGACGGAGCGGGGCTGAGGGCAGGGAGCGAAGGCTGTGGGTCAGACGAGGTGGCCGCTCTGAAGGCGCAGGAGGGAGAGTGGCCGCCCCGCAACCGCCGTCTGAGGTACGAGCGTTTGCCAGCCAGCTACAGCCCGCGGGTGCTTCTGTGAAAATAACTTCCCGGCGACAACTGAAGCCTCACTTACCAGCCAAATGCTGGATGTGCCGAGCTGTCTCAGCCCTGCAACGAGCAGCGTAGAGCCCGTGAGTGAAGGGGTATTGTGTGCGCAGCCATCCCGCAGCGGAGCTGAGAGGGGTGGTGGAGGTGACAGAATCACAGAGTCAATCACAGAATGTCAGGGGTTGGAAGGGACCTCTGGGGATCCCCCAGCCCAACCCCCTGCCCAAGCAGGGTCACCCAGAGCAGGCTGCACAGCACCACGGCCAGGCAGGGCTGGAATATCTCCAGAGAAGGAGACTCCACAGCCTCCCTGGGCAGCCTGGGCCAGGGCTCCGTCACCCTCAGAGGGAACAAGTTCTTCCTCGGGTTCAGCTGGAGCTTCCTCTGCTTCAGTTTGTGCCCGTTGCCCCTTGTCCTGTCGCTGGGCACCACTGCAAAGAGTCTGGCCCCGTCCTCCTGACCCCCACCCTGCAGATATTTAGAGGCATTTCTAAGGTCCCCTCGCAGCCTTCTCTTCTCCAGGCTGAACAAGCCCAGCTCCCTCAGCCTCTCCTCGTAGGGGAGATGCTCCAGTCCCCTCATCATCCTCGCAGCCCTCCGCTGGACTCTCTCCAGTAGCTCCTCATCTTCCTTGAACTGGGAAGCCCAGCACTGGACACAGCACTGCAGATGGGGCCTCCCCAGGGCAGAGCAGAGGGGGAGGAGAACCTCCCTCGCCCTGCTGCCCACACTCCTCTGAATGCACCTCAGGATCCCATTGGCCTTCTTGGCACCCAGGGCACACTAACTGCATGGGCGTTTGACAAACTGGTGTCGCCTGAGAAAAAGTCAGGTTGGCCCCACGAAGTTGTGGTGATGCTCAGATAAAATTCCACATCGCTGGGGACAGGGCAAGGGAGATGCCACCCGCTCTGTCTTGCGAGTGCAGAAGTTTCAGCTGCTGCAAGAGGTGGGTGAAGTCAATGTGTCCTCCTCCCTGCAGAGCTGGCTGTGGAGCTTTGCCCTGGCACCTCGGTCCTTAGGCAAGGCAAAGCAGGACTTTGGTTACGGAAGAGCTGAAGCCAGGTGGAAACGCAGCCCTGAGGGAGCATCACTGCACCTAACGCCGCACGGACCGGGATTCGCCTGGTCTGGGAAGGGCTCGGGCAGCTGCAGGTCTGCAAACACCGGGGGAAATCTGGGAGTAACAGAGCCAGGGAGTAACAGAGCCAGGGAGTAACGGAGCCAGCCAACAATGGGGTGCTGGGGGACAGCCCTTCCCTGTCCCCCTCCAAAGAAAATCCAAGCCCGTGGTGAAGGGGCTTAAATCGGGAGCTCTGATAATTCATTTCCCCTTTTTTTTTTTATTGTTTTTTTAAATTTACTTTGTGATTTAAGAGTGCTAACGCAAACCAAAACTGACAATTTTTGGAGAGCAAGGGCGTATCTGGTTTCTGAGCAGCCAGCACCCTCTGGTGCTAAGGCTCCCCGAGCAGGCGGCCCCAGCCCTGGGCAGTCTGCAAAACAGGAGCAGCGGGGTGCTGAGCAGCGGGGTGCTGAGCACCGGCCGGGAGGCAAGCGGGCAGTGCTGCCGGCTGAGAGCACCCACCCGGGGCTCCCTGTAGCCCTTGTTTAACAGAGATCTTACTTCTCGCTACAGTTCACACACAAGCTCAGTATAGGAGGAGAGGGATGAGGCAGAGAGGGACTGATTTGCCAGGAGCTGAGCGGATTCAGAGTTTTATCCTTATAACAGTTTCATGCTCCCATTCCAGCTCACAGTGGCACAGACCTCTGAAACCGGCCCATTAAAAGCACGGCTCGCACCAGTGGACGCGTTTCACCTGCGTTCAGAGCCGTGCCTATTTACACCCGTGGCAAAGCTGGCCCTCAAGAGCTGCTGTAGCAGCGTGCAGGTGAGCAGGACACGGCCTCCGCTCCTCTATCCCGAGCCGAGGAGCTCCAGCTGCTCATGGGTTTATGAAGTGCTGTTACAGCTGTGGCTGGGGCTCACCTGTGCCTGATAAATACCCCTCCTCTGCCAGTGCCAGGCTTGGAGTCAGCAGAGCTTTGCAGCACGTGCTTGGTCATACCCCAGCCTGTTACAGAAGTTAAGCATCTGCTTATTTTTAAGCTTGTGCTGGTATATTTTTGGGGAGGGGGCTGATGTGCCAAGCAATGTGGTGTTGCCAAGCGGTGGCCAAGACCGGGTGTCCGTAACAGCGGCTCTCGCTGCCTGCCTGGAGCTTCAGGTAAGCCCTGCCCAAGCTGCCTTTTGCTCTAATGCTTTTAAAGAATGAAAAATACTCCAAAACTGTAAATAAGGGAATAAATATTCCTGCAGGTCATCTGCTGTTAATTTACAGTTGAAACAGTTCATTTTAATCCAAAAACAGCAGAGCAGTTTTCAGTCTCTGAAGACCATTGAATATTATACTCGATATCGTAAGCAAAAGGATTGCAGGGCATTTCTTTCCCCCAACTGTTTTGTTTCACCAAGAGCATTTAGTGCTTTGCCAAATTCAGTCTCTGAGGGTCACTGTAAATGTGTTCTCCTTCTGCTTTTCCCAGAATACTGAAAAGTGAGCTGTGGTTGTGTAACTCATTAACTATTCTTGCAATTTTAGCTCGGAGGCTTCTCTTTGTTAATGCACACAGATAGCTTGCTCTCACAGACGTATCTCCCTCTAAAAAAATAAGTATACGAGCAACCCGTACAGTGCTGCCACAGCAGATTGTTACCTGAAATAATGTGAATTATTTCTCTTGGAAGCCAGAGCAAACAAAAGAGCCAGGTTCTTTGATCTCTGGGTTGGGAGAGGCTGCTTGTGGCAAGGGGTTGGCCTCGCAGCTGTCACCATGGTCAGCTTTATATAGGAAACCTGTTTTCCAGATCATCTTCCGATATGTTGCTTCCTACCTGCAATATCTGGTACTCTGGGTGATCTTTTGTCTGTGTGGTGGTAATGGGAACCAGTTGCTTAAGAGCAGAGGCGAAGGTACAGACCAAGCTAACGAGCGTACCCAAACCGCTCCTGCCCTGGAAGTTATTCAGTCGCCAGGCAGTGATTCCTCCCTCCCGCTGCTCATCCAACCCACCGCGACAGATGGCCCTGGGCAGCGCGTCCCTTTGCCTGATTTTATCGTCCCTTTGTGAAGCGTTTTTGCTCTCTCAGAGGTCCCTTCCAACCCCGACCATTCTGTGATTCTGTGATCCCCCCAAAAAAAAAGTCTCAGGCATTGCTTGATTCCGCTCAGACCAGTTAGACTGCACAAGGCATGCTTCATATTAAAATTATATCGGAAAAGAGCAAATGGACATTGCCTGGTTTATGTCTTCATTTACATTTTTTTTGCCTGATGTTGAGGAAAGACCTTGGTAGGAAACAGCGAAGTTGTGCAGCTGGCTATGAGCACTGCAGGGTTCAGCATCATTTGCCATGCTCAGCTCCTTGCAGCTGCCCAGGGTTAGTTAATTATCTCCTTAAAAGAGGAATTTCTGTTTTTACAGGATGACTAGGAGGCTGGTGGCAACGTGCAAGAGAGCAGAAACCCAAATATTTAGGCAAACCCGTAAAACGCTTCCCATAGCTGACAGCGCAGCTCACAGAATTGTTCCCAGTCAGTCGTTACTGTCCTGGTGTCGGGTGAAGTCTTACTCTGCCTTGCTGCTGCCTTGGTCCCCGTCGTAACGAAGGGTGCTGCGGGCCGTGCCACGTGGCTGTCCTGACAGACCGCAGCACGTTGCCTGGGTCAAGGGACAGCTTTCAGGGTGCAGAAAGCTCCCGTAGCTTGGATGGCTGTCGGTCTCACCCCGGCTTTCCTTACTCCACGAATGTGCTCCGGGGCTGGGGAGGGTTTCACGCAGCCTTCGCCTGCGCGTGGCTGCTCACCCCCGCCATGGCAAGTGGTGTGGGGCATGAGCAGGCGACAGCACAGCTCGTGCACTCTGGATTTAAAAAATATCTGTACTGTTGTTGCTGAAAAGTATGAAATGGAGTCTGGTCTTACTTGACCTTCCTATTCCTTTTAGCCTTTTACACTAATAATAGGCACATGTAAGTGATTAACGCGACCTCGTGTGACTGTTTCTTGTTGTTCAGGCAATCCTCAACACGTGCTTTATCTTCCAAGCACGAGGTGGACGTGTTTGGCATCTCATACACGAAGGGCTTTGCCGGCCGGCGCCCAGCCACGCTGTCGTCACACACCGCTGCAGCGATAGCTCCCGGCTCCTCCCTGCACCCCTGCAACCTCACCCCGGGCTCGCTGTTGGGGGGGATCGCGTATTTTAGTATGGCAATAAATGCCTTTTTAATTTATGGCCTTAATATTCAAGATAAGCTAGTTCTTTGCCTGTGCTATACAGATACAGCCTTGGCTTCTCTTCTACTTCGTGAGCAGCAGTGCCTGACAGCTGCCGGGGCGGGTTCTGCCTTCAGCACACTCTCTTGACCCCCCCTGTGTTGCTGCCATCCATCAACAAGACTGGGTGGATCCCTGTCAGATGCCAAAACTGAGGATAGAGGGGAAAATCAGTTAAAATCTTAGAAAAACTTTCCATCTCCACGAAGAAATCTTGTTTTCTTTGAAAAACATGCAGTAGAAAGTTGGATCTAGGATCCACACTCTGTCCAGCTGGCAGCCAGTTCACAAAGCCATCCAAAAAATTGTTTTGAAACCGTGTTGTTGACAGGACCAACCATTTAACACACCAAGAGAGTTAAAAAAGAACGCAAATATTGCAGAAAATCAGTGCGTAGCACGTATAGCTTTTATGAAAATTAAGGGAAATTAAGACTGAAAATGTGTACGTATGGCAAGAGGTGCTGCCAGGTGCTCGGGTGAATCTCGGCCAGGTTTCCAGTCTTGAATCGCGCAGAACAGGGGCCGTGCGGCGCTCGCCATGGGCAGGCTTGGGGTGAACGGGAGCTCGGGCGCGTGTGCCTAATTCCTCCGGGCAGGTCGCACAGAACTGGACAAACCTGATCTTGACGCCGTGGCCAGTTCCAGAGGCTGTGGACGAGCTGCTCGCTGCTTGGCTGACTCTTCCCTTGGGCACTTTCTGGCTTTTTGACCAAACTCGCACAAAACGCCGCTGTCCGTTGAGGCGCGCTGTGGCTCGGCAGAGGCCCTGCGAAGTCTGGTGGCATGGCTGGGTCTCCTTGGGGTTGTTTGCATAACTTTCCACATGCTCTTGAGATTCAGAGTGCTTGTTTTGATCTTTGTTGGAATAATACTTGGAAATGTTGATCCACGACATAGTTTCCTACACCCTCCTAAGAGGTACAAGAGAATTAAAAAAATGTTGCTGGGTTTAGGGTTTTATGTTTTTCCCCAAAAAGATTGCTCTGGGGAAAAATCCTACTAGGTTTATGCTGTATCTGGGAGAAATGTTGGTTCTAGGTCTATGAAATCTAAGCATGGATGCCAGCTTGAGCAGTGCTGCAGTAGCATCACGGATAACGTAGGTTCTGCTGGAGCAGGGAGCTCCTGGAAATGGAGTAGAAATGCGATGGTATCCAAGGGCATTTAGTGAAAAATGTGCCATAACTTAAATGATTTGGTTTCTCTTTGGCTGTGGCTTGTGGCTGGAACTCTGGAAGCTTTCTGGCATTTCCTAGATCCCTCTGTTAACCTATGGGAAGAGCATCCCTGGGCGACTGGGAGCTGGGAGAGATCCACCAAATGTGAAAAGCCGTGGCCGAAACTAAATGCATAGATTGGAGCAGAGTCTTATGCTGGCAAACCTGTGATGGTTATGAATTCCATCTTGTTTTCTGTGCTCCTAGGACATGAGTAAGCAGCTGACAGTCCACAGTCCATAAAATGGCAGATGTGCACTAGCAGGGGTTAAAGCACGGAGGACCCCAACATACCGATCTGACCTCGCGTACCACGGGCCATCGCGGCTGTCCTCTTACCCTGTTCTGAGCTTTCCCAGTTGGAGACACCCACATTTCTTTGCAGTTTGTCCCAAAGCACATCAGCACGCTGCTTCCGCAGGGCTGCCGTGTGGCTTTTCTCTCCAGGGCTACACCTGCTCAGAAATATGAGGAAAATTGGTGGGCCCCGTAATATGAGGAAAAGAAGTCACAGAGCTTCGCAGCATTACAGAGGGCCACACGTTAAGTAGCCAGCTACGCCGGTCTGTGAGGACAAAGAAGATCTCCCCACCAAAAAGCTCCTCTTCCTGTCTGTTGGACCACAAAAACAGTGCTGAAGAAACACAGAGCAGCACAAGCTGCTCCAGGGGTTGTTTTTCAGGCTGCCAGAAGGGGAAAGTAACAGTTTTAACATGTAGGCAACGTATCACAGCGGCATGCAGGTCACTGCACACCAATTAAATTCAATTCTTCTTACAAAATAAGTCGTAAAATGTGCTGAAGTGATGCTTGTGTTTAGAAACAGTAATGAATGGCAGAGAGATGCACACTCAAAAAGCAGAAGCAGTCGTAGTTTAGTGGCAGGAAGGCATGGTGATGGGGAAAGCACCAGCCTGAACCGCCGGTGCCCAAAGCCTGGAGAACAGGGACCCCAGCATGACATGAGCCCTTTTCTCCCATCGCCTTCCCCATCCGGGTGGCCCTGTGGTGTCCAGTTTAACTGGCCAAGGCAGGGGCTTTCTGCTCCTCTTGGCCAAATACACCCCCTCTACAACACAGTCACGGATGGGAAACCACAGAGGATAAATGAGACTTGATACGTGCGTATATTCCCCTAACGCCCTGCCTGGGTCCTGCACTGCTGCTGGTCCCCAGGAGCACGCGGTCAATGGCAGAGAGTTCTGGTCTTGTCCTTTGGGCTTCTCTACGTGACCTGCCTTGGCCCAAAAGGCACAGGAGCCAATGCCTTTGGTATGTTCGCTTGGTCCTACTTGGAAGCTTTGCCTTGAGTGGTCCTGTCTAAGGCAGATCCATGGCTCGTTTACTCTGCCAGCTGGACCTGCCGTAAATGCGATGAGCTACAAATATCCTATACATAAATAAAAACAAAATTCCACTTAAGCGTCAGCGTAAGACCTACTCACTCTCCTTGCTCTGAGCAACTGTTTGACTGTTTGGAATGTAGTGATCAGGTATTCTGGAAGTTAAATTAATTTCCAAATCCATGCAAGGTCGCGGAGTAACTCTAAGACAAGGAGGTAAACTTGTTTTCCTTTCTATTTAAGCTTACTTTCGTTGTGTCCAGAGCATATCTGAGATAAACTTTGCACTAAACAAGTGAGTACCAGATTCTGCAAGGAAACATATTTTTGTCTTTTTTTTTTTTCCTTAAACTAGAGCTTCAAATGCATCCTTCTGTAATTCTCAAGGTCATTGTTAACTATTTTAAGTAGTTGGTCAAATGCCAGACTATTTTCATTGCCTGAATTTCTCTCCTTGGAGAGTTATTGCAAGCCATGAAATGTGGCATCTTCAACGTTTGTGTCAATGAGAAGCCCACTGATGAGCAGCTTTGCATCTCAGGAACTTGACTGAAGGTTTCTATTGTATGAAGTAGGACAAAGAGTTTCGTGGTGTACTTTATCACCAGATCTCTGCGGCATCCTGTACTGCAATTATTACAGGTTTTCTTTATCAGGGAAAAAGCGATCTCGTTTCTGGGTTTTGTAAGAAGTTTGGGCTGAAACCATCTGCAGTGCTCAGAAATAGTGGGGTGGAGCAGTTGCATGGGGTGGGAAGGCTCGGTTGCCAGTCATGCCCTCGGTGTTAGAGCATTCTCTCCAGGAGCATCCACTGGGCTGGGGACGGCAACATGACCAAATAGAAAGTGAATTTTTCTTTTCTTCCATCCCCAAGCATGGCGTATCAATCTGCAGTCAAAGCCTATTCAAGGCAGTGGGAGAACTCCTCCGTAGCTTGGGTCAAGCCTTAGTCTGCAGAGGAATACATGAGCAAGCCTCAATCTTACCATACAGTTTGGTTTTCGTTTTTCTCAATTTTATACTGGAAACAAACTCCTCAAGTTGGTTTTGTGATACACTTTTCACCATCGCTTCCCTTACGGAAGGAGCTGAGGGGGCTTCAGTGAGGCTGGCAGAGGGGCAGCAGGGAAAGAGCTTGTACCAGGCAGATACCACGGCTACGCTCTATGTGCAGATTGACCCAAAATGTCCAGATGCCTAATACCGTGTTTGCCTGGTTGTGAACTCTTATTTACTCTGAGAAAGAAGTAAGCAGAATTTTCTGAAGTTGGATTATGAACAGATTAGGCATCTGTCTTCCTTTTGTGAGAACAAGCGAGCTTTATTAGCCAGACTACAGACGAACCTGTACTTGACCGAGTGAAGTGCAGTAATTTTTATTTCCTTCAGAGCCCCAACTTTGATTTCTGTGCTTGATTGACACCAATACTCCAAAGTCTCTGGAAAGAACTGGGCATTTATCCCTTGGGCTGGCGTTCACTTCCCTTCGCGTGCCCGTAGGCGTCTGGGCTGGGCTTTGGTGGGTAACGTGCCCCGTGCTGACCGGCTGCTGCCCGCGGGCTGCCATGTGCTGGCGTGGGGGCTCAGGCTCAACGCCACGGCGGGGAGGGAAGGGCACGTGCTGCGGCCCAGCAGCAGGACACAGTGTGGGGACTCACACCGTGACCACCGGAGTGGCCTCTGGCAGTGGGAAGGAAAAGGCTGGACGGAGGTGTCAGCCCGTGATTTAATTAGCGACAGCAATGACCTTGAAGGATTTCATTAAAGAGATTATGAAAGGCGTTTTACTTTGTAGAGGAAACAATGAACTTCTGTTTTGCAACTAGCTAATCCATTTTTTTTCCCCCTTTGTTGTTTCTCCCCCCACCCCCCTTTAAGAGAAGGAGAGAGTAGAAGATATGATTAGTTTCTTCTTTCATTTCAAGTTAGTGTGGTCTTCATACAGTCTTCACCTTTTTAACCTTGCAGCTTCAGCTGCTCCAAATGCATTCGCCTGATGAGTTTATGGGCGACTGGGTTTGTTTGGAGGCAGCATATTTTGGCTCCCTAGATACTATCTTACAGCGAGGATCAACACTTCTAAGCGTGTGTTTCTACAGCCAGTAAATGACACGGAGGAGACGGCGAGGTTCACGCGATTTATCAGATGGTTGCACGGAGCCCTCGCCCAGCCCCGGAGGAGGCCGGAGCGATGCTCTTCGGTGCTCTTGGCAGTTTTGGGGGATTGCCATGGCTACGAGCTCTAGCAGGGAGACAAAAGATGATGTCTGCAAACCTGGCTGGCTAAAAACCTGGCTGCTGTATAAGAAATGCAGAGATGGTGCTCGAGAAGCCTACCGCTAGGGATGTTCTTTCTTTATGATCTCTTTTCTGGTCTTTTCGATACTTGTTTTACACAGCTGCCTCCAACATCTGCTTCTCATCTCTGCTCTTTAACCATGTAGGTATTCAAGGACGCCTTTCTTCTTCCAGCTGCTTTTTGTGCTTCCCGTGTTGTCAATGAAACATGCAGCTAACTGAATTCAAAACTCATTTTAAAATAGGCTGTTGCATATTTTACGCACAAATAATAAAAGGAGTAATGCCAACTGCCTTCCACATAAAACAAGATGGGGGAAAATAGCAAGATGAGCCTGAAATTCCTCAGGAATCTGCAAGTAGGCTGAGCCCTTTCTGTAGTTTCAAGCTGAGATCTTTTCCCACCTTTCTACCTGACAGCTTTTAAGGTGCTTTCCCGGCCTCCAACCTCTCCCTTCTTCGCTTGGGGTGATTAGGACCAAAGCTGTGATTCAGCCTTTTAGCCCAGGATCCATCCCCAGAGCTTCGGGCTTCCCGGGTGAGCAGCTTCTCCTGGTTGAGCATCTCGCCGTACGGTCCGAAACAGCCGATTCTTTGGCGTTTGGTGTTGGTGTGAAGATGTTGCTGAGCAGCACCGCTGCCCTGCGATGGCAGGTCTTCACCCAGCTGCACGTAGGAGCCTTGCACGTGTGGGAGGGTCGTGTTTAAGCAGCTATTCCGTACCAGTTTCACCCCGCAATCATCTTCTCTCCTCCTCCCCAGTAAATGCGAGGCTGTTGCTTTTGGATAAAGGAAGCCACGGCTCTGCGGCATTTCTCAAAAAGCAAATACAGCTTTTGACCTCAGCAAGGAGCAGAGTTTCACCGGGATTGAAGGTCAGCAGCTCCACGGGCTGTACAGGCTAGAGCCACCGATGCCTCCTCCCTCTGGTACTCACTACAGCCTCCTCGGAGAAAAGCCCTTTTTATTCTCAGAAAATCCCTCTCCTTTTGACATTTTTCCCGTTCTTTGTTATTTATGTCCTTGGATGACAATAAGATCCCTCACACTACAGTATCTCTGTATTTCTATGGCTGAGCTTCTCTTGCATCTTGAATCAGCCATGGGGCAGGCAAATCTGCATTTTCTCACGTCAGTGCTCAACAGCGAGGGTGTAGCCACGAAGCCCCACGACTGACTTGTAGGCAGGCTCCGGCAGGGTAGTCTGAAGCGTAACCAACCCTTCCAGCCTGGAGGGCAAACAGGGCTTGCATCCCCTCCTCGCCGTCACCTTCCTCTGAGCTACCTGGGCAAGCGGCCCATCGTACAGAGAACAGAAAAAAGCTGCCAGGTCACAGCTCTGTCTGATGTCTGAAAGGCGTAGGGGGTCTCACGGAGACAAACGCGGAGCGGGGCTGGGGTCTGCAAGCCCTGGAGGTCCCAAAGCCGGCCCCGCAGCGGAGCAGCACTGAGGTCAGCGTGCCTGGATTCACAGCCACCATTTTTCTTTAGTAGGCAGAGGAAAATCTGATGTGTTTTTGCGTGTTTGCAGATGGGAAAATGTAAACTATGGTAAAGTATCTGCTTATAGTGTGACCTCTTAACCTGAGGCCTTTTTCTGTTCTGGGGTGAATTCCAGCCAGCCACTGTGCTGCGGTGTTTACAAGGAAAGCGCCTGCTTTCTGTGTTCTCGAGGCCGGAGCGCGTCTCGTTAACAATCCTCTTTGGGAAAAGCAGGCCAGTTCGCATTGCTCGCCCCTGTAGACTTGCAGTAAATAAATATTCCTATCCGCTAATTAAAAAAAAAGAAAAAAAACTAAAATCAGATTTAAATAATCATTTGCTACCCCACTTGCTACCTCCTCTGGTTATGCATCTGTTCTGAGTTTTATAACACCGAGGCACGTGGTTGCTTTACCCCAAGCCAGCCCTGACCCCAGGGCTCGGGGCACTGAGTGCCCCTTGCAGCCGCAGCCCCGCACGATCACTTCTTTACACCAGGAGGGATTTAGCCCGCTCTGGGGCTTGGCCCGTGCAGGCTGGCAGCCGGACAGACGAGCCGGTGGACAAACCACCCTCCCAGCAGCAAGCCGGCTCCCCGCCGCGGCAGCGAGGACGGTGTGAGCTGGCGAGTGGATGGGTGGCAAGGCGATGGGTGCCGGCACCCCAGCCCCCTGCGAGCCCACCGCCCCTGCAGCAGCTGCTCTGATTCAGGGGCTGTTTCAGCGCAGGGCCGGGGTAAAGGACGGTTCCTGTGCGTGACAGGCAGGGTCCCACACTCCCTGACGGTCACCCGGCTCTGTAAACAGACTTCTGTGTGCCTGGCGACAGATCAGAGCCCCGCTAACCGCGCCATCCAGCTCTGCAGCACAGCTCCGCAGCATGCTCGCAGAAAAGCCAAAAACAATATGTTTATGAAATCAAAACATCACAAATACACTTTATTTACACTGCTGACACTGAAAGGAGAAACTGATGCTTCCGATTCGGGTGCTTGTCCAGCCTGATTTCAGGAGAAGATCAGAGGGAAGGAAAAAAGGGAATTGAAATGTACGGTCTGTCACATCGCCAGGTTTAAATATTATAAATTGTTCATGTGCTGCTATAGCTGACAGAGATGGCTTGGCTTTGCCAGCCGCCGGGCTGTGTCCCTCTGCAGATTGATTAAATCTGGTTAAATTGTTGGTAAACGCCAGCCCTGTGGAGCAGCCCCGTTGGCACTGCCGCTTGCAGCCCACCTGCAGCGCAGCCTCACCGGCGAGCAGGGAGAATCCCAGCCCAGGCCAGGGAGCCGGGCAGTCTGGAAGCTGCCGAAGGGCTATCGCTGCGCTTTAGCAACGTCCAGCAATGGAAATTGCGTTGGAGCTGGGTGTCACCTAGGGCAGCCCAGAGCCTGCTCCTGGAGGCACGAAGGCTCCGACCGGGAGAGCGCAGGGAGGTGCAAAAGCCTTGTGCACAGCCCAGAGGGGCCCTTGGCACGGGGACTTCTGTTGGATAATCGTCTTTATTGCCATAAAAGGTGAAAATAAAGCACGCAGTGAAGCGTTAAGCAGCGCTGCAGGCACGCTGGATGTCTGACTGAGCAGTGCCTGGAGAGACAGCGTCCTAAAACAAGGATCAGGGCGAGAGCCAGCCTCTCCAGAGCCCTGTCCCTTCTTAGAACGGACAGCTGGCAGGAATTAGATCATGAAGCACCTTTCATTAAAAATTCTCCCCAGAGTGCTGGCGGGGTGGCTGTGTCTCGCGGGCACATCCCTGCTGAGCGGCACCAGCACCCTCCCGCGTCCGACCGGCCTCGCCTCGGGTGCTCTCACGCCCGCGGCAGGTCCGTCCCGCGCAGCTCCGGGCAGCGCTCGCCTGCCTTTCCTTCCCGACAAGCCGCAGTGCGGATGTGAAACGTTTGCCGCGGCCTCGAACGTTGTATTGTTTCATGTGCACTATTTAGTGTTTTTACACCCGTTTTACCGCCGTGTGTGATTTGACAGGAGCACGTACACAGCATCCTCATCTTTGGGAATTATCCTAAAGCTCGGAGTTAAGTCTTAGTTACATCTCATCCCTCTCAGCCAAATAGGTGGACAGGGCAAACAAACAGCACGTTATAAAGCTGTCCCACTTTCTGCCTGAGATGAAAATAAGTTTTCATTTGTGGACAAGGACAGGAACCCAGGTCACGCCGGGCTGCTGGGTCTTGGGGTGGCCAGACCACTTTCTTCCCGAAGAGGCAGGACCCAAAGCGCAGCTGAGCTGAGTTGCAGCCGGGCAGCGAGGGCAATGTGAGAGGGAGAAATGCGGGAGACACAGGACCTTTTCCTGGGGTGTCCTGCGGTTCGGCCGCCAGCCCCGGGGCTAACCCTGCCCTGCAAGGGAAAGTAAAACCAGAGGAGTTATTGGGAGATGTTTAGGAAGTTCGCCCATCTTCCTCTGTTCTGGGGCTTTGGGGTCTGCTCGGAGGTCCTTTAAGCTGTGGCAGGGCGGCTCGGCGTGCGGCGGGGCTGCGAGCTTCCTGCGGCAGCTGTGCCAGGCTAAGGGCTCCCCAAAAAGCTGCTTTTTGGCACGTTCGGTTGTTTGGACTTTCCAGTAAGTTCTGGCTAGTTATTCAGTATCAAAGTAACAGGCTTGGGGTGGACCTGCTGGAGAGCAGCTCTGCTGAGAGGGACCTGGGTGTCCTGGTGGACGACAGGTTAACCATGAGCCAGCAGTGAGCCCTGGCTGCCAAGAAAGCCAATGGGATCCTGGGGTGCATCAAGAAGAGTGTGGCCAGCAGGACGAGGGAGGTTCTACTTCCCCTCTACACTGCCCTGGTGAGGCCTCATCTGGAGTACTGTGTCCAGTGCTGGGCTCCCCAGTTCAAGAAGGATGAAGAGCTACTGGAGAGAGTCCAGCAGAGGGCTACGAGGATGAGGAGGGGACTGGAGCATCTCCCCTATGAGGAGAGGTTGAGGGAACTGGGCTTGTTCAGCCTGAAGAAGAGAAGGCTGCGAGGGGACCTTAGAAATGCCTCTAAATATCTGCAGGGTGGGTGTCAGGAGGATGGGGCCAAGCTCTTTTCAGTGGTGCCCAGTGACAGGACAAGGGGCAATGGGCACAAACTGAGGCACAGGAAGTTCCGTCTGAACATGAGGAAGAACTTCTTCCCTCTGAGGGTGACGGAGCCCTGGCCCAGGCTGCCCAGGGAGGTTGTGGAGTCTCCTTCTCTGGAGATATTCAAGACCCGCCTGGACAAGGTCCTGTGCAGCCTGCTGTAGGTGACCCTGCTTCGGCAGGAGGGTTGGACTAGATGACCCACAGAGGTCCCTTCCAACCCCTACTATTCTGTGATATTCTGTGAAAGTGTAGGTAAAAATAGACGCGTGAAGGAAGAGAGGACTGTTGTTTCGTCTAGATGAAATCGTCTGTGTTTCCTTGTGAAAAGGATTCTTAACGAGGGAATTGGCTGAACCTTGCACATGGTGATTAATGTGGAGGGACAAAGCCGTGATCAGGCTGCCCAGGGAGCCGCAGAGCCGGTGGGATGTTGAAAGGGCCGCTCACTAAACCCAGAAGAGGGACAGCAGCGCCCGCGCTCCCGCTCCGACCATCCGCGCTGGCACCAGCGGGCAGCTGCTGCCTTGCGTGGCTGAGCCTGCACCGAGCGGGACCGAAACACAAACACCAACAGTGCCAAGCACGACACGAATCCCCAAATGCCACGAAACGAAGTCATCCGTTGTGGGAGGTGAGAAGCTGTTGTCTCCACGCAGTGCGGTGGCCGGGGGGGACCGGTGCTAGCGGCAGTGAGCAGAGCTCACCCAGCTCTGCTCCGAGGGGTTATGGTCCTCGCCCACCCCTGTTGCATCCTCACAGCCTTGCGTGCCCAAATGCACTGCTCGAGTCTCCGGGTACAGCCTCCCGGTGCCGCATCTGTAGCTGCAATCTGGTTTTCTGCTGATTATGGAAGATATATATGTTGGAAGATCTATGTTCAGGATGCCAGGAGCGCTGGGTCACGCAGCTGGAATCGAGCACTTATTCTTGCAAACGTCAAGCCGCGGGGTGGCTTCCAAGTCACCGTGTCATCCGATACCCCGGTAAGCTCCTGTTAAATTGAAAACCATATGTCACCGAGGGAGCTTTGTGCGGGCCGTGCAACCCACCCGCTCAGCGTGGGTCTGTGGGGTGCGGGCGGGAGTCCCGTGCTGACCCCTGCCTGCACGGGCTCGCTGTTCGCACCCTGAGCATTCGCCGTTCATCTTCAGGTGTGAGTGCGGGGTCACGCCATTACGACACACGGGAGGCTCCTGGCTGCCCTTAGACAGGGGCCAGACCCTGAGCGGGAGGGTTGCAGAGCAGGGTGGGACTCTCGGGTACCAGCAGCCCCCCGCTACTCCTGGTTGTCCCTCATCAGCTGCCCAGAAACTCGTTAGGAGAGGATTCCCATGAACCTGGCATGCAAACTGGTTAGGTCTGTCCCCCGGCTGGTCGCTACATGCTGCTGCTCCAGCACCGTCTCCTTGGGTGACCAGCGACAGGCAGGACGCTCCTGCCTTCCCTGTTGGCTGTAGTGCTCGTTAATCACGGGCGGTCTAAACTCTGGGCTTTATTTTCTCCTGTAAATGCCTGTTACTGATTATTTCCCCCCCCCCCGGCATGGATATTCTGAAGTTGTCAGGGGCGGTTTTGCCTTTGCTGATGGTTTTGGCAGAAGGCTGTGCGCAGGAAGATCGTTAATCCTGGTCCTGGAGGTCACCTTTATGGGAGCAAAGAGGGATTTCTTTTTCCCTATGGAAAAGGCGATTTGAGCCCTGGCCCAGGCTGCCCAGGGAGGCTGTGGAGTCTCCTTCTCTGGAGATATTCCAGACCCACCTGGATGCGGTGCTGTGCAGCCTGCTCTGGGTGACCCTGCTTGGGCAGGGGGTTGGGCTGGGTGACCCACAGAGGGCCCTTCCAACCCTGAACACTCTGTGATTCTGTGAAAATCAGTCTGATGAGAGAGAATTTTTGGCAACTAGAAAGTTTCTTTTTTTTAGGTGGCAACTTTAGTTCTCAGATTCCAGATGAAAAAATGAATTTTTAAATTGTAAAGGCTTTATTCCGTTGAAAATGCAGCTTTTTGCTGAAAAGAAAACTGCAGAGGAGTTGCAGTCAGCCATGGTATGGCACAGGCCCTTGATAGTTAAATGTAAGCTTGTGCATCATGAAAACGAGTATGCATATTTTTCTACTACAAAACTTCTCACTATTTAGGTCTTTTGCAAGCAATGCACGTATAATAACATACCTTGATTTTCAGATATTTCCTACATGCTGATTTCCAAAGCATTTGAGCATCCTGGGCCTTGGAGGGGGAGCTGGTGGGACGGTGTCAGGGCAGGGGGCTGCGTTAAAGATGGGGTGCCGGGGAGCGGGTCCATGCCCGTGCCGCCCCGCCGCAGAGCAGCGCCGCTTCCCTGCCCTCCTCCAGCTGCCGGCAGCCATCGCATCTTCCTCGGGCCTCCCTCTCCCGGTCTCGAGCAGTGAGCTCGTCACAGCCTCTCCTCCCTCATTAACCTTGCGTGTCGACCAACTAACGAGCCGCAGCATCCCTGAGCCCTGGAGCCTGCTGTCACCTCCGGCGTCCCACACCGATCACCTGGCTGCCACAAGCCAGGCACACGAGCTCAGCAATTATAAAATGCAGGGAATGGTAGAAAATGGCCTGGTTAGGTCATGTTTCTCCACCAGTCTTTATACTGGAGCCACAGCGACAATTTAGAAGGAAACAAAAAGCTGACTGCATTGAAGAGCCCTGCGAGGGATGGAAACGGAACCTCTCTTGCTCTTACAATACTTTCCCCAAGTATTAAATTGTGGGAGTTTTGTAAAATGCAAGCCTTAAAAAGCATGTTTGTAATATTTTTGCTTGGAAGAAGCTTTCTTCTGTCAAAGCTGTGGGTGACTCCTTGTCCTTCGGCTTTCCCCCTTGGGGTTATAGCGAGGACGCTGTTGTGTTGAAACCAAAGGCGATGAATCGCCGCGGTTTGTTGCTCATTTGTTTTGGATGGTTTTGGGAGACATGGTCAGCTGTAATACGTGCCTCTCCCCATCTACCCGCGATCATGCCGCATGGCCAAACCTGACGGCGATAAGGGCATTTAACTCATGAGTTTGAAAGATGCTGCTGGGGGTTGCTGCTGCCCGGCCGAGCAGGACAGAGCAGCTCTCAGCAGCCGCCGGGCAGCCCGGGGCTGGGCTGCTGCTCCGCCGAGCGCGTGCTGGAGCCGGTGCTGAGCGCTTCTTCATCGTCCGGCAAGCTTGGTACCCACCGGCCGAGCACAGGCTCGTTGGGGTGAGGTGTTCAGCACCTCTGCGGTGTGTTAGAAAGGTCACCGGGAGCCCTGCTCTGCAGCGAGCTCGGGTCTAGATCATTTGGACTAGATGACCCACAGAGGTCCCTTGCAACCCCTACCATTCTGTGATTCTGTGATTTAAAATGGGAATGGCATGAAGGTTCCTCTGAGCTTTCAATCAACTACAGGGTAATTTCACCAACAAGAAAGTAACCCTTCTCTGGAGATATTCTAGCCCCGCCTGGACGAGGTCCTGTGCAGCCTGCTCTGGGTGACCCTGCTTTGTCAGGGGGTTGGACTGGGTGACCCACAGAGGTCTCTTCCAACCCTGAACATTCTGTGATTCTGTCCTGGCGTGTAGCAGGCCCGTTAAAGCAGGTCTTCTCGGGGCAGCAAAGGGCTTCGCGATCTCCGGCCGCTGCAGAAGCGTGTGCTGGTCACGGCCGGAACTGGTCGCTGTGTGCAGCCAAGAAGGATGTGCTATTTTTCAGCTTCTGCTTTCGTTCTCCGAGAACTGGAAGTAACACGCTGGCAAATACCAAAAGCCAGAACGCAAATGTAAACAGCAGACACCAAACCCACGTTTGGGCTCAAAGCTGAAACAAGGAGCGGCCTTAGTCCGAACTAGAAGTCTATCCATGTCAAGTATTAATTTCCATGAGTATCAGTGTTTACTTGCCACAGCCTAAGTGGGACAGATTTATTCTTCAGCATTGGCTGTGTAGCAACGTCATTCCTTGCCCTAACTCAAATACTCCTTGGAGGGAGGGAGTGGGTAATCACAGAATATCGCAGAATAGTAGGGGTTGGAAGGGACCTCTGTGGGTCATCTAGTCCAACCCCCTGCCGAAGCAGGGTCACCCAGAGCAGGCTGCACAGGACCTTGTCCAGGCGGGTCTTGAATATCTCCAGAGAAGGAGACTCCACAGCCTCCCTGGGCAGCCTGTTCCAGTGCTCCGTCACCCTCAGAGGGAAGAAGTTCTTCCTCATGTTCAGACGGAACTTCCTGTGCCTCAGTTTGTGCCCATTGCCCCTTGTCCTGTCACTGGGCACCACTGAAAAGAGTAATCAGCCCCAGCGGGATTTATTTGGCATAGATGCAGCATGTGAGGGAGAGCTCCCAAACCCAGGTCTGAAGAAGTGGGCACCGTGTGGCAGGGGACCGAGGTGGCAGGCGAAAGGTGCCGTCGCGGGACCAGCTCTGGAGCTGGCCGTGACTCGCTGCCTGCTCCCAGCACCGCGTCTGCCAGAGCAAAGCGGGAGGATTTTCTCCCCGGCTGGCCTAAACCGTGGCTTTCCCAGCAGAGGGCACGATGCGCGAGCGAGAGCGGCCATCACCCCGCCAGAAGCGAGTTCAGAAATGAGACGGTGAAAAGCAAGGAGCGTGCAGAGGGAGACAGCCCGAAGGCGGGACGCGCGCCCTTGGTGCGGCCGGGGCCGTGAAGGGTCCGGCCGCCTCTCCAGCGAGCAGCCCGTGCTGCTGGCTGCTCCCGGCCCCGAGCCCCAGTGGCCAAGGATCTTCTGCGCTTCGCACTTTCGAAAGCACTCGGTTTCATTATGAAACGCCCCCCAAGATATTTTAAAAGTAATTCGGAGAAATTTCTGTGAATTAAAGAAAACGGAGCCAGCGTCTGTTAGAAGGAACACAATTGCTCCTCATTTTCCTGAATTTTGAGGCACGGGTGTCAATATAGCAACCTGTTCCAAGACAGCTCAATGTCTTCCAGCAACGTAATTTACTGCAGGCAGCAAAACCATCTCTTCAGTTCGATCTCTTCATGCGGGTTGTGTGAGGTCTAAATTAAAGGCCTTGCTCTGCATTATCAGTGCTTGGGAAAACAGATCTCTGAAAGATGACCTGGTTGTAGAAGAAATACTTTCCTGTCTGACTGTTTACTTCTCAGAAATGGCTCCCTGGATTATTATCAGATTTCCTTTGAAAGGGGCTTCCCGGCAAAGGCATGAGAAAGGTTCAGTTCTTGCCTTAATAATTGAGGCAAACATGCTGTTTAGTCTTTTTTTTTTTTTTTTTTAACTGTTCTGGTCATTCCTGTGACCTGGAAATTTCCCTCTTTGTGCATCGTGACGTATCTATTCCAAAATTTTTTTTAATTCAGCTTTCTGCTCAAAGAGTGCCACTGCAGCGATGTGATTCCTGACTGACTGACACACACTTAAAAGCATGGAAATGTAAACTGATTCTCTTCCAAGAGGCAAAGTTTACATGCATCCCAGATCAGTGCAGTGACCAGCGGGGCTGAATGGACAAAAACCACCCGTGCTGAGCAACTCCCATGGGGTGAGAAGGGAAAAATCACAAGCGCAAGGTCTCCTTGGCGCTGCCACCCCAGAAAGCGGGCTGTGCTGCGACGCTCCCTTGGGAATTGCGTGCTAGAATTGCTCATCTGCTCACGGTTTCATGAGCACTGTTGTTTGTTAGTGTTAGGAGACAAACTGCCTGGGCCACGCAGCTTCAGGCTGCCCCAACAGCAGATAATGAAAGGCTCGGCAAGGCTCTCACGCCCCTGCCCACTGGGGCTAACGTGTATTTTGCAATTTCTTATGTGCTGCTATCAGGTGTTGAAAAGGAGAACTTGCACCGAAGATCGCCCTTGAGCTGGGCACGGGGTTGCTCCAGGGTGCGAAGCTCTCGGCACAACCCAGGTTGCCTGGGGTTTTGTTTCACCCCAGCCCTGCTTTTAGGGTGTTCTCCCAACAAACAGCAGCCCGGCTGGTTTTCCCAGTTGGCCCATTATCTTGTAGCCAAGGATTTTCTCCAGCTTTGGAGAGCTTTGTCTAAGCATACCAACGCCGAAACGACAGACTGGGGATGTGCCCTTGGCCTGCCCACCCTGCATCCTCCATTGCCACCAGCTTGCGCTCGCCCCATAGTGTTTGCTTTTGTTGACTGCTCCTTCCCGGTCCCACCACTGGCTGCGCCCCTGGCCACCTTTTCATAGCTTCTAGCAGCTCTCCCATGGACTTTCTGCTGTTCTCCATGGAACCCTGGGTCCCACATCACTTGGAAAAGCCCTGAAAACACTGCATGATCAGCACTGCAGATCTTGCTCTGTTTTAAAGCTCTGGAAGGATTTTAGGTTGGCCCCCAAAATGTTGGTTGCTGTTGCATCTTCAAGTCTCAAACTACACTATCCCCAGTGAACGCAAACCCATGGTCTGGTACCTGCAGGTAAGCGTGTGGCAGATGGAGGTAAAAGCATTTAGAGGTGGCCTCTGAGGGGGAGCTCAGGGCATGGCCCAGGCCATCACTGTTTGGCAGAGGTGTCTCCGTGCCGGGGCTCGGAGTCCCCCTCGCTCCCCCCAGCCAGAGGATCCCCCTCCTTCCCACGCCGTTGTGAGATGCTGATGCCTGCCTGGGCAGCATCCATCGGTTTGCAGCCCCGCTGCAGAGGGGTATGTTCATAGAATGGTTTGGGTTGAAAGGGACCTTAAAGATCACGTAGTTCCAGCCCCCCGTTCCTCTCCCTACACCCCAGAAAAGGCTTCTGCGGTCAGGGGGAGGAGAGGACGGACTGGGCTTCCTTGGATGCCCAAAGGGACAGCAGCATCTGCAGTGACCGCGAAGCCAGCGGAAGAAGTCCTGTAGTTTTTTGGTGCAGAAAATAGCTCCAAGCTCTTGGCAAAGACAGATGGGTCTGTGAACCTTTCTGAGAGAGCGGCCTGACCTCGCAGCCACAGCTATGTAAACAGCCAGACATTCTGGTTCATGAACCAGCCCAAACTGCTTAGAGAATTGAACTTCAAGTGGAAACAAAAAAAACAGATAGCCCATGTGTCTTAGTAGAGCTGTAGAGAAATCCCCTTTCTTTTAACGGTTTTGAAATGTCGTATGAGGATGCAGAAAAAGGGAATAGAGGGTCTGTCATCGATTGCAAAGTGCTTCGGAGTTTCCAGCTATGCAAATCTCTCAGTAGCTGGCTCTGGTGCCCCAGCTGCAGGCCCAGAGGAGAGAACTTCCTTGCAGAGCGTCTTCTTCCCCTTCAGCCGCTGCCCAGAAAAGCTGCCTGGTCGCAGGAGGGACACTGGCTGCGGGTCATGGGCAGGAGCAAGATGGTGTGTCCACAAAAGTCGTGCCAGCACAGGGAAAAGCTAAAGGCTGCTTGGCTTCTAGGGAACTTATTTCAACCCGTGGCTGCAGGGCATGCAGAGAGCAGCTCTTCAGCCGTGGGTGACGGGGGGAAGGTCTCCCCACTACAGCACCCACGAGCTGCATGCTGAAACCACGAGTAGAGCCTGGATCTTCGAGCTCCTTGGTGGCTTTCTGCTGACAGGGGAAAGGAAATGCTTTCTATTTATCGGTTTAATCATCCTGTGTAAGGTTTGTTTGCTTTGCATTTCAGAAGGTGATCAGAAGTGGGGGTGATGGGGACAGGCTGCTGGTAGGCGTGCAGCTGCAAAAATGTCCATTTGCTTTCTGCTGCTTGGATTTAGGGCAGGAGATACAAGCATGCAGCGGTGTCTCTCTGTTGTTTGGGTTTCCTCTGTGCCTCTCTTCTCCATGTAAAGAGTTAAACGTGGTCTAAAAGTTCACTAATAAAAATATTCTCAACTTTGGCTGTGAGAAGATTATCATCTTATCTTTAGATCTCAGCAAAGCGAATCCAATACCCGACATTTTACTTTACGCCTGTCTTATCTTTGGTGAGCGTATGATGCAACGCGGGAACCTCTGTTCCTCAAACCGTGTCAGTGGGGGAAGTTTCAAGCTCCACTCCAGACCTGATCTGCATTCACTGAAATCGGAGACAAATCAGGCCTCCGACTTCAAGACAGACGAGAAAGTCCCCACCAGGCTGTTCTTCACCTTCCCTGGGATTTTTCTGGCAAAGCCACCACGGTGGAGACACAGCAATTAAAACCATGGGAGTGGCCGTGGTTATGGGATCTGTGGTTACCTTTGCAGAATGAGGACAGTCCTTAGGCTTTTGTGTTTGTCTTTATTTTATGCTTTTATTGTTGAAGACTGTTTGGTTCTTAGGGTGCACGAGAGCAGACAGCAGGATAACAGGTCACCCAGCTCTGGAAACAGCCAGGTTGTTTCCTGCCAGGCTCCACAGATAACCTGATTTTATTAGTATTTTTGTGATAGATCTCCATCAATGACTTCCCAGAAAATAAAAACTGTTGTGAAGAAATACCCAACACAATATTCTGGCATTCAAAGAAAGTTTAGTCTGGCTGAGAACCATTACAGATTCCTTTGCTTTTGATGGGGAGTGCTATAGTATTAACATCAGCTCACATCATTACTTAAGATGAGTAAAATGCTCATTCATACTATGGAAATGAGTCACTTGGGAGGGAGAAGAATTCTCTCAAATTCTCATTTTGCACAGCATGAGAGTCTCAGATGTGTTTAGTCATCATTTTGTTGAGTGTCTTGTATTAATGATTCACTTTTTCCAGAGCATGTGAGTTTTGGATGTTTCTGAATGTTGGAATAACGATTGCTTTGGTGCCCAAAAGCCGACAGAAACAAGTGGATGCTGTTGTTTAAAGCTTGACCTCACAGCCAGGTGAAAGACACGTCCTGGCGTTGTAAGACAGTAAGACCAACTCATTGCCTAAATGTCTCCTATCCCAAAGGTCTTGAGGTAAGACTGAGAAGGCAAACAGAAAAGGCATAGTACCTCAGAGCACAGGAGAGCTCTCTGCAGGGAATTTTCTGCCAAGATTTCTCACTAAGAAATGACAATTTAACAAAATCTTCTATTTTGTAGCAAAGATGTAGGAGCAGTGACCAGTTTCCAGTGGAGCAGAAATCCAGAAATGCAGGAGAGCTTCCCAGCGGCGGGGGGCTGTGAGGTTCACCACGTTCAGGATCACCAGGCTCCCAGACCCCAAGGAAAAGTCCCAATTCCCAGGTCTCATCAGCACCTTTGAGTATTTCCATTTTGTTCCCTGGCTTTCTAAAATGGCCAGGGCTGCAAAGCGTCAATCATTCCCCTGCCGTCGCTGAGGCAGCTGGGTTCTTAGGTGGGACAGCTTTCAAGCACTGCATGGGGCTTGCTGGCATCTCAGTACGGTTGATGAACTCTCCATCTTCGGAGGTCAACGTTGTCTGGTGCTCAGTTTCCTCGCTTTTCTGCACCGCGGCCCTTTTGGTTTGGTTTAAATGCTGCTGTGACTGGTATTGAAGCAGCTGTGCAGTTTTATCAGATGCAGAGGAGATGCCCAGGAGATGAACCCACTGCAATAATTGCTTTATTAGTCATCATCAATATATCTAGATAGAAAAAGAATTATTTAAAACCTTAAAAACAATATCACAAATTCCAGTGGTCGGAAAAGGGCTTCCCCTTGCCGTTACACAGCCGGAGGTCAGGACAGCTTCCAGCATGCCACACTGCAGGGAGGCACTCTGTCTTGCACAGGGACCAATGTGAAAGCTACATCAAATTATTACCCATGAAAAATAACATCTCTGCTGCTGAATTCACTTGTCCTCACCTCCCATGAGCCGGAGCCGAGCCTTGGACTCACCCGTTCCCATATGCTCGCCAGCGTGAAGCTCAGCTGATGCTCTGGGCGTTTGGGAAGGTGAATCACCAGGCAGCACCGTTTCCCCTTGCCTGGTTTCTGGTTCCCTCCTGCCCAGAAAGAAGCAGCACAGCTCTACAGCTGCTCCAGTGAACGGGTTGCTGAAGGCTCTGCGTCCCCTGGGCAAGCGAGCAGGAGAAGGTGCCACCCATGGCATCCACTCCTGGCCTCCAGATGCGAGCAAATGCCCGCTGTGCTTTGCTGTAGGCACCTTCCTTTTGCGTGCTTGCTGTTTAAGCCAAGTGGCACTCAATGTTTGCTTTCATTAATTCCTTAAGAAAAGGATTGTCCTGAGAGCAGAGGCACTTATCAGGAGAAATGAGGCAAAAAAAATTCTTCAGCTCAGTGACAAATTGAAAGATTAAAAATCCCGTATGCCTTGTACCAAACACAGCTCCGGTCCGCTGGTGAACGCTCAGCCGTCTGCACGGGCTTCTGCAGGAGGAGCCGAAAGTGTAGCAGATCCCCAGGAGGAGCACACATTTGTAATAAACGATGCACACACTTTAACAAAACAACATTTTATTAATTGCAGCACTTCAGGTAGTGTTTTGTCTCTCCTGAAAGTGGCACTTCAGGCTTCCAGAATAAGAACAGTGTATCCCAGTGCATCAAATTATGAAGACTTCCTCCTTGCAGAAGGAATCAGCTTCGTTAGGCAACATCTTCATTCAAGTGATTGCATCAACGTTTTTTTAAGTGACTTGATTACATTTCTGTTCTGCTTCTGCGGGATACCCAGCCCTTAGCAGTGTTTCGTTTCAGTCTTCTGAGAAGCAATGTCAAGCACTCGTCACTCGCTTCTGGCCCTGCGCTGTCCGCAGCATCTCTGATGCTGCCGATATTTGTCCTAAATAACAGCACTTGGGCAGATAGCTTCTGTGAATTCGGATAGTGACAATGTTCATAGTGTTTTGGAGTGTATTACTGCAGCCAAAGGGATTAAAATATGCTTAAAGGTTTTAGCAATTGTAAGCAAGAGCTCAGTATTTTCATCTCCTAGACCCAGCCAAGTACATCCGCATTATTATTGCTTGATTTTTGATGTAGAAGCAAGGATTCAGCCTTTTCTCAGAGGGTGTAGCAAGGGTCGTGAAGGAACACAGAAGGAGGAAAGGAAGCAGGAAGGGTCCCTGAAAAGACTCTGGAGAGACTGAGCAGGGCATAGTTGTGTAAAAAAGGTTTTCATTAGTGTCCTTGTCAGGAAAAATGCGCTTGACTGATCTCAGACATCCCAGATGCGTCCTCCTCAGGCCAGGATATTTGCCTTCCATTAAAACTGAGCTGACTTTATCTGCCATGCAAAAAACCCCTATTTTGTTTAATTTAGTCTGGCTGCGATGCAGACAGTCCCGAGGGGAGAAGGACGTCCCGGTGCTGGCCACCTCCTGCCTGGGCAGCACGACGGGTGCACCCGGTTTCACTGCCCCTTTTCTGGGTGTCACCTTCCAGTCAAGTTCGTCTTGGTGACGGAGGAAATACAACCACTTCTGAGACCGGCTACAAAAAATGCGATTGCAAAATTTAGAAACTGGCTGGTGAACAGAGCAAGGAGCAGGAAACTCCTCCGCTCTTGCTGTCTGCCTTGGTTTGGTGAAGTCTGATCTTCAGCTGGCAGCTCCCGTGCCTCCGGTCACCTTGGACTACAGGCCACTCAGAGGAGCGGTCACAGCTCCAATTTTCAGCTCAAATAGTCCAAGTGCCAAGTAGCTGCTACCAGCAGGGTGTGTCAGGCATTCACTGGTACCAGTTGGAGTGTAAGGACCTACTGCAGGCTGCAGGAGGGAACGTTAGAGCTGAAATTCATCACGCTTGGGTTTTGTGCCCCGTGTCCTTCTTCTTTTCAAATGTGCAAGGGCTCGTTGCTGTGTTCAAGCTGGCAAGGTGTATCGAAGGTCTGGAAGCATGACGGAGGGAGGCTGTGTGTAGCGTTTTGGCTATTAATACTTGGCTTTGGCTTAGTTCACTTTTCTGTCCACCTTTCACCATCTGTGGATTGCAGAACATACCAGAGAAGTTCAGTCTCTGAGAGCCACAGTCTTCAGCTGAAGCTGGAGGCCATCTCCCATGCAAGTGTGCAAGAGTAACTGGAAGTACTTACGTCCACTTGTGTGCTGAGGAGTGTCTGAGGTATCTGGAGTACTTTCAGCTTTGCTGATAACCTCCCAGTGCACTGAGGAGACCCCAGGAATCACCAGCTGGGTAACAGCTCTGTCATGCATCCTCCCGAGCCCCAGTGCAGTCAGAGGGGCACGCGCAACCCTGGTCTTCTGCACCACTGCCAAGGGAGTCGGAGCACTGCTGACCCCAGCATATCCCTCCTTGCCTCCGAAACCATGGCCGAGAAATCACAGCTCCCTCTGGGTACAGCACATGGAGCCCTCAGCACAAGGGGTTTCTCAAACTCTCTCTCCTCTTGTAGGGCTGCAGCAAGCAACTGCATTCTGGCCCTCCACCTTCTGTTCATTTCTGAAGGGGATGTGAGAGAAGCTGTTTACTACTTTGTTGTAGCAACCTCGAAAGAATAGCTCCGGGTGTGCACTGAGGTGTGGCAGCTCAGCCCCGCTCCGTCCTGGGAGCTTTCGTGGTGGGGCTGATGCCGCCTGCAGGACAAGCCCAGCTGGGCTAGGTCAGCTTGGTGCTCACCTTGTCTCTCGGTCCTACCTGGCTCAGAGATATTTTAGGACACAGATCACGTCTTTAGTGTATAAGCTCTTGGCTCAACGGATCCCTGAGTAAGCCTCTAAGCACCATTTTTATATAAAAAATATTTGGGTTGCTTTAGTTCTTACAACCGTTCGTGAAATGTCATTCATTTCACCTGTACAGTGACTAAACTCTAGATCGAGAACATTCAAGGCAAGCACGCGGTGCCCTAAGGCTGTCAACACCAGCGCCCACAGCCCGACTTTGTTGTCTTTCAGTGCCAAGGGGCTCCTCATCCCCAAGCTCCTCACCAAGGCTAAACAGCGTCAGGAAACAGGAGGGTTTGAGCTCAGTGGTGTGCCAAAACATGAGCCCTGGTCCTGGTTGATGAACAGTTTTCAAACCAATAGTTTGAAATCGTGTTGAGGTATCTTCAGTTTGGTGTCACAGCGCTGCTTCCCCTGGCAATATGCGCTACTTTTTTTTTAGTGTCGATCTGTTAGACATGCTAAAAAATATTTTGTAGTAGATGTATACATTGACAATCCTTAAAAGAATCCCCAGGAAGTAACTGAGGGACCTGAGAAGGACTGTAACTGTGCTGGAGAAGTGAAACCACAGCACGTAAGGGCTGCGGTTGGGAGCAGAAGTGCTGCTGGCCTTCAGGAGGTCATCCATCTGCAACAGGGTACACTCCACAGTCACCAGGACCCAGATGATCCTGGATGTCAGCCTGGCATTTCTCACCGTCCGTAAATGTCGAGACTCCGTCGGGAAGAAGGTTATCAAGTACGCCTCGAAGGCAACGCAGCTCAGCAGCAAGCAGCTGATGTGTGTGTTTGCAGTGAGGAGGTTCTGCAGCAGGGCTGGTGTGAATGCTGTAGATGAGATCAGGTCACCAAAGGTCCATGTGACCATCTCTAAAACAACCAGGATGTCTGCCTTTGCTAGGCTAGAAATGAGAACTGCAGTGGACTTGGCCGAAACGTTTGCAGACTGCAGGATGATTGTCGTGTACAAACTGCCCAGCAGGCCCAGAAAAGTGCTGACAGCGTTTGAAGAAGA
Source organism: Opisthocomus hoazin (assembly GCF_030867145.1). Classification (NCBI taxonomy): domain Eukaryota; kingdom Metazoa; phylum Chordata; class Aves; order Opisthocomiformes; family Opisthocomidae; genus Opisthocomus; species Opisthocomus hoazin. Next base: position 1,928,472 of record NC_134427.1, on the reverse strand, counting down.
CAGGACAAGGTATTGGATGTATTTGAGTACCAGGTATCTTCTGAGATCTTTCATGTGGTCTCTCTCCAGACAAATGCCAATTAGGGAAGAATACCTAGAATATATATGAAAAAAGGGTGATTAAATGTAAAATCAGTGGGATAGATTCCAGACAAATTATTATGTACCTGCGTTTGTACAGACACATGCTGGTGTCCTCCACACTCCGGCATTATGGTGGCATTGGCTGGTTACCCAGCTTCAGAGGCGTTCAGTATGCGAAATCCTCAGACTGCTTCAATTGTGAAGTAAATTGCACATAAACCCAGGCTATAACATTTTATTCTGGTTAATGCAAGAGTCATTGCAGGGAACTGGAATTACTCTAGACTAATACTGTAAAAACTGAGGTGAGAATCGAGCTACTTATGCAAGGTTTTTTCTCTTTGCCTGTATGGGTCAATTCAAGAATGAAGAATCCGTTTTCTAGTGTTGCTGCAACAAAAGAAATTCTGGTTGTGCTGTGTAGAAGAGTAAATGAAGTATTTATTACTCATTCTGGGAAACAAAGTAATAAACTAAAGGGAACACAGACCTAATCCAGAACGCTATCCAAGAAATGTCCCAGTCGAGTCAGTAGCGGAGACTTACCACACCAATACCCATTTGATTTCCTTTTCCTGTCATTAGCTCAGCTCTTCATATGCATTCGTATGGCGGCTGTACCTTCTGAGTAAAACTGAGTGCCAGGGCACCGTGTGGGAAACGGCAATAAATTAGAGACGCTGGGCTACCGGGGAAAACGTGGGTTCAGCAGTCGCCACTGCTACAGCTTCACACGCGCACAACTGCTGGCTGCTGAAGCCCATGGGGTTTTGAAGTTTTGCTAAGAAGGGATGTGGTCTCTGGTTCGATCTGTGGTTGGTGACAGCATCCCCGTGTGTGCTGGAGCTCCTTGCACCTGCGAGCTTTCGGCTCGGAGCGCGGGAGTGGAACTTCCCGGGGCCACGCCGGCTGCCGCATGGCTGGAAGCTGGTCCCGCTGGCATCCAGCCCCAGCCACGGCACCATTTAGAACGTTTCTCTAATGTTCTGATTTGATATCTACATTTCTTTGGGAGTAAACTAAAAGCCAAGCACCATTTTAAGCGTTATTGGTAAAATGTATTTTTTCTTTTTCTGAAGTACCGTTAACAAAGCCTGAGACCAACTTGCTGCTCCACTGATGGGTGGCCTCTTAGCAACCTCTAGGATTTTAGTCCTTGGGCTTAGCAGAGCTATAATCAGATACCAGTCTAATTTCCCACTGAGACAGCTGTACTGTTCTGTTTCCATTTGTTTATCAGTTGAATCTCCTAATGCATCCAGTTGGATGTTTATGAATCGGTTGTGAGGTCTGACCCGGAATTTGAGGGAAAGTTGAGAGACCTGTGGGAAGGCGCACAAACGAGCCTTGGGATGAAGGCATTTGGAGGAGGACCACATCCACTGCTCCTGGTGCTTCTGGGAGCCTGGAGTCCTTTCGCATTTACCTGCCACCGGTTGCCTGCACTCTTCTGCAGCGATGGTGTGCGTTGGGATTGAGTTTCGCTCTTGACAGGCCTCATTCAAGCCTCTAATTCACTAGGTTATGCAAGCAAGAGGAAAAACTCCATCCCTCCAACTGTTAGCTAACGCTGCCCCACAGAGCCAGCCATCCAGAATGGCAAACTGCTGCGTTTAGGCAACATTCAAAACAACGAAATTCAAGAAAACAGCCAGTTTCTGTAGGATGCCAGCAGGAGTCCTTCTTTATGTGACCATTATCTCCTATAAAAGGTTGCAAACAGTCCTTTTGCCTGAAGTTCAGCGGAAAGAGGAATCTGGTTGATCTGTTTCTGCCTGGGGGTCCTTCACATCTCAGTGGGCAGATTCAGATGAAGTATTTTGCATCAGTGAGATGAAGTTTGCTTAGCAGCTCTTCACAGGCATTTCATATCAACATGCTGAAGTAACCCAACAAATCAGGGCTGCATTCCAAGGCTTTACTCATTTCCTATACATGCCAAGTACCCACCACCTTCAACTACAGCTTTGCGCAACATGGAGAATTGGTCAGAGATGACTAACAGCTCAGGATCTTACCTTCTATTTACACACTCGTATCTTAAGCAGGAATGAGGTTTGTAAAGTGCCCAAATATTTTCATGTATTAGCATAGTCTGTGTAACTTTGCTTCGAAAAGGCACAAGTGCAAACTATCCCTGTGGGGGATAAGATTACAAAGACCAGGAGAAGGCTGGTTTGGTTAAATCATTAGTTTCCTGTGATCTCAGGAGCAAGAAAGACATTTACAGAAAATGGAGTGAGGATTATATGATGAAGATTAGTATAAAAAAATATCATAAATATGTAAGAATGATATTGGAAAGACCAAGACACAAGGGGGGGTGCAATGAAGAAGTGATGGAGGAAACACTCCATATTCATTGTCAGACAAAGGAAGACCAAGAAAAGAGTCTGCTCCCTGAAAAGTCTGCATTGCCAACCAACCGTTGATGCCAGAATCCGAAGACAACGATTCTTCTTCTTCTTCATTGTTGTCTGAAAGACGCTTACAGCTGGGCATGTGCCGCATCTGAAGCTAGCAACAGAAGACCTCCATTAAAGGTTCCTAACTAGACTAAAGGAAGGACGAGATGGGTGTCGCTTAGATAAATTCTGTGTTTTCAAACTCCTGAGCTTCGAGAAGTTTATCCAAGAGCACTTAGAAACTGGCTGAAGCAATTTCAGAGATATTCGTGGTTATCACTGAGAAATCTTAAAAGACAAATGGTAGAGGTTCCAGAAAACTTGAAATAGCAAAGATGGGGCCTGTCTTTAAACGGCAGGAAGGGCAAGAGGATCCAGAACTTTGTAAGCTTCAGTTCCCAGAAAACTACTACAATAATCAAACAAATTATTACCTAAATGATAGAGAGGAGATAGGATGAACAACATGGATTTCGTGCAGATGAAGCAAATTCACTGAGCCCATCTTCCTTCTGTAGCAGGATAATAGACCTCATGGGTGAGGACAAAACTAGCAAGTGTCGTATATCTTTAATTTTGTTAAGACTTTCAGTATTGTTTCATGAGGCATTCTTATGAAGGAACAAGCTAAGGAAATGTGGACTAGACAAAACTGATGAAGTCATGCAGAGCTGGATGGGAAACTAAGAGAAAGGCTAATTACTGGAAATTAGGGAAATGATGTATCAGATGGGGTTCTGCAGAGATCTGACTTTTTGTGCATTTTCACTAACTACAATAAGGATTAGAGTTCATGCTTATTAAGTTCGCTTATGAAGTCAGCTATCACAAATCTGCAACTGCAATTTCAGATCCATCCCTGTGTAGAAGTGAGTGAGAGGAAGAATGAACCTGTGGGGAGGAGGAGGAGGAGGAGGAGGGGGCAAGCCAGGGGAGAAGGATGGTTGCCATAGGCAGCAATGCCAGAACAAGTGGGTATCGACACAGCCTGTGGATGGCAACACCCACAGCTGGAGTCAGCGACAGTCATGTCGGGAAGGGCAGATGCCATCTTGTGATGCATAAACACAAGAAATATCTGTAACTGCATGGGATGAGTCTTTGGTTTCGCTCGGCAGAAGTTAGGCCTTGACTGAAGTATGTGACCCGTTTTGAGGGAACAGTTCAAGAAGGGTATCAGTCACCGAAGGTGTTTCAAGGAGTCTGAGGGGATCAGAGACTTAGCTAAATGTAACAATACCATTTCTTTCGTATTTGAGCACTTATCTCCTTATGTAAATTCTCAGTATTCCTTATGTGAGCACCTTGGAGCTTGTACTACAGAGCGTTCCCAGTACAGTGACCCAACAGGTCTGGGTGGTTGCTTTAGTCCTTGCCTGTTTTTCCTTTTGATCAGATGATGCCAAAATGATAGTTCTGACTGATTCCTATGATTGCTCGCTTTGATCTGGGCCGGTACACGTACCAAGCCAACTTTTTAAAGAATGGGGTTCCCATTGCTTGTTGAGACTCAGTTTGTACTAGGTTGACTCATCCAAGAGTCACATGCACCGCTTCTCTTTTTCTTGAAGTACCTGAGCCAACTTGTTAGTGGGATCCTTTAGGCAAGTGGTAGGGAAAATTTAGCTGTATACTTCAGCTGAACTGTGATACAGTTTGTCTTACCCTAGTTTTCCACAGTGAGTGACTGGAAAAATGATTCTGCATTTTCTGTCAAAATCAAAATCTTTCTGAAATCAGTGGTCTGTGCTCTTTCCATTAAGTCAAGGGGCTTTGCCACTAGTCCTGGTGCGGCCCCTTTAGCGTAGACTAACTTACCGAGCAGTAGCTTTGCTGCCCTGCCTAGGATGCAGGAGGTGGTGAAGAGGAGGCTTAATCTCTGAGCATTGATGTCTGAGCGTTAGTTTGACCAATTGTCTCGATACAGGACATCAATTAAATTAAGATTGATTGGAGCAAAACCATCTGAAGCCACAGTGTGAAAGGTCATACCACTCACTATCTAGAAGTGGAGGAGAACCAGGCTGTGACAGATACAGTTGAACACGGATTTATCTTCTTACTCAAGCAAGCTACTCCTTCTTTGGAAAAGTACATTAAGAATGTTCTGTACTTTATTGCAGCCTATTTCTGTGTACATTCATTAAGTATATTTTCAAGGAGGCAAATTATTGGCCTCCATAAAGACCTTTATTCATTTTACATAACCTGTACACGTAACCTGTCCCAGGCTGCTGTGCGCTGAAGATCAACATACCTGGCCACAGGACTTCAGCCAAATTCAAGACCATGATTCCCAGATGAGAGGTAGTGAACTAATCTAAGTTGGTTTGAGCAGCTGAATGAGTGAGCAAAACATGCAGTTCATTAACTTTGGGATTTTACATCTCCTCTGGAGAATGTCAGGATAAAACTCCTCTGGAAAACAAACTGAATCAAACCGAAGTTCACCATGTGGATAAAACCAGATTTCTCCAGTGAGTCGATCTCATTCATATATTTCCTCCATCCTTTCTCCTCACTTAAGAAGTTCGAAAGGAAGAAGACACCGATGGCTGGATTTACAGCAGAACTTGGTCTTGTTCTTGTGGAGCATTTTAACTCCAGGCTTCTGGGAATTGGGTCTTGTCTTACACCCCAGGAGCTGGTGACGAGCCCATAGGCTCTTCCAATGACAAGCACTCGAAAAGGATGCTGAGCAGCCGGTACAGCCGGAGGAGGTGCCCCAAAGCAGCCAGTCCAGACGCTGAGGAGCTCAGCGTGTTTTTCACATCTTCCCTTCTCGAAAACATCAACATTTTACATAATGCTGACAGCATTTTGCCTAACTCTGCAATGTCATTGAAGAGGAACTGGAGTTTCTGGACGGAGGATGCCTTCCCACTTTCTGTTAGAGCTGTGTCAGTGGTGTCCTTCCTCTCAAGCCACGGCTGCCCCAGGAGACGGGATCATTGCTGTGGCTCCCTCCACCCCTTCCACACTATGATTTAGTGCTTCAAACTCTCGTCCAGAATGTAGCAGAACGAGGTTTGATTTCCTCCTTCACCGCTGGGGATTTAGATGTTTATCTCTCATGGGTGTCCTACCCAGCAGGCTACAGGTTGTCTTGAGGCGGGGAGGCTTTTCATCCACCTAAGGAATCTGGTCACAGACTAGGAAAACAGCTGACACCCTGGGCCAGGGGGCAGAACCAGGAAAAGGCTCGTGGATCACAACACAGGTAGTTGCAGATGTTTGCCAGGGAAAAGGGCATCCTGGATTCCGATACTTGCTCCGAATGCTGTTTGGATCCATCGCTCTAGCCAATTAAGCAGAGCTGGGAGATGTTCCCAGGCACTGGAGCTCAGTTCTTCACAGTCTTGAGAGAGTCGCGATGACCCCCAGCACAGTTTTGGTGCCGGCCATTGCACACCCTCCTGAACGGTGCGGGCATGGGCTGGGCTTCACAGGAGGCAGGGACCGCTGCCCGCAGGCACCTCGGCTGCTCTGCCACGCTGCGAGGACGGTGTCAGGGTATGGTCCTCGCTGGTCTAGCCAAGCTCGGCGTCAGAGATCGGTCCGGAGCACATCACTAGCCAGACATTGCCTCTACACGTGTAAGATTGAAGAGTCATTGGATAAAGAAGAGAGTGCAAAGGAAGGTCTGAAGCCACAGGCTCCTCTGTTGGAGAAGGCGGCTGCCATTATCCTCCTCCACAGCCAATCCAGCAGCTTCCCTCCAGCTGGGAAATCCTGCCAGCCCATGAAGGACCTCAGGGAGTGGGGAATAGGTGCCCTCCATCAGCAGACCCTTCCCTCTGCCTGCGCCGAGGTAGGGATGGCTGGGAGTGCGCCTGGGATGGGGCCGGGTGGGAACAGGGACGGGGGGCTGTTTCCAGAACAGCTGCTCCTGTCCTGCCAGAATGGCCCGAATGGGTGAAGAAGGCAACCTCAGCCAATTCATTAATTTATTTGCAGTTTTCAAAGCAGCCTCTTGTGGTATTTGCTACAGATCATCCGCAGGAGGGTCGCTGCACATAGGCAGTGACACTTAGACAGTTTTTATTTAGTCCTTCTGCAGATGAAACCTCAGCTCAGGCTCAGGGGAGGGATCCTGGACTAGCACTTTGCATCTGCAATGGTAATATTTCTTATCTCCACAGAAATTGCTCTCCTGAGACACTTTACAAATTCCAGTCAATAATAACTTCTCATCTGTCGTTGGTATGCAGTTATAGACTGAGAAGTACACAAAAATATCTCCTACTCTTAAAACAAATGCTTCCTTTCAAAATTCCTCCTGAAATTGTGTCAAAGAAAGTACAGCAGAGGAGAACAGATTTGAAACCCAGATTATCATTGAATATCCTGACTGTGATGAAGTGCTATTAGCTTTGACTTAGTTTAAAAGCAAAGATACTTACATTTGCTGGAAAAAGCAGCCAGGAATAGTTTTCTGCATCACTGTATTCTGTGTATGGTCTGCAGCAGAGCTAAACTGTGCCGTTTCCCTTGGATCGCTTCCTGCTCGTTATATATAGCGTCGCGTATTTGGTACCACGTCAGAGCATGGGGCTATGCTGACAGAATTTGTTTTGCTAGGCAACATCCCCAGAGCTGGTTTCACAAGAATTACTCGCTTGAATCATGGTAGCTATTAACTTTCAGCTGTCTGGAAAAATTGATGCCCTGTGTGGAAGAGGAGTCCCAGACACTTCCTCAAATACATGCTTTGAGATGGGGCCGATTACAGGGCGTAACGCTGAGCTCGTCTGAGTGTCGTATGAGCTAACACAGGCTATCCAGGAGTAAAAAAAATGTTTTATTCTGAGCAAAGAAATATGTCCTTTGGCATGAGAAGCAGCGCTATATCTAGCTGGACTGGGCTATCCCCGATGAGTGTTTGTGTTGGGGTTGCCTGGGATACCCAGGCTGGTGCTGATTACGCTCACGCTAAGCCTCCTCTATTGTTCTCCAGGCGTGACGTTGGCTAAGCCAAGTTCACCCTGTTTCAGGGCAGGGGAGTCTCTTCACGAGGTCTCGGTGTGGTGGGAGAGCAGAGAACCATCCCACAGACATCATGGAGAACACCAAACCAATACGCTCACAGGGAAGGAAGCTTCTCTAGAAGAGAACCGGTTCTGTTTCAACCAAAACCAGGACACACACACGGACACGTCCCGCAGCTCCCAACCTTATCGCGGCTGCCGACCTCACGCCTAGAGTCAGTACATGAAAGCAGGGAATTAAAGGCAGTGACACTGCATTGGTTTCTAATCAACGGGGAGGGTTTGCTGCCAGGCCAGCACCAGCTCTGCCAGCAGCACGCCGCTTCCCTCACCGGCTCTCCAAGCGACGGAGAGCGGTAGGAAGATCAAGCAGCTGAAAATCCCGGTTGCTCCAGCCGCAGCCTGAGGATGCGCAGGAAAGGCTCCGAGGGCAGCGGCAGTGCTGGCTGTGCACTGGAGTGCTGGGGAGAGGACATCTGCCAAGGCCAGGGAAAGTCTCTGAATGAAGGGATTTGACTGGTTGGGGATTAATATCATTTGTGCTTTATGTGTATAAATATTTATTTTCTTAATTGATTTTAATAAGAATGAGTTAGCTTTTGCCTGAGGCTCTCCATAGCAGTTTTATTTTTTACAGACACTGTTTCTATTACACTTGCTTATTTTGCTGGCTTGCTGAGATGATAGAACAGAACCGTCAGCTGCAAGAGCATAAATTGTGTGAACAAGCCATGCGCTTTCTCACCAGCTGGAAATTTCGTAATAACCCACGGCAAAGATAAGGCAAAGCCCTCTGTTTCTCCAGGGCACCACCCATTTCATCAGCGTGCTTCTCCCACGGCACCGACTCTGTGAAAACAAGAACAAAACCACTGGGAAGGCGGGAGGGGTGCGATGGGGTGCTCCGGACCCGGCTTCGCCTCGCACGCCTGGCAGGCGTCCGCAGAGCCAGCGCGGAGAGACGGGACCGGCCATGGGAAAGGCGGCTGGGGCAAAATCATTAATCAGTTCCCCTCAGTTAATCTCTACCTGCATTAGTAATGGCTCCCGTGGCTTTCAGTGCTCCTCTTTAAACCCACCGGTATCTCCCTTGATGCCAGCAGAACAAACACATCATCCCTGACTGATTTCTGCAGTGCTGCGAGGTGGGGTCCAGTATTTTTCCATATCCTGTTTATTTTGCGCTGCACCTTTGTTTGGAGGCTTTGGCCAGCTCTGCACATTGATTAGCAGCGCTCTTTACGGCTGAGGACTTTTTTTTTTTTCTCAGCAACTGAAATACAACTGAATTTAATCAGAAATCAGCAAGAGGTAAGAAAATTTCAGTTTTCTTCAGTCCACAGTACTTCACTTTGCTTTCCATCCCAGAGGGTCTCCAGCACTTTTCCCTCTCCTTTTCATCAGTGTCCCCTCCCCACCTCTTTGTAGCACTTTTTTGTACCCCCCCGAACACTGCCAAGGGGCACCATGCAAACTGCCCATCGCTCCTACAGCCCCTCTCTCTTGCTGGTACTGAAAACTATCCTGTTCCTGTTTCTTTCATTTTATACCATGCTGAGAAAAACTTTGCCGAGGAAATCCAGATAAATGACATCATCTGAATATCTTGCATTTCTGGGAGGTTTTTTGAATACGCTTGAAGATTTCAAGGAAATTGTAGGCAGGCAGTTTTCTTTGTAAATAACTCAGCCGTTTGGTCCTGTAGGACAAGTCCTAATTCTTATTCGTTGGGGGTTAACTCTTTGTCTGGTTCTCAAGTCGTGCCAGCTGCTGCGATTCCCTGGGCCATCCTGATTTACCTCTATGGTATGTACAGCTTCTGCTGCTCTTCCCACTTTTAGCCTTTGGCTTTTTTTCTTTTTTCCCTCTGGCTTGAGAATCCAGAACAATTACTGTCTGAACTTCAGCAAGATTTTCCATTTCTCCCTCACTGAATGGACGGAGAGTCTCCTGTCTGGACATCTGACCTTACATCATTTCCCATCCTCAGAGATCACTCATTTCTCCAGCTCCTTCTGTGATTCCTAACTGAAGTTCTCCACAATTCCTTATCATTACCTTCTCTCCACAGCCTTGCAGAGTTCAAGAAACTCATTAAAATTACAAACCAGCCGAATGAGTGTCTCTTCTGAGTATAAAAGGGAAAAGGAGAAGCCAGGTAGGTATTTTCAAGTGCGAGGAGGGGTTGGGCAATGAAGGGAAGAGTCTGGAGGACAGAAGTGACAAGTAGCAGCTCCTGCAGGCACCAAGCCACAGCCAGTACAGCGGGAGCTTCTCAGGCAGCAAACCAACAGGAGGGCTTCCCAAAAGCTGCTGAGCTGACCTGCTTCGTGTCCTTTCTGATGAAAAAATAGGAGAGCCTGCATGCTGGAGAAGCAGGAATTGGTGAGTTTCAGCCCTATCCATGCTGGTTCAGGGCTTCGAACGGCACAGATTTATGCTCTGCAGTGGAGGGACGGACTTCCCAACGCATCCTCAGGTCCAGCGCAGCTGCCTCTCGGCCGTAACTGACACCCTCAGGCAAGACGTGAGGGGAGGCGTCGTGCCTTTGCTGGCAGGGGACAGTGGGTATCTCCCCAGCCATCATCTTCCAAGATGTTTTTTACAGAGGTTTTATGGTGGCACCTTGCTAAAACGTGAAGGATCAGGGACGAAGACGTGTGACCTGGGTGGATTCTGCAGCTCTCTCAGGAACACAGGTTTCCACTTTCCGCACTTCCAAACAGCTCATCGTCAAAAAAAAATAATCAGCTCACTTGTTTTATTGCCTTTATTCTCTGTTTTCAATGTAGAAAAGGAAATCCCCTTTTAAGGAGGGCAAAGTCTGGGGTGAATCATTGCTAACGTAAGGATCGCTCTTTGTGGACAGCCCTTCGCGCGTCGCTGACAGAAGAGACGTCCTTACAGGGAAACAGTGAAAAGTTTGACAGCGTAATCCTTCTGTCTAAGGTATTGAGAGTATCAAGATTCCAGATCAATGCATAAAGAAATCGTGGCGATTCACAAAACTGGGGGGAAGAACTGGGTGCAAAACAGTTAATGCCAGTCTCGCTTGGTTTTGGCTTCCTCCTTCACTGACGAACTCACGTTTCCAACCTTGACACAACAGCGGTAGCAGCGTTTTAGGGAACGCCCCTTATCCAAGCAAAGCCACTGAGAAGGAATTTCCCCAGAATTGCCCATAGCTGAAGTTTTGGGAATCTCTTGAATGAATTTGCAAGTTCTCAGCTGACGACTCTTCTAGATGAAGAACGCAGGAAATCCTGACGCAGCCCAGGTTCACCACTTCGGGGACCTTCCCCTGCAGAGCTGCCGCCCTGTCCTTAGCCGGTGCTCACTTGTTTCTCTCTGCGCTGTGCAGTGAAGAGGCCTTCGTGCCTCTTTATTTCTGTTCGCAATGTGGTTTTACCCGCCGCCGATCATTCGTGTTTGGGCTCCCAGCAGCCGCAGCTCCCGCAGTAGCTACCACGGTCGATCGGTCTGGTTTCAATTAAGGGTCTGGGGAAGTGCTTTCCTTTGAGTCACGCAGCGTTCCTGCGCTGGCATCGCTCGGCTCACTTCCGAGGATGCGGGCGGAGGAACGTCCCTGGCACACACAGACTTCCTCGGCTCTGGCACCGCAGCTTTCTCCTGAGCTCCTCCGCTTTCCACACTCCACGCACGCTCACCAGCATCTGGAGCGGACTGCCTCCATCACGGGCGGTCCTCGTGGACCACGCAGTGTGCAGCTACACGCATACAGTGTTTTCTCCTTGGTGCCAAAAATCGAAGTGGTTGTTGGTCTGCCCTGGGAGGAGTGCTAGAGGCAGTTTATCTCCCCCAAAGGTGATGCCTCCATGTGTCCCCATGCTAAATTCTGCCTTCTTGCATTATTCTATATCCAAGGCATAATATTATTATTTAGCTAACTGAATGTTAAAAATAAGTATATTTGAGTTTAAAAGATTCTACTACATCCCATCAATGCAGAAGGGTTTTTTTCACTAAAATTGTCCAGTACTTTGTCTTTATTAGATTTTATTGTCTGCATCTTAAGACCTTTCCTCCCCTTCCTTGATGCACAGTCTAGGGGCTCTGCCTACTGCCCATGGCATATTTGCTTGTTAAGGATCCCCTTGTTACTTGCCTCCACTTCTCTAAATTATCATTTGTTCAGATCTTGTGTTCTCCCTCTGTTTTGTACTTTCTTGGTGTTTCTTTGTACCCAACATATATGTAAAGATTTACAGAGTCTTACTCATAGAGTCTAATATTGTATTTGTAAAGAGGGCCAAGTGTTTTGACTTTTTTATCTCAAACAAGATGCACAGGACAATCAGGAAGAATATGTGGTGGATTTTTACCAAATCTTCCAGGACAGCAAGGGCCAAAACCCTAATCCTCAGCCAGAAGTTATCCTGTACTCTCTGCGTGGATAAGGGAGTCTATTTTTTCAACCTCAGGCCAAGACACAGACACATAAATTTTTACTTTTCTCATATTTCCTGCATTTCATAAGTAATCTGCCCAAAAGCCTTTCAAGACTTTTGTTTTCCTTCCAGTTCCTCACACCTGAGAACAAACGCGCACACGGTGTGAAGCACGTGAGAAGGCAGAAACCCCATCCCCCAGCTTGCCACAAAAGGGGAGAGGGAGCTCTTTTCCGCGGTCTTCCGATAGGAATTGTGTCATCAAATTTGGAGCTGCATGCTACATGCAGCCAATATTTCTTGTTGTTCCTAACAGCAAACCAAAGCATGAGAGCAGCACTGAGGAAACATCAATGCCTGCAAGAGCCGCTGTGCATCCAGCCCTCCCAAGCAGAGGGAAAACGGGAGGGAGCTGTGTCACTGGGAGCAACTGGTCTGCTCACTGCCTTGCTTCACCTTAGAAATGTTTTATTTTGTGAACATTCATGGAATAATGTCGCCAGGAATTGAACTTTGCTCTGCAGTAGATGAAACTGCAGTAAATTATGATTCATGTCTCACAGCACCACGGCTCCGTGTTAGGAGTGGTCCAAGGACATCCGTGGTTCGAGTCATGCTGGAAACGTCCCAGGAACACACTGCTGTTCTCACGTCTGTCTGTGATGCACCCCGATCTCGGGCTCCCCCCAGCCTGCCCGTTTCGCCGTTCCCCTTCCGCTGCTCTTAGTCATAGCCTTGGTATGGTCAGACTTCGTGAGGTGCCTACATAGGCTTGGTACACTCAGAGCGATTTCTTGTATCCAGCGGTGATAGCAAATTCACTTTTTGGCCTGTTTTTTTTAAGAACTTTGGCACCTTGAACGTCTCCAGCCATTGATGCTGGTGGGTGCTGCTCAGGGGCCAGCCAGGCACGAAGAAAAGCAGCTTTTTCTGCACGTGGGCTGCGAGTCCCGGCAGGGCTGGGCGGGAGCGGGTACCAGCAGCGTGCCTCCCATCACCTCCCCTGCGCAGGCAGTAAGTGGACGCGTGGATCTTCAGCCATCTCTTGGGACTGGCCAGCCTTGCAGCGGGCTTGGATGGTATCTCTTCCCTGTCGGTGCCGTCCACCGTGGCACCGGCAGCAGCATAGGCTGGATATCTGCTGGTGGGGACATGGTGGTACAGCTCCCACACCCCATCGGGCCACCTGGCCGTTGGCACTGTGTTCTTGTCCTTACGGCAACAACTTGGCACTTTCCTTGTCTTGGTATGAGAGCGGCGAGTTGGGCTGATGGGGCATTCCCTGACCACACTGGGAGCTCCTGCTGCCTGGGAGGTGGCAGAGCTGTACGGTCTGGGGAGCGCTGGGATTGCATGGGTGCTGTGAAGATACCAGAATTACCTCATATGGATTGTGGCCAAGATGGAAATTTACTGATACCTGAAGTCAATCATCTCGTGACCCTACGAACAGCGGCACCAAGTGAGGCCCTGTGAGCTCTCCTGGACCGCAGCGGCTGCACCCAGCATCTCCCTCTGGGTGGGATGCCTCCCAGAGCCCTTGGATTCCGAAGCCCGAGGTCGCCTGGGCTCAGCTACGGGCATCCCTCACTCCTTGGAGCTCAGCTTTTGTCTGGGCAGGAGAATCGTTTGCAGTGAGTATGTCACTGAACTCAAGGGGAATTTTTAACAGGTACCTTTATCTGTGCGTATCGTGTGAATCGATTCCAATCATAATATCCTATTACTGTGGCTGTGGTGAATTCTTTTTAACCACTTTGTAAACGTTAAGTTAACCAGGGATTAATTACTGCTCATTTCCTATGATTGCTGCTCGCTCTCTAACTGTGAACAAAGCTTCAGTTGCTGCCAGACATACCCTTTAGCCATAAACCGCTGTGGTCTGAGGCCAGGTCTGGATCCAGCGCCCGACGGCTCCTCTCTGAGCAGGAGTTTAGAACGCGAGGGGCTCCATTCCGAAGCTGGCGACTCAGCGGGAGGGTCTTCCTTACCCCTCACACCTTTCTTCAGTCTCTGTACAAACCATTCCACCTCAGTCCCGCTTCGATTTTGTATTCCATTCAGTGAATAAGTAGCGGAGTGAACCTTGCCAACAAACTTTGTTAAAATCACATTTTATAAGTTCTTATTAAAATCACTTCTTGCAAATACCTTGGACGGTGACTCTTTAAGCGACCTAACCACTCATTTTACGACAGCGGGTGAGCTGTTACCACCAGGCACTAAATCCAGGGAAGTGACAGGGACGTGGTCACGTAGACGTGTGGTTGCCGCTACTGTTCTGGAGTGGGTTCAACACAGATTTCTCAGAAGAATGTTCTTTGCTGTCCTTGAGACCCTGGAGGATACACATATGTCGTTCCCTTGGACTTTCTTCGGGAATCATTTCCTCCATAAACATTTGCGATGCTTCCTTTGCATATGAGTCTAATTTCTATTTTCCTCTGAGGGAAAATATAGGACACAGCAAGGAAATTATTTTCCAGTGACTGGGGCTACATTAAAAGAAAATACTTGCAGATGTGATTTTCCACTTGGTATTAGTTGTTTTCCAAGTCTACCTTGGTCTGAGCTTGAGATACTCTTCTGGTTTTGGTGGGGGTTCTTTTTCCTGATGTCTGCGAGTTGGTTTGCGTTGTTTGTTTTCTTTAAGAAAACAGTTTTGTTCAGGCTTGTAAACCCGAATAGTGAATTATCATTGAGTGAAGAATGAAAGAACCCCCGGAACTGAAAATTCACTTGTGAACTGAAAACAGTGCTTGAGGTCTGGACACGTTGCAAATGGTTGAGTTTAGCAGAATGAGATTCCTGTTTCCCAACAGCACCAGGAAACAGAAGATTTGCTGGGGTTTTCTTGGGTTTTAATTTGGGACGGGTGACACGTGGCACTGGTGCCATATCCAGAATGAGGTGCCAGCCCAGAGGAATTACTGGTACCGCCTTCAGTGTTTTGCCAGAAATCTGCTTTTTCGGTATTGAAGATTAACACTGGTTATCTTCAGCTCGCATGGGGGGAAGATAGCAGACAGAAAGCAAAATTTATTATTTCTTTATCAAAAAATCTTAGGAGATATTTAGAGTGTTACTGTTGCCTCAAAGAGTGAAAGGAGGAAACAAATTCTGTGCTACTCCATGCAATTCCCGTATTACTAGGAGTATTTTATTTAGACAGATGACAGGCATTAATAAACTGTTTCCTAGTGGAACCACACAGATGGACAAAAATAACTTACAAAGAAAAACAGAGGGCAACCTAACCTCGCTGTTGCCAAACTTCAGGCAGTCTGAACCACCTCACTGGCAACCCTGGAACAGCATTCTGGAAACGCAGCTGCCTTAAGGGAGTCATTTAGTCCTACTTAATGCTCAGATTGTTTAAACCTTGAAAAACTGGCCATTGTCCCTCATTGCCAAGACTTCTTTGTGTTCCCATTGAACGTTTTTGGCAGTCGATGGCGTAACTAAGCACGAGCAGGTTGAACCTGGTGGCACGTGGAGGGAGCCATCCCGCAGCTAGCTGGGGAGAAAGGGCTGTCCAGGCAGCCCTGGGGACGGGGAGCTGGCGGGGGCTGCCTTGTGCCAAGTCCTCTCGAAGGGAGCCTGGATATCGTGGGTTTTCACGTTGCACACAGCCCCCAAATGCAGCACAGCAGCTCCTCATGAGCAATCACAGGTTTATACAGTTCTCTGGGCCACCAAATGCAGGCAGGGCTGTCCTTGCAGGGCAGGAGGGGAGGGATCGGTGGTGATTGCACAGCTGAGGTGGTCAGCTTGGAAGAGGGGGAAAGAGGGTTTGACTGGATCAGCTGGGATTCAGGAGAGGGTAGAGCTGTTCACGTGTCAATTAGTCCTGGCCAAAATCTGCTGTTCCCAAGCTATGCAGAGCCTCCAGCACAGCCTCAGCTCTGGTCTCCGTGGAAAACCCCCTTACCTGTGTCCTTCCCTCGGTGGACCTGCATGCCTTCGCTCCTCAGCTTGCGCTGGTGCCTGGCTCTGGTGGAGGAGGATCTCTGCAGCCCTCTGCCCACCCGGGCAGGGCTTCTGCACAAGTGGTTCTCTTTTCCTGATGCTTGTTCTTGAAGTGACTCGATCCACCTGCTCTCACCTATTTAGTGCCTCCTGCTACAGCACTGATACGGCTGCAGACCTGCTCTCTGGCCTCTGTGGTGGAAGTTATTCCTTTTCCTGGAAGCACAGGCTCCTACGAGGAAGAGAGCAAGGAGTTAGCGGTGAGAGTTTTGGCACCTTGCTCTTCTATTTCCTCAAGGCTTTGCCTTTTCACATTTGCGTTGTCACCTCTTGCTTCACTTTCTCTCTCCCGCTGCAGCTTGCACGCAGCGTTGCAGGTTCTTGTGTGAGCTGTTACTGTTCTTTGGCTTCTCGTTGTCTGGAACAGCGCTGCTGTAACTTTGAGAAAAAGATTGGCAGCATAAACACTTCTTAAACAAAAATGACATTCCGTTCATTCTTGTCCTCTCTTTCACTTGTCCTGTCTCTACTGCTCCTTTTTTGTGTGTGGTTATTGCACTAGTTTGCATTTCAGAAGTTTGTAAGAGAGATGGATAAAATTGCAGTTAAAATAGGGCTGGCTTCAGTGCTGTAAAAGCCCTTTGGTGAGCTTTGGCCCCAAGGTGTGTCCTGCCATGCAGCTCCCCAAGACTTACGCTTGATGCTTTGCCCACCGAACCCTCCTCTTCTGTAGAACTATCAAGAAGATAAATATAAAATGTTTCTTTCTGGTTGACAAGGGATTATTCTGAAACCACATCCTTTCTGGAGGGCCTGTTTTAGCCTGATATTGCAGCCTGGCAGGGCACAGCAGTTGCAGATAGTCCCGTCTGGTGGCGACGGGGCCTTGGCCAGCCCCACCAGCAGCAGATGCCAATGGGTTTGCCAAGGTTGGGAATGAGCAAGGGCCAGAACAGCCCAGCCCATCTCCTGAGGTTCCTCTTTATTTTCCCCGTGAAAGGTAACAGGAGAGACTTGATTGTTCTCATGACAGTCCTCAATTCGCTGTGAATACCATGTATGTTTCTTATGGTAAAGAAAGAGCTTTGGGCAATTTGCTTGAGACAAGTAGACCAGAGGGAGCCTTGCTGCCAATGAGAGTGGAAGAAAGCTTTGTACAAGCTGGGACAGCTGTAGCTTCTGTGATGCGGGCCAATAAAGAGGAAAATTTTGGTTGCTGCTCAAAGAAATTCTGGTCCTAAGATCAGAGAAAGTATCAGGATTGGTATTGGGATTTCCAGGCTTGTCACTCGGCAGATCACAAGTCTGTTCTAGCTGATAAGATAAAAGAACTGGAGAGAGTTTGGGGGTAGGAGGAGTACACATATTTGTTAAATGTGGGAATTCCCAGAAGTTTAGGGTTTTTTAAGGCCACACCAGTGGTTTTCAGATGAAAATTGCTTTCTCTGCCATCTGAAACTGCAGAGGTTGTGCTACCTGACTCCCCACAAACCCAGCCCAACATGCATGGGTGATGGTGCCAATGCTAGTGGCCATTGCCACGACCTGCACAGGGAAGACTGAAGAATTCCCAGTTTTCTTTTGTTTTATTGGGATTTGTGTTCTCGTCGTGTTTGAAGAGACCGCTGGGATGTGTCAGATAGGACCTAGGACCCATCTGTTGTTCCTGGCAGTAGTCAACGTAGTTGTAGAGCTGTAGAAGTACAGGCAGCTGGTCCTTGGCAGGGAGATGTGGCAGGTACTCATGCTGATTTCTGCACTGACACGTCCCTATGGATTTGCTAGAACAACTCCTGCTTCCAAAATCTCAAATGCCTGTAAAACAAAAATAAAGGCTAAATAACGATGATCCTTGTTTATGGAGTCCTGCTGTGCCTTAGGAAAAAAACATTGTGGGAAAAATTAGAAAGAAAACACAACATGGAAATAATGATGCATACAAGTACAGCTAAATAAGTGATGGAGCAGGCCAAGGCTTCAGCTGAACTAAGGGCTCAGGATTCCTGCAGTGGAAGTCTGAGAGCCTGAGAAATGTCAGCTTGATACCTTTTAATTCTGTTCTAATACAGAACTTTAAAGGAAGGAATGAGAAACTGGAATCTCATTTTTGAAGGCAATGGAGGGACTTGAATGTGGGCAGATTAACTGGCAGACAATGCAGAAATCGGTTGTTGGGTTTAGCGTCGGGTGGGCACAAAACGCTCTGCTTTCCAGAGAAGTCATCATCTCTGACTGGGTTGCTCTGCTGGGGTCTGCTGCCCTTCATGGAGGACCAGCAGGTCCAGAGTTGGTGGTGTACAGCAACCCTGCATGAATTGCACAGGTGTAAACCATCATGGGGCACATCAGGAAGGGCTCTGGAAGAACAGCTATGAAGGCTGCCAGGCAGAGAGCAGCCATCCATATTAAGCACAACTATCTGAACAAACAGCTTCTAACATTAGTTCCTCACCAGTCTCAGCCCATAAGTTAAACAGAAGCATAGCTGATTTATCTCAGAAGTACTCAGATGGCCAAAAAAGGCCAATTTTGACGATGTAGGATGATCTTCGGGGAGCAAGCACCAGCCTTATATCTCAGATCTATGCAGACAGTTTTCACAGAAGTCTGAATTCTCCTGAGAAGAGATTGGCATTGGTTGGATTTTGTGTCGGTCCAAGGTCAGAGGTCTCTCCTGAGCCTGACCTCACAAAGTCAACGTGGTTTTGATGGACAAACAGCCACAGAGCGATCAGATAAGATGTGTTCGTGTGCTTGGTATCCAAGTGTGCTCCGAGTATTGTAAATTTGAAAAAAAAACCTCCAAATAACAACTTCAGGGATCTCACAGAAAGCTGGGGACAGATCTGTTTCCACCAGTGGTGCCTCTGGTCACTGACTGCCCGGTGACCTGCATCCACTTAACCTGGAGGATGGTGGATCAGAAGCAACACAAAGAGGGGTTTAAGGCGTTGCTTGGCAATGGGTAACAAACCCCAGTGTTTACTGGGTGCTGACTACAGCACTGCCTTAGCTCTCTGCTTCCCAGCACTTGGAAATTTACTGGAAGAGACCAAAAAGGCATTAATTCCACAATGAGCACGTCTCAGTTTTCCAGAAGCTTCACTGATATCTGCTGGATAGCATATGTTATTTGTCATCCATCATAGGAGAAATTTTCTCTTCCAGCAGTATTTCTGTCTTCTGAGCAATCTTCAGACAGATGGAAACACACAGACTGCCTTTGGATTTTAAATGCTGCTGCCAAAACACAGAGTCCATGTGATTATAAAGCTATGATTTTAATTGCTGCTGTATTGAATTCAAGATAAACATTAATGAATCATGTTATGGCATGTTTGTGGCTGGTACCGTCGCCCTGAGCCCAGCGGCATGCCTTGCCCTAGAATTGGCTGTCCTTGTTTTGCTTAAAACAGACCCGATTCTCTCTTAGTGAATTTTCCTTACAGCTACATTTTTCTAAGTAAATGCTTTTTTGTGCAGTTGGCTGCCTAATTTACAGAGAGCGTCCAGTCCAGAGCTGATAACACCTGATGTCTAGAGTTGTACTGAGCTAACGGTAGGAATGGAATGCAGAAAAGGCCCGTGCTTATAGCTATTGCTATAGCAGCCAAGGCCACCAGTAGACCTTTTAGGTCCTGCTGGTGAGGAGTCATAAAGGGTCTTACCTGCAGGGAGGGATGGACAGAAGACGTGACCCCATGTTGACCGACGCGGTATTCCATGCCATGCATGTCATACTCGGTTTTAAACTGGGGGGATCATGAGGGTCTTTGTCCATGGCCGGCTTCTGAAGAGGACCCTGCTCCTTGTCCTGGCTGCGATCCTGATTCAGATTCCAATCCATGCATTCCTGAGTCCGGTTCCCATCTAGTGCTGAGTCTAGTCCAGGACTTCCCGGACACCAGCACCTGTGGCACCCAACTCCAGGAAACTCCGTACCGGTTTTGTATATTTTGCCCTGTTTCTCCTATTGTTAATATTTATTATTACTGTTATTAGTAAAGCTGTTTTAATTTCCAATTCGTACATGTGTTTTTTCCCGGGGACAGCAGCTGACCAAGGACTACAGCCTGGGCTGTGGGTTCTTCCCAGCCTCTGCCACCACACGTGGCACCGCTGCATTTTAATTATCAGTGATCACAAGGGAGATGATCTTGTGTGTTATTTATTATTTTTTTAGGAAAAAAGCTTTCACACTAACATTCTTAGCAGCTCCTCTTTCATTTCTCAACCTTTCTCAACCATGAGAGGGTGACCTGCACACAGCCCATCTCCTCTTGTGATCAGCAACCCATCTTCTCCTGAAGAACAGCTGATGGCTGAGCAAGTTTGCATCACCCAGCCCTTCCTGGGAAATGGAGACCATTCCCATCAGCAAGTGGCTGGGGCAACCACAACTGGAGATGCTTCTGCTACACATTCTCCCCAAACATCACTTAGCGCATGTACCTCCCTGGTTTCTTTACAGATTTAAGAACTTTCTGCAAGTTTCTTCCCTCTTCCCAGCACATTGAGAGGAGAGGGCTGCAGAACAGTTGTCAGGACAGAAAGGCCATGAGAGTGTCGTCTTGTATGACTAAGGCTTAAACTCAGTTGTAGGGTATTTGTAGGTGTGTTCCTTTCCTTCCATTTCCATACTGTCCTTCATTCCATCTGTTGGGTTTTTGCCCTGTTTCCCAAATTATACAGAAGGATGTTTCATGGTTCCTCAGTATGGCTGCACAAATTAGTTTATTAAGTGCTAGAAATTCATGGTAAGCTACTTTATGTAGCTTGGTATCATAAAAGAACATGAAAGTTAATACTTTTGGCAAGAAAGACCCCTATTATGCCCAGATGGAGCTCAGAAATGTTGATACTATAGAGATTTAAGAACTATTATTTTCGAAAAGGACAATCGGTGTAGTTACTGTTTCACGCTCCATAGTACAGCTCGCCCCATCATACACCCTTCCCTTGTCATTTCTTTTAATTCAAAGTTGTTCTAATTTGGTTGTTGTGTTAACTCATATGGCTGTAAAATAGGAAAAGAAACAGGAATCATGCTGGATTACTTTTGGGCTGCATCTCCAGAGCTAGTTGGTCATTTCTTACTGGTGGTTTTCTTCTCTAACCAGGGAGATCTCACAGATGAGCGTGTCTTGGACTGGGAGCTGATCAGGTGCTGTGGTCGCATTGGTAGGCAAGAGCAGCAGGCACAGAAATGGATGGTTGTGGGCTGTAAATCGGGCTGACACGGGCAGGAGGTGGCCTCCGTGATCTGAACTGGCACAGAAGAGCACGCTGGTACACGGGAAGGCAACGGTCCTTCACTGCAAGCTTGTCGGGCAACGCTTATCAGCAGGTGGGAGAGACACCAGCAAGGAGCAGGAAAGTAGAAAGAGCCTGAGGCACTGTCTGAAAGAGAAAAGATGGTGGACTAAACTCTGAAAAGCAATTAAATAGCTGAGGACATTTGACATCAAACCAAAGGGGTCTAATGCACTTCACTGAAGCGAACAGCCAGAGATGCGATGTGGCCTAGAGTGCCCAGGAGAGGGAGGGGAAGAGGGAGCAGGCAACAGTCAGAGGTTACTGACACCGGGAAGAGAGAATAATTATTGGAAATGATGCTTCAGATTAGAACTGGAAATAATAGTACTAAATTAAAATAAAAATGTCATTTGAGAATAAACATTGGAATAACGTCCTGATAGAGAGGGGTCCCAAGCAGCTTCTGGTTTCCAGGAATTCTATAAACTCAAGAGAATTTGTAGAATGTGTGTTCATGCTTAGCTGAAGCTGGTAGGTAAAGTTTGCATGCTCAGATTTTAAGGGAGAAACCTCTTTTCCCAGGGTTGCTCCTTATTTCTGTGCTGTGGGAAGTGGGAATAAATTTAGGAGAAAAGCAAGTCCCATAGTTTTGCTCAGACTTGAAAGGTTAATGTTTTTCCCAAGAACCAACCGAGCAACTTTTCTGAGACCCGTTTTTATTGCTTTGCAATATTCACAGTCTGCGCTTGCCAAAATTTTTTTGCATTGTAAACCAGAGGAAAACTAAATCTACAGCTGTGAGAGATCTGACATACTGCCAGGAAACAAAGCCACCCCGGTAAAACTGTGTCCTCCGCTGCCTTCGGTACGCGGCAGGCTGTGGGTGAACGGGACCAGGGGTTTGGTCCCCATCTCAGAGCAGGTGTGGAGACACTCTGGTGCCCTCTCCAGTCCTGCACCCATGCCAGGAGGAATCGAGAGCGTTTCTTCCCACGAAATTCGACTTTGACAGGCATGGTAATAAAGATGATTTGTTTCCTGCGTGTGCTTCATGGCATGAAATACAGTAAAGCACGCGAAGGGCAATATTTCGTGCTCTGACTGTAGAGTTCCTTTTTTTGGTCTACCATTAAAAATCATCTCCAGTAGCCCCTTAACTTTACTGGTGTCCTTGGATGTTACTTCAGCAGCTTCCATTGCACTTTTTACTTTCTAATCACAAAGACTCGAAAAGGTGTAGATGTGGTACTTCAGGATATGATTTTGCAGGAATGGTGGTGCTGCGTGGATGGTTGGACTCGATGATCTTAGAGGTCTTTTCCAACCTATGATTCTATATATATATATATATATATATGACTTGTTTCTTGCCTGTCCTTTGTCCTCCATCTGTTACCTGCCTGAGAATTATTTTTTTCGAATGAGAACATGAAAAAACAGGTAATTAGTTTAAATTGGCTTAAATGCATTATTAATTCCTTCTACCATAGGAAAAGAATACCAAATGGGAGAACCTTAAAGTATATTTCAAAATATTTAGGATTGCATAACATAATTAACAACGAGGAAAAAAACCTCAAAGTTTTTGAACTGTTGCACCACTGGTTTGACACGGAATGATTTGTTGTAAAACCAGAACAGCCTGTAATTAGCATTTTTAACAATGGGACTAGAATAGCATGAATGTGGTGCTTAGTGGAAACATCCAGGTACTACAAACACTGCTGAATGAAAAATAATGCTTGGTTTGCACCGGCACCGTCACGTGTGGTTTGCAGCTATTTCACTTCACAGGCAAAAAGATTCAGCACTTGGTGTCTAAGAGGGGCTGGGCTGAGATTCTTTGCTCCAGAAATACTGGCAATCTCCTAAGTAAGCTGAGGAAAAGTCCCGGCAGTTTCAGTTGGACTAGATGATTGTTGTAGGTCCCTTCCAGAGGACAAGAGGAAATGGCACCAAGTGGCATTGGGGAGGTTCAGATTGGATGTTAGGAAAAATTTCTTTACTGAAAGAGCAGTCAGGCATTGGACCAGGCTGCCCAGGGAGGTGGTGGGGTCCCCATCCCTGGAGGGGTTCAAAAAGCGTGTGGTTGTGGCACTTGGGGATATGGGTTAGCAGGCACAGTGGGGTTGGGGTGATGAGGGTTGGACTGGATGATCTCAGAGGTCTTTTCCAACCTTAATGATTTTATGATTCTATTCTAAAGCATATTCATGGCATTTTATGTGCACAGTCTGTAGAGGACAATTTGAGCGCGCGTATTAAACAGATCTTACGCTCAGTTGGAAGAAGGACACTCCTTATGCCATCATGGGGACAGCAAGATATTGTCCGTTGCAGTCAACTGAAAGTTATCTCCCGTTGCCTGCCTGCGTAGGAACATTTCCGTCTGAACATGAGGAGGAACTTCTTCCCTCTGAGGGTGACGGAGCACTGGAACAGGCTGCCCAGGGAGGTTGTGGAGTCTCCTTCTCTGGAGATATTCAAGACCCGCCTGGACAAGGTCCTGTGCAGCCTGCTGTAGGTGACCCTGCTTCGGCGGGGGGGTTGGACTAGATGACCCACAGAGGTCCCTTCCAACCCCTACTATTCTGTGATTCTGTGATTCTGTGATTCTGTGAAATTAATGCGCATAGAAGGTTCCTGCTGGGTGGCTTTGGAGGCTGCAGTTGTCTGTCTCGGGACCAGACACCCAACAGTCAGGACTAATGCGGTCCCCTCTGCTTTGTGCTCTACATGAGCTCTGGAGGTAGAAGACATCATTTCACAACATTTTTCCCCAATTTCTGCAATTCTCACACCCCATCACCGTTGGCACGGTGGGGACCGCGCAGCAATGCTCTCTCCTGGGAGTGCCGTGGGTGAGCAGGCAGCGCTGCCGGAGCAGCGAGGGAGGCACGGCTGGGACGGACACCGGAATGCACGCTGCTTTTGAGCTCATCTATGGTGAATACCCCTGTGTGACAACTCTTGCAGGTCCCCGCTGGCAGATGCTCACGCGACACCCACTGTAAAATCCCCTGGGTTTAACTCCAGGGGAGAACAAGTCCTTTAACCAGGACTGGCAGTTACAAACGGAGCTCAGCAAGGAGGGGGCATCAGGGAAAAAAACCTGCAACAGGGAAAAAAACCTGCAATCCTCTTCAGTCCATTTTTCTCCTATTTTAGAGAGATTCCTAAATCTGGAAAATTATGCCCTACACTCAGGAAAAGCCAAAATCAACTTTTCCTCCTGCAGACAGTGGCAGAGCACAGAGCAGTCGAATCATGGCAGAAAAACAGTCACGTCCTTGTCCAGTGAGGTTTTTTTCTTTAAAAAAAATTACATCTCAGCACATCAGATAAGAGCAGCCACGGAGAGCAGCGGGTTATATAATTGCAGGGCTTGATTCGCAGATCGGGGAAGGTGCTCTCGGGGCTGATCAGAAGCTGACGGATGGCCTGGACCAGGCGCATCACTGGGGGCTGAGACCACCCCTCCTTAAATCCCCGCGGAAAGCACAGGACAGAAGGGTGGTGGGTTTTGAAGGGGTGGATAACAACTGGGTGAGAGCCGAAGCAGCTCAGCGTGGTGGTATATGCCACACAACTCATCTCTCGGATGAGAATCTGTGTTATTTTCAGGCAGTTCCACCAGTGACATTCAGGGAATAAGAGGATGTAACTATCAAACCCCAAGCTTCCACTGTTGCGTAAAACTTCCTGGTGATATCTTCCGCGATCTGTCCTAGCAGAAATACAGAAGTGTTGTGGGTGGATGCTGGTAGCTGTCCGAGCATCTTTTCACAGGTTCCTGGTCTATAAAGTCGCCTTATCTGAATCTCAGATTTGAACACAGAGCCTGCTGAAGTATGTCATCATTTGTCAGGGGGTTTCTCTTGACATTTTTCTTTTTGAATCAACAAGAAAAAAAACCCCAACCAAGAAGATGAGTGCTTGAGTGCTCAGATAACAGGAAATTTTTAATACTGTTTCCTCTGGTGATTCTAACCAAATTACTTTGCATATCTGATGATCTCTGTTCATCATTCTCATGCTGAATGCCTCAATTTTTGTTGACTTAAATTCTCCTCGAGCAGTTGCATATCCTACCCTCGCACTAGCTGTTAGATCAGGCAAAATGTTTGTCTGTTGCTATGTGGCCATTGCATGCTACAGTTTATTTTCATTCCAAATTGATGGTTTGGGTCGTTTTCTGTTTGGGTTGGCATTAGCTCCCCTGATACTTTCCTTGGTGGGCAAACCCTGCTGCACAGGCATGGAGCTGCGTGTTTAACCACCGCCACGGCTTGCAGCCTGCTTCCTCCTTTCCTGGAGAGCTTGATGAGGCTTTTGCTCTGTTGGGTTTGCTTTTTTTTTTTAATTATATCCTTTTGACATGTTATTTCTTTCCCGCTTCATGCAGGGTCCACCTGATACCAGTGCCTGCCTGTTGCATTCACTCCTTCATGACTGTTAGAAGCCCAGGACTGCTGAGCTCCGAGGATGTCCACCAGCGATCTCCGCTTAGACACGGACACGGGGCTTCCTTGCATGAACCAGTCAGTAGCAGTATCGTCCTCTTGACACAGCTTATTCCTACGACCTAAAAAAAGTCCAGAAATCAAGGGCTGTTAGGCTGTTGTCCTAAGAAGAACTAACAAGAAAGATGCTCTTTGGACAGAACTGTGACGATGTTCTCTGTTCCAGATCTGTCACAAGCTGAGATCAGAGTAGAGAAGCTATGGATACAGGACAGCAACTACTGTCTTCATTTAAAAGTCTGCCACATAAAGCACTGTAGCAATTGCAAATTAAAAAGGAAAGTGTCAAATTAAACAGTAGAGAGCACTGACACCGGACACACGGCCAGTTCACGTAGCCACAGGACAGATCTCGGTGGCAGAAGCCATTCTGTAGACCGACACACCACGCAGCAATGCACGCTGCAGCAAGAGGATGCCGGCTCCTCACCCCGAGCCCTGCCTTTATCCCAGAAGCACCGCAGCCGCTGCGTCCTGGCGAGCCGAAACATCGCGGGTCCGGAGGGCCTGCAAGGTTTCTGAAAGCCAGAAGAGCAGATGCGCGCTGACCCTCCCGAAGCGCGGTGATGCTTCCCTCGAGCTCCTGTTGACGCCAGGCTGTGGACGGGCACGCGTGCTCGTGGACGGCTGGACCCCACGGCTCTGGTCCCACGTCCTTTCACCACGGCGCATGTGGATGGCGGGGGTTTGAACGCCGCGTTCAGGTCCATCACCTGAACTGTCCCCAGCACGAGGCGACCCAGCAATGGGGAAAATCTGGGTCTGAGCTCCGCGTGGGTGTATCGGCACAGCTAACGTGGAACTGTTCCGTCACAAGCCTGGGGCTCTGTCCTGGTGGGTATTTCCCAGCAGAAGTCTCTGCTGGAGGCCAGCTGAGATGGAAACCAGTTGGCAGGGACTGCAGTTGAATACGAGAAGATTAACACGATCTCCGACGTTCTGTGGTAATTTACTTGACTTATGTCGTGTTATAGATAATTATCTGGCCGTCCTCAGATACTTAGCAGCAACGCGTATCCATGGAGGCACTAGATAAATACGGGTTTATTTAATTGTAAAGCGTCTCTAATATCAATGTTAAGATTCAGCAACGCACAAGAATTTGCCTTTCAGTTTAGATATTAAAACATTTCCAAGTGATACAAGCCCTGAAATAACTTTGATGTCAGAAATTCACATATTTTCGTGATGTTTATTCCATTCCCTTTCCAAAAAGAGAAAGCCAGCTTGCATATACTGTTTCTGGCTTTTTGGATTACTTTCCAAAAGAAGGTCAAAGCAAAATTTCCCCATGAGAAATGTTTTCTTGTACACTGCTGAATTTCCAGGGAAAAGGGGTTTTTTTTTCTCATCTTCCAGAGAAAAAGAACCCTGGTAATTTATGTCATCAGAGAATTTTGCTATCAAAAAATAGACATCAGAGGATTAAAATGCTTGTTTACTATTGCAAGTGGGAAAACACCGTAACAAAAAAATCTCTGATAGACTGGTTTTATTTTTAAAAATTTGTACGTTGGAACATTTTTTTACAAAACAAAATGGTAAGCAGCAATGAATCTAGTGTCACTATCTGAAACAAAACTAGAAAAATCGAAGCACAACCTTTCGTCTATTTGAAAGCAAATGCTAGTTCAGATTACCTGGACAGGCTCCCTGCAACCCAGCTTGTGCAGCCTGAAGTCACTGCTGACCTGCACAGACCCTCACACCAGTTCCAGTCTCAGGGCCAATCAATGCAACTTAGTTCTGTCCCATTCTGGAAAAAAATATTAGGACGATAGAATACTTTGAACAGATTTGCATGTAATACAGATTTCACATCAGTTCTGACAAAACCAGGAGCATTAATACAATTTCCCAGCTCCTGATAAACGAAGCCTCCAGTAACAGGGAAACATTCCTCTGCTTTTGCCTGAAAACATCTCATCCACAATGCGACACCGAGCGTTTCTCATTGCTTGGCTGGTATTTCTGCAGTGTGACTTGTGAAATAACGGGGGCACAGCTTAAAGAACGCTGTATCTCGCCCATCTGCTGAGGGACTCATTTGTGACAAGTACGCAACAGGAAGAGGAAGCAGCAGTTGGCTCTATCAGGACAGCATCTCCTGGCAGCGCGGCTATTCTATCGATTACAGGTTGACACGTTGGAACCATAAAAAAACCCAAGGAAACCCGGCTTTTCAAATCAGCTGCCCAAAAGTCTCCATGATTTCTTTAAATTCTCTCCTTTCTAAGGTGGTTAACCCTGCAAGGGGCTTAGGACGCTCACCTGCAAGGCACCGAGAATCCCTGCCTGGATCAAACACAGCAAGACCTGGAGGTGTTCAGCATCTGGCAAAGCCAATTCCGTAATGCCTATGGAAAGGTAAAAATTCAAACCTTCTCTTTTACAAACATATACGTAGTGTTCTTGTACGGAGTATGATCAGCTGATGGCACGTGGGCCAGTTCTCATGGCTCGCCGAGGTCCTTCACCAGCCGAACCACAGCAGAAGGCTGTCTCTGGGTCCTTGTCCCAGGTTTTGGCCCGAGAAGCCCATCCTTTCATTTGGCACAAGACCAAATGATCGCAGCAGGTAAAAGGCTCCCTAAAAGCCCCACTTCCAGAAATCCCTCCTGGCAGAAGACACCGCAGCCACCACTCTGCCTCAAACACTCCTCCACGCCAGGTGTGAAGGCAAGGTGGGTCAGTCAGCACTGCAGGAACACCGGGAAGCGCCGTGGGTGCAGCACCCCGGGGGGGCCTGCGTCAGCACGGGCAGCCCCAGACCCGTACCCACACCTGAACTCGTAGCTCTGCGGCGGGGACCACACGCTCCGCTCCGCTTCTCAGAAAAGGCAGTACAAACTCTCACCTTTTGGTTTGCATTTTAGTGGAAACCACATGAACCCTGTCTTCTTCGATGAAACAGAAACATTGATTAGTCATTGATTCGTCAGCCATGCCCGTCACTGCCTCCTTTTAAGAAGGGAGATTCATGCCTGAGAAAGACGGGGCCAGACTCTTTCCAGTGGTGCCCAGCGACAGGACAAGGGGCAACAGGCACAAACTGAAGCCTGGGAAGTTCCAGCTGAACCCGAGGAAGAACTTCTTCCCTCTGAGGGTGACGGAGCCCTGGCCCAGGCTGCCCAGGGAGGCTGTGGAGTCTCCTTCTCTGGAGATATTCCAGACCCGCCTGGACGCAGTGCTGTGCAGCCTGCTCTGGGTGACCCTTCTTGGGCAGGGGGTTGGGCTGGGGGATCCCCAGAGGTCCCTTCCAACACCTAACATTCTGTCATTCTGTGAAAGAATAACATAATTTTCCAAATATTTAGGCTAACAACAATGGGATTGTCTGAATCCCATCCCTGCAGTCACTTCTGGTAGTAATTTATTTCATTCATCTCAGGAGAGCAAGTGCTTTCTTCCAAAAAATGTTAACTAGAGACGGTGCTGAAGCTGTTCTACCATCTCACCCAGCTTTGCACCTTCTCTCGGTCCTCGTTTCCACAGCAGCTCATTAAAAAGGCTGTATCTGCAGTAGGATACGACCAACAGCTTCACGATCTGAAAGTGTGACAAGGGCTCAGGCTTTCTTCACAGAAAGTTCCCCAGCTCCGTTCTTCTCCCACAGAAACCAGGAGAACGGGAGCCTTCGTTGGTCTCATACGGCTGGGATGGAGCAGCTTCTCACAGCTTCCAGGATGGGCCACACATGTGAACAGCAGTCCCTAAAAACCAAGCAGAAGACAGGGCCAGTGCTGGAACTGTAACAGAAAGTCTCCGTGCGGGGTCTGGGGAATAGATGGGGACAGATCCCGTTGGGTCTAGGTGACAGTCAGGGATGGTCCCGCTGGGTGGGGACCCTCGCAGGAGCTGTTCTAGCCAGAGCAGAGCAGAAAAGGGATTGCGCATCCCTGGTAAGAAGCAGGAGCTACTTTTCCAAATCAGGCATCGCCTCTGCGAGCTGGCCGGAGGAGGAGGGAGGCATCCCCGCCTGGCTCGGCCGCCGACACCGGCGTTTCTCGGTGTGGTTTTCTGCCACCCAAACACACTGACTCAGCCAACCTGGGGCTGGCGCCGGGCTCGCTGCTGCTCGGAAACCGAGGGGGCGGCCCTGGCTGAGCAGCTCCCGTGCGGGCACGAAGCAAAAGCTGCTTGTTTCAGAATGACTACGGGCCATCAGGCAGCAGGGCACGGAAATCGTGGCATAAAAAAGACTCTTGGTCTCCACTTGCACTGGGCGGCATCTCCAAACCTTCCATTTCCCTGCAGCTTTCCCATCCCTTTGCGACGGGAGCATCCCACAGAATCACAGAATGGTAGGGGTTGGAAGGGACCTCTGGGGATCCTCCTGCCCAAGCAGGGTCACCCAGAGCAGGCTGCACAGGACCTTGTCCAGGTGGATCTGGAATATCTCCAGAGAAGGAGACTCCACAGCCTCCCTGGGCAGCCTGGGCCAGGGCTCCGTCACCCTCAGAGGGAAGAAGTTCTTCCTCGTGTTCAGCTGGAGCTTCCTCTGCTTCCTATCCCCCACTCCTGCTAGATCCAGGGCCACCACACCAGCACGCTGCCTTCGTTAACCCGCACCAAAAGCTTTCCGTGCCCCACTCCTCCTTTCTTCCCTCCTGCTTTCCTCCTGTGCTTGCTTTCATCCACGCCAAGGAAAGGACGTGCCTGGGTAGGTGATTCCTCCCTCGGCCGAGCGCAGGGACCACAGCTATGCGCTTCCCGGCGCGTCTGGCGGATAGCATGGCCACTGGGCGTGCTCCCCCGGCGTCACGCGGCTGTTCGAAACGGCTTTCGGCAAGCCTGAACTGAAGCTGAGCTCACCACCCTCTTCACGCAAGATTCAGAGAGAAACAACCTATTTTAGGAAGTCCCAGGAGAGGAAAGAAACAGCAGCACGTTAAAAAGATGTTTGCTTTACCGGGAAATGCCGTCTTTCTGATTTCTTCTTAAATAGCCCGTGTGAAAGCAGTTGCCGAAGCTGACGAGCTCTTTCGTTCAGGCTGCAAATTATTTCGGGTAATTGCCCGAAACGCCAGCAGTAAAGAAAGCAGCGGTCCAGCGTGGTGGGTTGGTAGGACATTTCTGGCATTTAATGAAGTCAACGCCTGGCGTCTGACCGGAGCTGCGGGCGTTTGGGGTCCAGGAGGAGAAGGCAGCGGAGGATCAGTCGGTGCCAAGCGGCAATTTACCTTCACCCTAAAGCATGATCGGGCGTTTTCCAGGTTTGGATGGTCCCAGACAGATCTCCAGTGCCTGTACCCCTAAACTGCACCTTATCCCCTTCTCTTGTGAAAAGGGAACCAGGCTGATTTACAGCCTAAGCACCAAACTGTTCTTATTCAGCACTGAGAGAACAAATCCTCAGCCTTCAGATGTCTACAGAGCCGTTGAAATTTGTGGCGTTGTTTAATAATCACCTTTATATCAGCGAAAATCTCTCCCAGAGGCAAAAGGTACCTTATCTAGGCGAGCTGTTCCGGTGAAGCACTGAAATTGCTGATGCCTCCGACGCAGTCACCGCTCGCGCGGAGATCTGCTGACCGAGGGGAAGCGCGACGGGCAGCGTCCAGGTGGCTGCGAACGTCTGCCGCGTCGCGCTCAGGCTCCCCGAGCGAAGCGTCTGCGGGCCGGCCGCTGGTTCCTCCGCTCAGCACACACGTGTGTGTCTTCTTCACGTCGCTAAAGGACCCCTTCCAAAACGCAGCCACTTCCCTACTTAGCTAGAATTCAATTTGTCACTGAATTAGCCCGGACTGGTAGCAACTTTGGAGGAGAGCTAAGAAATCACTTTACGCCTCATTCACAGTGAGGTGACAGGTCACAGCTACCCTCGCCCAGTCCCAAACCCTGAAGTGCAGCCCTCCTTCCTTTGCCGACCTCCATCCCTCCCCCAAAACGCCCTCCAACTCTCCTCTTTCCTCTTTATCTCCAGCCTTCACCCCATACCCACCCCCACCATCCACGTTTTAGGGGTTTCCCTCCCCTTTCAGACTCTGTCACTCCCTTGCGCCTCTTTGCCCGCTGTCTCACCTCCGGTAGTTTTCTTTTTGCCTACCACCCCTATTAAACACCACGTGTCTTTCTGGCCTCCTTGTATCAGAGTTTGACCTCCTCGTAGGAGTCTTGTGAGGAAACCCATCCCGCACCAAAACTCTGGCCCTTCTGCCAGCACGTCTGGAGCAGCCGGAGCCTCCTCGATCCGACACCAACCTCAGCCTGACCTTGCAGCTGGGAACGTTCCTGTTCTTGAGAGTAAAGAGCAGAAAATAAAAGAAGAAGGAACAGCAAAAAAAAAAAAAAAAAGGAGAAGAAGAAGGAATAACAAAACTGAGTAGCCAAAAGCAGAAGGAATAGCAAAAAAAGGCAGCAAAAAAAGCAGAAGGAATGGCAGACTGGAGTCATACCAAACTGCACCACGACTACAGCAAGCTACAGAGCGGGCTTCGCAGCGTGGGAGATGGCAGGCGGTGCAACGGGTCGCCCAGTCTCAGAGGCTTTTGGACCTCCGTCCGTGGAAGTCCTCCAGACCAGGTGAGATAAAGCCCTGAGCAACATGGCCTGACACTGGTGTGAGCCAGGGGTTGGACTGGAGATCTCCTGAGGTTTCCTCCAGCCTGAATTATCCCATGATCTGTTCCTGATACGCTGCCGCGTGGCTCCTGGGCAATGGGCAGGCTTTTCTGTGCACGGGGGAGGTGAGGAGGGCTGGGAAGGCTCTTGGAGAGGCAGATGGGTGAGGTGTACCCACATCTCACACACCTTCACTGTTCTTAGAGGGTGGTGCAAAAGAGGAACGGCCACCTCCACTGCACCATGGCTTTGTCCGCACCTTCTGAGTGCACGCAGGTGCCAAGGACCCACAACGAACGTGCAGATTGCTGGGTTCAACAGCAGAAGAACCTTCTGGGACACATCAGAGTGGAGGAGATGCAAGGAAAAAAAGAAAGACAAGCAGTCCTGGCATCGCAGCTGGAGGAAGCAGGCACGGCTGCAACGTTTGGTGCTGCAAAGCGTTCAGGTGGGTCTGGAATGGGTCTGGAATTCCAGCGTCAGGTGGACAAGGGCTTTGCTGTTGTATTCAGCCCATCTCCAAGTCTTTGCATCCCCTACACAATGGCAAGCGGAGAAGAAAGGAGAAGAAGAGCGTGACTGAGTGCAACGGCACTCAAATGAAAACCCAAACCGCGCAGCCCGGGCAGAACCTGCGTACCGCTGTCTCCAAAGAGGCCATCACCCACCTTCCTCCCACGAGAGCAGGCTCCAGCGTGCTGTTGATTTGTCTGTGGTCCATCCCTCGAAAGCAATGATGAGTTCATTGACAGTGCCCCCTCCCCGCTCCATCCAGGGTCAACCCACCACAAACTTCCTATCAGAGTTACTACCAGAGGTCAGTGGGGATCCCATGGAAGAAAATCACCTCGCCGAGTCCCAGATGAGCGTCAGAGCTATTCCCTGGCCACCACAGCATCTCTGCATCCACCACCATTTTTTAAATAGGTGGGCAGCGAAGTGCTTGGAGGCTCGTCAGCATGTGGGTGGGGATTTTTCAGTAGCTGGCTTGCCATGAGGTGAAAAGAGCTGCCTCCACCAGTGCAATTCCCATCAAATCACAGAAGCATTAAGGTTGGAAAAGACCTCTAAGATCACCAGGTCCAACTGTCACCCCAACACCACCATGCCTGCCAAACCATGTCCTGAAGTGCCACGTCTACACGTTGTGGGTTCTTTCACACCTTTTTTCTCAGTAACTACCCAAGCACAACCGAGATTTTACTGGGGCACCTTCCTGTCCCGCTGCTGGTGTGTAGCTGAGGTTGCCCCATTTACCCCCCCCGCCCCCCATGACGTTTTCCAGCTACCACTGTTTCCCAGTCATGTGCTTCACCGCTTCGGATTGCATTGGGGGGACCAAGGTGGTCTCGCTTTGGATTGCACTGGCGGGGACTGAGGTGGTCCCGCTTCGGATTGCAGCAGGGGGCACCAAGGTGGTCCTGCTTTGGATCGCATCGGGGGGGCCAAGGTGGTCTCACTTCGGATCACATCTGGGCAGACCAAGATGGTCCCGCTTTGGATCACATCAGGGGGACCAAGGTAGTCCCACTTCGGATTGCATCGGGGGGAACGAAGGTGGGAAGGTGGTCCCACTTTGGATCACATCTGGGCAGACCAAGGTGGTCCTGCTTCACATCGCATTGGGGGGACTAAGGTGGTCGTACTTCGTATTGCAACGGGGGGACCAAGGTGGTCCCACTTCAAATTGCATCAGGGGGAACAAAGATGGTCCTGCTTTAGATCTCATCTGGGCAGACCAAGGTGGTCCTGCTTTGGATTGCATCGGGGGGACTAAGGTGATCCTGCTCGGGATCGCATTGGGGGACCAAGGTGGTCCTGCTTAGGATCGCATCGGGGAGACTGAGGTGGTCCCATTTTGGATTGCACTGGGGGGGACCGAGGTGGTTCTGCTTCAGATTGCATCAGAGTGGACCAAGGTGGTCCCGCATCGGGGGAGACTGAGATGGTCTTGCTTTGGATTGCGTTGGGGTGGACCAAAATGGTCCCACTTCAGATCGCACTGGGGGGAACCAAGGTGGTCCCACTTTGGATCACTTTGGGGGGACCAAGGTGATCCTGCTTTGAATCACATCTGGGCAGACCAAGATGGTCCCACTTGGGATCACATTGAGGGGGACCAAGGTGGTCGCACTTGGGATCACACTGGGGGGACCAAGGTGGTCCTACTTTGGATCCCATCGGGGGGACCAAGGTGGTCCTGCTTTGGATCACATCTGGACAGACCAAGGTGGTCCCACTTGGGATCGCATTGGGGGGGACCAAGGTGGTCCCACCTGGGATTGCACTGGGAGGACTGAGGTGACCCCGCTTGTGACGGCATCGGGGGGCCCATGCGGCCACCGCACCTGTCCTCGCCCCGCCAGCGAGCCCACCGCTCTGTGGCAGCCCCAAAGCCACCCCCGAAACGGCACCGGGGCGGGCAAAGCGGCCAGAATTGGGCCAAGCGGTGGCCCGGGACGCGGTGGCCTTGAGGGTGTCCCTGCCGCAGGACCCCCCCGGGTCACCGCTCCCCGGGAAGGGGCTGTGCGGGGGGACACCGGCGCCGGGGGGGTCCCGAGGGTGCGGGGGACACACAGAGGGTCTTCACGGCGGGGCTGTCCCCGCAGGGCCACCTCGGCACGGGCACCCTGCGGCATCCCCATCGCCCCTCCCGATGGGAAGGGGGGGGGGGGACAGAGGGGGGGGCGAGGCCAGGCCGGGCCCCTCCCCGGGGCGGGGCGCGACCCGGCTTAAGGGCGGCGGAGGGGCGGCTTGGGCTCAGCTCTGCGACCCTCCCCCCAACCGCGACCCCCCCGGTCCGAGCTCCGCGACCCCCCCGGTCCGAGCTCCGCGTCCGTTCCCCCCCCAGCGACCCCGGCTCCGAGCTCCGCAGCCCCGGTGAGTCCGCGCCGGGGGTCGGCGGGGGGGGGCGGGTCTGGACGGGGGTCCCCGTTGCTGCCGGTGGGGCGTGGGGAACCCCCCGGGGCTCGGGGTGTTGGGGGGGGGGGGGGAGCTGCGCCTCCGCTGTGCCCGCGGGGCTCGGTCGTGCCGCTCGGTGCTAACGAGCCGCGTGGTTAATTAGCGGCTGCCGCTCGCTGCGATGGTTCGTGCCGTTC
The DNA here is from genome assembly GCF_030867145.1 of Opisthocomus hoazin. NCBI lineage: Eukaryota > Metazoa > Chordata > Aves > Opisthocomiformes > Opisthocomidae > Opisthocomus > Opisthocomus hoazin. The sequence goes on along the minus strand of NC_134427.1, from coordinate 1,893,176 downwards.
CCCTTTCTGGGTTCCCCTCCAGAAGCTCTCGGTGTTTCGGGGCCGTTCGTACCCCCCTTTCCTCAAGCCTTCAACCGAGCCGGCGTGGGAGCTCGGGGTGCTCTGGGGGTGCTCGGTGCCCCAGCCCGAAGCGAACGGCAGCATCTTCGTGGGTGGTTGAGTAAATCTGCTTCCAACCTGCTTCCAACCAGCTGTAGATCCAGCTGTGCTGCAGGAGACCTGGCGAGTAACGGTGACCGAGGGTCGTGCCTGGTTCGGGACGCTTTTCTTTGTCACCCGTCGCTGCTCCCTCTTGTGTGGGTCCTGCTCGCGTGGGTCCCGTCCCGGTGAGCGGGATCCGCTGGCGCAGAAATGGCTCGGGGAACCGCGAGCGTAGGCAGAAAACGTGGCAGAAGGGGCATTTGTCTTCGGTTCCTGGTGCAAACCTGGCCTGAAGCCCCAGGAAACGGTGTTTTGTGGGGTTTTTTGGTTTTCACAGGTACATTTCGATCTGTGGAGCGATCTGCTACTTCAGCGGTCTGCTTCAACATGGTAATCATCAGCTTTCCTTTGGCTGCAAAAGACATTTAAAATTATATTTAGAAATACAGTAGATACCAGGTCTCGGCTGTCTTTTAGACCAATACCTTGCGTCGTTGTTTGCTGTCTGCTGAAGTCTGTAAGAACAGCAGCTGAAAGGCTGAAATTCAGTCCCTGGAGGAGATAATAAATTTAGAATCCAGCTCAATACCACAAATAGGCATAGAGATAGAATAAAGAAGTTTATCTGATGAGCAAAGGATGGGCTGAGGCGTTTACCAGCATCCCTTGGCTGTGTCTCGGGCAGGATAGCGGGACGGGCTCTGCCCCAGTGCTCCGTGTGCGTTCCTGCCTCTGCGGTCCCTTCCCTTCTCCGAGTGTTACATCGCGCTACTGCTTTTAGGCAAAACACCATAGAACCCCAGCATGGTGGGGGGTTGGAAGGGACCCCTAGGGACCCCCAGCTCAACCCCCTGCCCAAGCAGGGTCACCCAGAGCAGGCTGCACAGCACCGCGTCCAGGCGGGGCTTGAATATCTCCAGAGAAGGAGACTCCACAGCCTCCCTGGGCAGCCTGGGCCAGGGCTCCGTCACCCTCAGAGGGAAGAAGTTCTTCCTCATGTTCAGCTGGAGCTTCCTCTGCTTCAGTTTGTGCCCGTTGCCCCTTGTCCTGTCGCTGGGCACCACTGCAAAGAGTCTGGCCCCGTCCTCCTGACCCCCACCCTGCAGATATTTAGGGGCATTTCTAAGGTCCCCTCTCAGCCTTCTCTTCTCCAGGCTGAACAAGCCCAGCTCCCTCAGCCTCTCCTCGTAGGAGAGACGCTCCAGTCCCCTCATCATCCTCGCAGCCCATAGCACCTTTGCTTCTCTACTGGCCTCGCCACACAGCCTAGCTCGTCCCATTTTCTGCTCCTTCTTCGTGCTGATCACAACTGCCCAGATGCGCAGGCAGGTGAAAAAAGCCTCGATGTGCGAAAGAGATCAGTGCACCCTCTTCATCTCAAACGTCTCGGTTGGGCGTTTTATTGATTTTTTCTGAATGTCTGATAAAGAACTGATATACGATGCCTGGGTAGATCCGAAGGTTTTATCTGCATGAGTTTTCATGAGCTAATTGAGCCGCTAATTGGGGGTTGGACTAGATGACCTCTAGGGGTCCCTTCCGACCCAAAACTTTCTATGATTCCAATCTCAACGTGTTTGTACGGTGCGTAGCGTGGTGGGGCTTGGCTTGGCAGGTCTGCTTGCTAGGCACTAACCCAGCAAGAGGAGTAACGGTAGTGAGAGCTTCCTCGCCTGTGTCGGCTTCTCTGAAGAGACAACACCAAGGAATGGGGATCACGTGGCTTTTCTCAGAGCATTGCACTGCCTGCCACTCCCAAGCAATAGGTTAAAATCAGACTGACGTTACTGCACGCTTAATTTTAGCCCTGTCTTGGAGATTTTACAACATTATTGGAGTGATGCTCTTTTCCTAACTTGAACCTGAAGTGAGGACCTCAGGCAAGCGAGGATGCCAGCGGCGAGAGCTGAAGGCTGGGTCTCGCAGCATCTCAGAGGGGACCCCAGGCTCGGTCTCCTCTGCACCGGGGCAGCAGCTCCGAGCTGGCCCTCGCAGCCAAGGGGAGGCTGGGACCGCGAGAGGCTCCTGGCATCAGTCTCTGGTGTTCGGACCTGCTCGGGGCATCCCGTCATGAGGAGCCCAGGCTCATCCAAGCTGGGGCTGAGGTCTGGGTTCTGCCACCACCAGAACCGGGCTGCCGAGCAGCAGCACGCGTGGGGCGGGGAGAGGACACGGCTGCTAACTCACTGCCTCTCTGATTAGCGGGGTATTTGCAAGGAGCATGGCTAGGCAGGCTTCGTTTACACAAGCTGAGGTGAACTGGAAGCAGTGTTCGATGGACTGATGTGCGGCTTTGGGTAGAGCCGTGTTGGGTCTCGTCTGCCTCTTCTGGCCAAAGACCTCTGTGCAGTCACACGGTCCTGCGAGTCCACAGATGGCTCAAGGGGGAAAATAAAACATCCTCTCTTGTCTGAGGTTTTGCCTCCTTTCCTCTCTGTGCCGCCTCGCTGATACCTGTGGAGCTTTGATGTAATTTGTGGGAATGAAAGGATTGTTTGAAGAGCAGAAACTCCCAATAGCTGAAGCCTGGAAGCCCTGAGCATCCCGGTGTGGTCCTGAATTCCCAGAGTCTTTCTACTCTAATGCTGCCAGGCTGTTTTCATGGATGAAAATACGTACCATTTAACACTGGTTTTGAGCTCGTACACAGTGTGGGTTCTCGGTTGCTCTTGTCCCAGCTGCTGCTTTCATCACTGCTTTTGTGCCAGCCCTGCTGTTTCAGACTGCGCGCATCCTGCGGTTCCGATCACCGGAGCTTTACGTGGTCTCCGACTGCAAGTGAGATTCTGTGTCTGAACCCCTAGAAACTGGAAGTGAATGAGAAAAAAATGTAGGTGTGTATTTTCCTCTTGCTTTACTTTAGGACAACCCAAATTAAGAGTGCCATGCCTCACTGCACTCAAATGAGTACCGAAAGGAAACGATAGAATTTCACGAAAGACTGGATGAGTGGATCCAAAACCCCCCCCTGGCTGTGGGGTCTGACCGCTCTGCCGAGCCCCAGACCTGCTGTCGTGAATCAAAGCAATGTGCAACAGCAAACCCGAGAAGAAACCCTTTGCTAGGGCATTACCACGACAGCAGAGGTGTCTCCAGACCAAGAGGTTTGCTCTCCATGGCATGAGCATCCCTGCAGCTTCCCGCTCCGTCTGCCGGGTGCTGGAGCCGTACGTCTGCCCGGGCAATGCCTGGGAAACCGGAGCCCTGCAGCATCCTCTCTGCTACAGCGACCTTTCGCGTTCGTCAGACACAATAGGCGTTATCTTTTTTCCAAAGCTGGTAATTGCACATTTATTAGCATAGTGAGTTTAAAAAGTGGTGCTACCGATGCACAGCGGAGAGCGATGCAGCATGTGGGGAGCTGACAGATGTCCGGTCATGCCCCGAGCAGTGGAACAGTCTTCCACCTTCAGTGCAAAGGATTTTTTTTGGGTTTTTTGTTTGTTTTTTTTTTTAAACAGTTTTCCTTTACTGTTTCCAAAACCTTCTTGCGGACTCTCTCCTGCAGTGACGTGTCCCTATGGAGGCAGGCGTGGAGGTGGAGCGCAGGGAGGCAGCATCTGCCGGGTGACGCAGAGTGGCAGGACTGAACAGTCATTAGGGACCAGATCCGGTCTTCATATTTCAAACTAGATTATTATTTAAAGTGCTCTTGCCACCTGCATTATTCCTCTCTGTAGTTTTAATGAGTAGTTTGCAAGGAGTTGGAGCTTTTGGGTAATTCGGTGGAAGAAGGATGCAGCCAGTACTGAGGACTTACAGAAGTGTCTCTCATCTTCGCATCACCAGTGGTCGGTACCAGGTTCAGGAAGGTGGCTGTAGTGGACATAACACGGATCTGCGGAGATCCACATCCCTTCCTCGCTGTTCTCTCCTGTGAGAGAGAGATGATGGCTTTTCCCTCCTTTTTAATAATGGAGTCTTATTTGCGTGTGCTGCTTTACATAACTCACCTGAGCCTTTCATCCTCAGGCCTGACATCCATCGCCAGGCAGAATCGGTGCCTCAGCCAGGCAACATGACGGCGCTGTTCGATAACCTGTCGTGCCATCACTCCATCGACGACTTCCGAAACCGCGTCTACTCCACGCTCTACTCCATGATCAGCATCATGGGCTTTGTGGGCAACGGTGTCGTGCTGTACGTCCTCATAAAAACCTACCGGCAGAAGACGGCCTTCCAGGTGTACATGCTGAACCTCGCCGTCTCCGACTTCCTCTGCGTGTGCACCTTGCCCCTGCGCGTCATCTACTACGTCCACAAAGGGAACTGGTTCTTCAGTGACTTCCTATGCAGGGTCAGTTCGTACGCGCTGTACGTCAACCTGTACTGCAGCATTTTCTTCATGACTGCAATGAGCTTCTTCCGTTGCATAGCCATCGTTTTTCCAGTCCAGAACATCAATATGGTAACGGAGAAGAAGGCTAAATTTGTCTGTGTTGGCATCTGGATTTTTGTCACAGTGACAAGCACTCCCTTTCTGCTAAACGGGACGTACCAACATGGCAACAAGACCAAGTGCTTCGAACCCCCAGAAGACAATCTGAAGACAAATCTAGTCATCGTCCTGGATTTTATTGCCCTATTTGTGGGTTTCATTTTTCCCTTTATTGTCATAACTATCTGCTACACCATGATCATAAGGACCTTACTGAAAAATTCCTTGAAGAAGAACCAGGCTAACCGCAAGAAGGCGGTCTGGATGATCATCATCGTGACGGCCACCTTTCTGGTGAGCTTCACCCCCTACCACATTTTGCGTACGGTCCACCTCCACGTGCTGCGGCTGAAGAACGCCAGCTGCGAGGACGCCATATACCTACAGAAATCGGTCGTGGTAACGCTCCCCTTGGCAGCTGCCAACTGCTGCTTTGACCCACTTCTCTATTTCTTCTCGGGGGGCAACTTTCGGAAGAGACTCACCACGTTTAGGAAGGCTTCTTCCTCCAGCTTAACGCAAGCCTTCAGGAAAAAGTTCTCCATAAAAGAGAAAGATGAGGAACCCTTTGGAGAAAGCCACAGGGAGAACGAAAAGGCGGTTGTGTCCCCTTCATAAGGGGGCTGGACCTTCCCTTAAGATCTCAGGTGGGCAACGGAGATCTCGGAACTCTTCCAGAGGACATGATGAAGGCATGTAAGCCTTTGTTGCAATGAGATGTGTGATACCAGCAGCAGACAGTGCCTGGTTTGTGCTACTCAGCGGTACGGCCGTTGCTGGGGATGGCCAGCCCCTTCCCCAGGAGCACTGCTGGGACATGCACAGCCGCTTAGCATGGAGGAGCCAGCGCCAGAAAACTGTTGGTCTGATGATAAATTCATATAAACAAACTCTTCAAAGCCTGGATTTGGGCCTTTGCTTCGTTTCACAACTCTACAAGGAGGTTAATTCTCCGAGTCGGCGGGAAGTGTCAACACAGCGCTTGCTGTGGGTGGCACTCGGGGAGCTACTGACAGATGAAGAGGGCAGAGTTTTCACCGAATCTTCAAGCAGTTGCTAAATTATTTACACAGCAGAGGCCAGGACAATTCCTGACCTGCTCCCAGCTGCTTCTGCTTCGCATTTGTTTCCCACCTCGTTACGCCTGTGAGGCTTGCAGGGTGGGTGCCTGGGTCTGCAGACCTGGGCTTGAGCCCCACTCCCACCCCAAACGAGCGGGTCTTCGGACACGCTCTGGCGGGCAGCAGATCTGCCAGCATTTTCTGAACTTCTAGGGGAATCCTGGCTGTGGGAGCAGTTTTACAATTGCAGTGCCCTAGTGTGCATTTGAAACTCCCTTCGGTGGGACTGGTCCTGTAAGTGGCGGCTGCAGGATCTGGGTTATTGCTCCGGTTCTTTAGGAGGCTTTACCTAAAAGTAGAGCTCTGGGTGCTCAGAGTCTGGTGCAGGATAAGCCTGCCTTGCTGAACGATTGACCAAGTTTTAAAAAAAATAAAAAAAAAAGTTTAAAAAAAAAAAAATGCAGAAGTAATTTTTAAGAAACAGCTGCATATGGTATCTGATCCTGTTCAAGAGTGCTCGCCCTGCTCACGCCTTGCAGAAATGGGGCAGCCAGAGGCCCTTGGCAAGGTCTCTAGGGAGACCTGGAGATCAAGAGTCTGATCAGCCCGGATGAGACGTGAGCGGATCTTATCTGGAGTAGGGCATGATGAAAAACCAGACTGGGCTGTGTTTCTCATGTAAAGAAACACTTCAAAACGTTGGACGGAAGGAAACACTCCAGAACTTGTTCAGTGAACCCGTGGAAAAGCAGCGCTGCCTGCCTTTGGCTGGAGCAGCGCCCAGCCCGAGATGCGTGATACACCAGGACAGAAATAGAAATTTTTCTAGCATTAAGGCTCTTCGTTGAAAAAAGTGGTTGATAAATGAATAGCGAGTGTGTTTTGATGTGGTATTTCTGAAGTTACTTTATGTCATCTTAAACAGAAAAAACAGTTTTAGTCCTGTAGAAGAGTGAGCAGAAGGAGTTTGGCGTGAGGGCAGGGGCTGCTCGAGAAACTCGTTCCAGATCCGCAGAAGAACGCGTGTTCGCGGTGCCCACCACAGTCTGCGTATCCCTGGCTCAGCAAAAGGCATTCAAAAGGCAAACTCGCCTGCAGAACGATTCACAGACCTGAATTTGCAGCAAGATCTGAAACCCTTTTAGAAAATTTTAAGGGTCTGGGAAGTGGCAGAGGGCTGGCAGCTGTTCCTGCGGCGGAGCCTTACCGGTCCCGCTCGCGCCCCGGGAGGGCAGAGCACCCAGTCGAAGGGGCGGCTGTAGCCCGCGTCGAAGGCGGGTGCAGGAGGAGAGCTGGCTGACCCTGCTTCCAGGGGTTAGCATCGAGAATTATAGCTGTGCCTCAGAGCATTAAAGGCGCTGTGCAACTGTAGATAGAAATCGTCGTGGAAAACTGAGTTTCAGAATGTGTAGAAACCATATGCACCTCCCCAAATTTTAAAATACTGTACAGTAAAGCTATATATATATATATGTGTTGTAAAGTGGTTTTTGTTGTACCAGAGGGTTTTTTACTGTTGTTGTTGAGAGAATGGTTATGGTAAGAGAAATGGCAGTGGTTTTTGTGCAATAGGAAAGAATATTTTTTTAAAAAATCGCTGAAAATTAAATGAAAACGTTGCAAGTTAAATTTTAACAATTACTGGTTTTTTGTCTTATTTTAAAGTCTCTGCATACAGATACTTTTTACATTTTACAGTTTTATCTACACAGCACTAGAGCGTAATATTTGCGTGATAATAATTTATAATGATGTAATAAAAATGTAGTCAAAGTGCACCGAGGTTGCTGAGGGCGGCAGCTGGAGCGGGCTGGGATGCTGGGGCAACTTGCTGGCCCAGCCTATGGAGCTGGAGTTTGGTCCAGCCAAACTGGCCTTTGCTGTAGCCCGACTTCCCTGGGCTTGGGGCAATGCCTGCTGGAGCCAAACCACTGCTGATGGCAGCTGGGGTCTCAGTGGGTCTCGTGGTGGTGGAGCACCCCAACAAACAGCACCTGGGACCTTGATAAATCTGTATTTACAGGCGGAAAATACTTGCAAGACGCTTGGAGGGAAGCGATGCTTTTGGTGAGGACAACGTGCCCGGGTGTCTTGTGTGGTCGCGTATCTCACAGGGGTTCCTGCATGGACAGGTCTGCCAAGAAGGACGTTTTCTACTTGGCTTTTCCCAAAACAGGCGTGGGATCTGCAGCGTGTTGGTTAGCTCTGAAACCCCAGCCCGTATGGGTGAGGAGGGAGCTTTGCTGTCGGCTCGGCAGAAGCCCAGCTCCTGGGGACAGCCGAGGGCCGTTGTCCCCTGCTCGTGGCTTTGCCCTGTGGCACGCAGAGAAGGGCCACCCTGGCAGCGAACGCTGGGTTTGCTGGGGAATAGGGACCCACAGAGCAACCGGTGCCAAGAAATGGGACCCTGTACCGTCCCGGGGCGAGGTAGGAACCGCGGCGTCTGTATGGGCAGTCAGCACTGCAGGGGCTGGGGAGAGGGGACGAGGGGCTGTCCTGGCACACCGGCTGTGTCAGAAAAGTCTGAAAAAGGAAAGTGAGGTGTTTTTCTTGCTGCAATTTCTAAGCTGCAATTTATGGTATGATAGTGTCCCCTAGTGCTGAGTTATTCCTGGAGCAGCTGCCTGTCGCCTAACGAGGTCTCCTCTTTTTGGTAGCCCAGTCTCAGCTCCCCACCTCTAACGCTGTCCTGGTGACGCTCGGTTCCCTCTCTCCCACCCCTGCCCATGTTTTACTGCGTGATCTTTGGGGTTTTCGCCCTCTCTTGTTTTATCCTGTTCTCCTGGAGGGATGCTGGGGCTGGGAAGGAGCATGGCCACGGAACCAGCAGCACCCATCAGGCTCCCTCCTCCTGCCCCAGCTCCAACAGCACCCTCCGCCTTGCCTAAAAAACGCCGTTTCTCTGTTTTTTGGCTGTCCTGGTGCACAGCTCAGCCCTGCAAGGCTTTGGCTGGAAGGTGATGGTGACTCCAACCCCTTGGCATCACCTCGTCGTGACCGCTCGCTTGGGCGCTGCCCGGGTTGGCACGCGGTAATAATTCCGCGGGTAAATTAGGCAGCGGTGGTCGTGCTTGTGGTGCTGTGTCGTTTCGGTCTGCTTGGAGGTGGGAAAGTAACTGGGGCATCCTCAACGCTCGCAGCCAGCTGCCCTGTGCTCTCTGTGACTCGCTGTGGGCGCGCTGCCAGTCCTACGAGCTCGAAAACCTCGAGCCAAGCCTTCCACGCCATCGCTTAACGCCGGTTTGGGTCTTTCTCGTTGCTGTTTGGTGCCTGTGCCTGCAGGGTGCAAGCAGGTGACATCTTCGGGCTTCGCTCCGCAACCGCCGCAGCGAGAAATAGACTTTTTTTCCCCAAAAAGCAAGCCGAGAGTGGAAACTTCCGCTCTCCTCTGATTTTGGCCAGTGTGAGTCAAGCCACTAAGGAGTCCACTTAGGGCTAGCGTGTGTGCATTGCGACCTTCTTAAATTACACGTGGGGGTCAGACGGTGTGGTAAGTGTATTCTGTAGGGTAAAGTGTGAACTGATTAATAGTAAATTTACTGTAAAAGTAAACTGCTTTATCCTGCTCTTCTCCCTGCTGGGTTTCACGCCGTGGAGCAGCATTCAGGGCGTGATACCTCACCAGAAGACAAGTGATGCTTGTCTGGCCGTGCCCGCTCCCTGCGCCAGCCCTTGCCCTTGCCGAGGGCTGGCTGCACTACGGAGGGGCTGCGCATCCCCGCTGCCGTGGGTACCTGCGTGCAGCCTGCAGGCGGGAGCCCAGGCGAGGGCTGAGGCTGGGGGGAGACCCCCCTTCCTTAGTCCTCTGTCATCGTTTCGGTGTACAAACCACACATACAAGGATATAATGGAGATACTGTAGTATCTTTAAAAAAAAAAAGGAGGGCACCCAGCCCCTTCCCCAGTGGGTGAGATAAGTACTGTCGTCTTAGAGTGTGAATCACAGAATGGTCGGGGTTGGAAGGGACCTCTGTGGATGGGGCTTCTTAACACTTCAGAGGAAGCCAGGCTGCCGTCAGAGCAGTTAGTTGAATAAATATATCTGGATGGATGTTCACCGGGGGGGTGATGATAAAGGAGAAGAGGTAGAAAAACCACCCTCTTTTGGTCATTAATAAAAACCTCGCTTCCAGGAGCACTGCTACATCTCTCTGCTAGGGATGCTGAAGCCTGAACAGAGTTTGGTTTCAGCTGAGCCCACTGAAATCCCTTTATCTGTGAGGAGGGCACCTCCGCGATGCTCTGCGCGAGTCCAGCAGCGAGTGAACCCCCCAGGGAACGCCTTGCGGGATCAAGGGCAACGGGCAGAGCGTTGCCCCGTGGAACCATTCCGGGAACCGCCCTCAGCACCAGGCAGGAGGCTCCTGCAGGAATTCTGTCTAGCAAGCCCGCGCCGCAGAGGGCTGAGTCGAGAGCCGCTCGCTTTTGCGAGCGGTGATTGCAAAAGGCGAGCGTGTGGCCTGACTCTGCTGAAGAATTGCATCTATCCCGGGAGCCAGGCGAGGCTTTCTTTCCTTTCTGAGCAACCATCTGAACCGAGACAGTCCCTGCTCGCTGCCCTCTCCTCCTTCCACGTTACTCACGGCAGGAAGCTGCTGGAGTGACGAGCACACACTGCTTACGTGAGCGAGGGCTGAAAAATGCTACGGTGCCCTTTCACCGCTATTTTTTCAAGGAAAATGGAATGAGAAGTTCCCCATAACTGGCCTTGAGCCTCTGCCTCCTGTCAGCAGCGTCTCCTCCCACACGCCTCCGTGTCCTTCATCACCCCCTCTTACTATGCCAGAGGTTCGCAGGACTTCAGGGCTGGTTTGTGTTCCTCCTCGCCCCTTTCTGGGCACTCAGGCGGGAAGGGCATCGCTGCAGCTCCCCTACAAACCCCGAGCAGCGTCCTCACCCTGCGCAGGAGAGCTCCCCAGCACCCTGCTCCCCACCCGGGCAAAGGAGCCCGGCGAGGCTCTGCGTGCGCAGCCCAGCCCCGCGACGAGGTGGTCCGGAAGATCTGCCCCGGAGAAGAACCACGCGCGGGGTCTGCCCGCTCCGGCGCGGCGCGGGACTCGAGGCGGGCAGAGGCGCTGGGCTGAATCCCGGTGGGTTTTCTGCTTCGGGATGCAGTGTGACGACTCCCGTCAGGGTTAATCACATCCCGTGGTAGGAAAAACAGGCTCCAGGGGTATGGACTGATAAAACCGAGGCACGGAGAAACGGTTGCCAAAGCCCCGGGAGACAGGGCTGCACGTCCAGAGGCCCTGGGCACTTCACAGAATCACAGCATCACAGAATGGTAGGGGTGGGAAGGGCCCTCTGTGGGTCACCCAGCCCAACCCCCTGCCCAAGCAGGGTCACCCAGAGCAGGCTGCACAGCACCGCGGCCAGGTGGGGCTGGAATATCTCCAGAGAAGGAGACTCCACAGCCTCCCTGGGCAGCCTGGGCCAGGGCTCTGTTACCCTCAGAGAGAAGAAATTCTTCCACTTCTGCCATCACCCAGGAGCCTGGTCAAATCCAAGCTGCGCCGCTAATGCCCGGCTGACCGCAGAGTTGGCTTTCACTGTAATTAAAGCTAAAAGCGATCGTTACAACCTGGGGCAGTCATGAGGGTCAGCGAACGCCCGCGGTGCGTCCGCGCGGGCTCTGCGTTGCCGGCTGGTCCACGGCAGAGGACACCGTCGCAGGTCGGCGCTGGGCAGGATATCGGCAACGATTCAGCCAAATTCGGCACCCACCCAAACTCAGTTTCAAAGTAGAGTAACTCCCTCCCGCGGTGGGAAGTTCCTCTGATGAAATAACCCCAGCTCCTTGCAAACATTCCGTATTGCACAGGGTTGACGTAAATGCGAAGGCGCTGAGCTCGCCAGGCTCCCCGGCTTCCAGCGAGGGCTGCCTGAGCTCGCAGCCCCCACCACGGCCGCTGGCCCTGCTGCAGGGGCACACGTTGGGATTTTCTCCTGTTTATTTCTACTGGATGTTCGTCTGAAATAACTGTGCTCCAATGAGGAGTTGCTGTAGCACGAGAGGGGACCTAATAAATGCTTATAAATATCTGCAGGGTGGGGGTCAGGAGGACGGGGCCAAGCTCTTTTCAGCGGTGCCCAGCGACAGGACAAGGGGCAACGGGCACAAACTGAAGCAGAGGAAGCTCCAGCTGAACCCGAGGAAGAACTTCTTCCCTCTGAGGGTGACGGAGCCCTGGCCCAGGCTGCCCAGGGAGGCTGTGGAGTCTCCTTCTCTGGAGATATTCCAGACCCGCCTGGACGCGGTGCTGTGCAGCCTGCTCTGGGTGACCCTGCTTGGGCAGGGGGTTGGGCTGGGTGACCCCCAGAGGTCCCCTCCAACCCCTGCCATGCTGGGATTCTGTGATTCTGTGAGATACCGGTTATTCTTCGCGCTCATGGAGGGCACGTTGTGTTGGTAAAGTGACTCTTCGTGGTTAGAAGGGAGTTGTGAGAGTTTATCGACAGTTGCAATGGAAAATAAAGTAGAAATATAGGGTATTGGCCATCAAAACTGGACAAGCTTCCTCTGTGATAGTCCTCCTGCATCGAGGCAGGCAGAAAGGAGCAAAGTGTCATAGCTGTGGTGACGCCATCTGCAAGGAACCCCTTGGTTTTGATGCGGGTATCTCGCCTGCTTCGTCTAACCCAGCTGCTGTTGGGGCAGCAAACCCAAGGAAGCTGTTCAACCCCTCCTGCACCCCATCCCCCCCAAAAAACCCCAAAATAGTGATAATGAAAAGTTAAAGTTGAGAATTAATCAAGGATTGGGATCAGAGAGGCCAAACAGCTGAATCCTCAATCCCAAAATTTCTATTTTATATATAATTTTATATTATTTTATATATAGTTAATATATTTTATATTTATATTTATATTTATACTTACATATTTATATATCTATATTTAGCTTATACCAAAAAATATTCTTCAAGCCGCGGGCTCCCTGGAAAAGGGAGACCTTTACAGATCAGCAGCCCTGTACCCGAACCACCCGGACGGTGTCGGTGCCAGCCACCCACGCCGCGCTCTCCCGGGGCTGCGGGACGGGGAGGGGGCTTGGGGCTGCTTGAGCAAACAGCGAGCGGGGGGATTTGTGTGCTGCTTCTCACGCTGCACTTCAGGGGCTTCGCTTTCGGTTCAGCGCAGAAACACCGCAGAACAGCGTCGCCTTCGCTGTCCCAGCTTGCGTAAGCACGGCTCGGGCTCCTTTCAGGGGAAGGGATTTATGTTTAAACACTCAAGGCTTTTATGATTTTTTTTGCTATATATGTATCTATACATACAGACCTGCTTATCGAAGGGCAGTGGTGCTACGGGCTACGCCGTACGCGAACAAGACCCCCCAACGTCGGCAAGACATTTTCTTTCCCCCTCTCCCAAAGACGTCAGAGCTCAGGGTCCGTTTGCCCAGCAGCTTCCCCTAGAGCGGCACCGACAGCATTTTGTCCGTCGGAAGGAGGGTTTCAAAGCCTCGGCCACGCAGCCTTTAACGAGACGGGGGATTAGCAAACCTCGGGGAGCGACGCCGTGGCCAAAGCCCGGCCTTGTGCACGTCGAACCCCTGCCCGTGCCCAGCCAGCACGGTCTGGGGGAGAGGCTGAAGCCACTGCGAAGAGGGGAAGTGACAAGCGCCTCACTTTTATTTCTATGAAACAAGGGTCCTGCGGTTCCCCCAAATGCGTGCTCTGTGTTCTTGTTTCCAGAGAAGCGGCTGGAATCGACGTGAGGACAGGCATGGAGGCGTACAGGTGGCCCTCCTGGGGCAGCTGCCCACAGCAGATCATTCCCAGGTACAAACATCTCATTTTTGGAGGCTTTCCCTCAGCTCCGTTTGAAACACTGTGGGGTGAATAAGAGCAAACAGGGCCAGTGCAAACTTTTTGTTGCTAGCACTGCGGTAGTTCAGGCTGTGCTACGGGGAATGGCCTGGATGAAGAGTTAGAGCGTACCCTCAGCAAGTCTGCTGATGACACAAAGCTGGGAGGAGTGGTGGACACACCGGCAGGCTGTGCTGCCATCCAGCAAGACCTGGGCAGGCTGGAGAGTTGGGCAGAGAGGAACCTGATGAGGTTCAACAAGGGCAAGGGCAGGGTCCTGCACCTGGGGAGGAACAACCCCAGGCACCAGTACAGGCTGGGGCGAACCTGCTGGAGAGCAGCTCTGCAGAGAGGGACTGGGAGTGCTGGGGGACGACAGGGTGACCATGAGCCAGCAGCGTGCCCTGGGTGCCCAGAAGGCCAACAGGATTCTGGGGTGCATTAAGAGGAGTGTGGCCAGCAGGTCGAGGGAGGTTCTCCTTCCCCTCTGCTCCACCCTGGGGAGGCCCCATCTGCAGTGCTGTGTCCAGTTCTGGGCTCCCCAGTTCAAGAAAGACGAGGACCTACTGGAGAGAGTCCAGCGCAGGGCTATGAGGATGAGGAGGGGACTGGAGCATCTCTCCTACAAGGAGAGGCTGAGGGAGCTGGGCTTGTTCAGCCTGGAGAAGAGAAGGCTGAGAGGGGACCTTAGAAATGCCCATAAATATCTCCAGGGTGGGGGTCAGGAGGACGGGGCCAGACTCTTTCCAGTGGTGCCCAGCGACAGCACAAGGGGCAACGGGCACAAACTGAAGCAGAGGAAGCTCCAGCTGAACATGAGGAAGAACTTCTTCCCTCTGAGGGTGACGGAGCACTGGCCCAGGCTGCCCAGGGAGGCTGTGGAGTCTCCTTCTCTGGAGATATTCCAGCCCCGCCTGGACGCGGTGCTGTGCAGCCTGCTGTGGGTGACCCTGCTTGGGCAGGGGGTTGGGCTGGGTGACCCACAGAGGTCCCTGCCAACCCCTGCCATGCTCAGATTCTGTGATTCTGTGAATCTGCTCCCAGCGCTCCTCCTTCACGCACTTCACTTACATGGAATTACATGGAATGAGTCATAAGCAGGACACAGAGCGAAACTTTTCTGTTTGCTGGGTTTAGCAGAATCTGCAGTCAGCACCAGCCGTGACGTGGGACCTCGGCAGCTGCGCGGTGGCCAGGGCGATGCCCACCTGCGGGGTTTGCCTGACTTGCTCTACAGCAACTTGCTATGACCTCCTATAGCAGAGGAGCGATTGGCTCGGGGGTCTCGGGTCAGTCCCTGGCGGAGAGCAGCTCCTCACCCCTCTCTTGCAGCTCTAACAGAACGCTGCCCTCCGTCACTGCCGCGCTTCTCACAGCACAGGAGTCACCTCTAACGAACCCGGGCTCGTAACGTCCCCGTTACGCAGGGACTGGCTGCTATTCCCAGGGTGTAAATGAAGAAGTGAGGCAGTGCTGGAGCGCCGGACCGCGCTCAGCCAGCTTCTGCCAGCTGAGATGTTCGCCCTGAGCTCACCACCAGCCAGACCGTGATGGTCACCAGAAGCATCGCCCAGCTGGGCTCTGGGCATGCAGGCAGCTTCAGGGCACGCTCGCAGCAGCGTAACCGCTCTGTACGCTGCTTTCTTCTGCCTTTCTCGCAGGCGATGGGAAAATTCGCTGCTGGAGCGCCGGGTCCCCACGGGTGAGCTCAGCTGGCAGCCGCTCGGGGCCTCGCTCGCAGCTCCGGAGCCGCCAGCCCCTTCTCCGGAGCACGGCGTCCGCAGGGAACTCGGCAAAGCACGCGCGGCGCGTTCCTGCGGAGGAGCTTTGGGAAGGGCCGGGTGAAACCCCCCGGCTTCCCGCAGTCTCCGGTGCACGGCACTCACAATAGCTGCTGATTGATTTTTCATAGCGGGAGAAGATGGGGAAGGTGGGAAGGGGCCAATTTTTATTTTTTCTTCCCTGCTTTCTCCCACACGAGAGGGTCCTTGTTCATTTTCATAGCAGGTTGTCTCTCACAGCCACCAGCTCCGTCAGCCAGACAGCGGAGGAAGACTCCTTGTGCAGCTACCTCACGCGGAATATTGCCCCGTAGACCTTCCCGTCCGCTCTCCGAGGATGGGAAACCAGATCCATGACAACCTCGAAATGGAGAGAGTTAGCCCTGACCAAATAAGTAGATTGCAGTAATGGATACAATATGGAGGTTTCCTCGAGGAGCCAATATTTGTATTCTTCACAGCTGCATCCTTTTTCTGTTTTGTTTTTTTTTCTTTTTAGCCTGCAGTGCTCCCAAACGCCTCGTGCCATGTGGCTGCTTCTTATTTGCATCAAAGACCTGACTCATCGTGGCTCTGCACTTTGACAGATTACGTATGCTCCCGCAAAGCGGATGTAAAATGCTCGTCGGGGAGTACGGCGGGGCTCTCCTGACAGCGGTCCGGCACGGAGCAGACGGTGCTCCAGCTCCGACACCTCTGCCGAGCGCTGCGGTGGGAAGAGTACAGGTTTGGGGCGGACCTGCTGGAGAGCAGCTCTGCAGAGAGGGACCTGGGAGTGCTGGGGGATGACAAGGTGACCATAAGCCAGCAGCGTGCCCTGGGTGCCAAGAAGGCCAATGGGATCCTGGGGTGCATTCAGAGGAGTGTGGGCAGCAGGGCGAGGGAGGTTCTCCTTCCCCTCTGCTCTGCCCTGGGGAGGCCCCATCTGCAGTGCTGTGTCCAGTGCTGGGCTCCCCAGTTCAAGAGAGATGAGGAGCTACTGGAGAGAGTCCAGCGGAGGGCTGCGAGGATGAGGAGGGGACTGGAGCATCTCTCCTCTGAGGAGAGGCTGAGGGAGCTGGGCTTGTTCAGCCTGGAGAAGAGAAGGCTGAGAGGGGACCTTAGAAATGCCCATAAATATCTCCAGGGTGGGGGTCAGGAGGACGGGGCCAGACTCTTTCCAGTGGTGCCCAGCGACAGGACAAGGGGCAACGGGCACAAACTGGAGCAGAGGAAGCTCCATCTGAACATGAGGAAGAACTTCTTCCCTCTGAGGGTGACGGAGCCCTGGCCCAGGCTGCCCAGGGAGGCTGTGGAGTCCCCTTCTCTGGAGATATTCCAGCCCCGCCTGGACGCGGTGCTGTGCAGCCTGCTGTGGGTGACCCTGCTTGGGCAGGGGGTTGGGCTGGGTGACCCACAGAGGGCCCTTCCAACCCCGACCATTCTGTGATTCTGTGGTTCTGTGAAGAGGAACCCCCACTGCAGAGCAGCAGCCCCCAGGCCTCCATGAAGCAAAAAAAAAAAAAGAAGGAAAAAAGGGAATGGAAACAATAATGAGGAATGGGGTTATTGTAGGAGAGAGCAAGTAAAAGAGGTTGTTTGGGGACAGCGAAGAAAATGCCAGATAGGAAAGAAATCGTGCTCTGAAGAAAGACAATGGAGAAACAGAGCGAAGCGACGGAGAGCCCGTGTTACACCAGAGCAGGGAGCGCGCTGATGGCAGCCGAGCCGTCCTGCGCCAAGGTGCTGCAGCTCTGGGCGCTCCCAGCACGCCCAGCTCCGGCGATGCGAACGAGCCTCGCTGCGCACGTCGCTCACCGAAGCTTCGGTGCTAACGCGGTGCCGCCGGGGAGCTGGTTCTTCACTCCCTGGAGCTGGGGGGGGGTAGAAAACGGGCAGCAGCCAAACGAGGGTCCCCGCGTCAGCTGGCGGAAGGTGGGGACCTGCACCACGTGCCCAGCCGCGCCAGCAAAGGGAAAAGCATCCCATTACACTCAACATAAAAATACTTCGGGGTTGCATCAGGCCTTTACTGCTGGTGGTTCACCTGCAGCTCGTCCAGACACGACATTCAGAACACGTTAAAAAAGAGAGCAGTATTTCAACAACTAAAGTCTCAGCCTTTTGTCTGACGGGAAAAATCAATTCCAAATGTGGAAATTTCAATACAGACTACAGTTTTGTTACAGCTCCGATTTATTCTGCTTTGCTTGCTTTCCTTTTTGTCCTTCCCCTCCTCTCTGTGCTTCAGAAGCTGGCTCCGGCGCCCGGCTCTCGCCCTCCAAAGACCCATCGCAGCTGAGCTCCGGGCAGGGGCTCGTTCGGCTCTGCCAGGGAGCCAGCCTGCTCCTGGCAAATCCCCTCTCTCTGGGATAAAAACCCATGGCCTGGCTGCTGCAGCGTTTTGCGAATTTTATCTTCATGCAAAGCGACAGTAAAGAATGTTGATGATGGTTTTTTTGAACATTTTCAGTCTAGTTTATAAGAGCGAGTGGTGAGCTCATTTGGGCTTTCTCCTCTTCTTGCTAGAGCGAGGACAAGTATCCTCCAGCTCTAAAATGTTTAAAGTACGGCTGTTTTGAGCGTTTCTGAGGATCCAGCTGCTCGGATTGCTTAGAACTACGACTGCATTCGTGTCAGGCCAAGCGAGCGGACCTGACGTAGCTCCACGGGCGCTGCTCCCACGTCAGCTGAAGAACTGCTGCCCTATTTACCCCGGGAGCGATGACCCCGCTCCAGCTCCTCAGAGCCTGAGCCTCCACCCCTGCAAAGCCCCAATGCATCTCCCGTCTGCTCTGGGGATGCCGCAACACCACGGAGCGAGGCCGGGACGGGCTCCATCCTGCGAGGAGAAGCTGTTCACGTGCAGACCACAAGCTCCTTCGGCCGTACGCTGTCGCTCCGGAGCAGAAGGTACGGTGCCACGCTGCGCGCGCTTCCCCCGGCTTCTGCTGGGGCCAGCCGGTCCCAAGCACGTTGTTGCGGCACGGGGTTCTGCAGCCTGTTTGGGGTTGGTTTGGTTGTTTGCTGATTGGCTTGGGGGAAGAGTCATAAACTTATGGGTAAACACAGAGGGTGTTTGGAATTAGACCAAATGGGGATATTTGATTCCGATCTGGGCCCTTGCTGGCTGATTTGAGGAGGCTGGGGAGGGGTCTGGAGAACAAGTCTTGGGAGGAGCGGCTGAGGGAGCTGGGGCTGTTCAGTCTGGAGAAGAGGAGGCTGAAGGGAGACCTTCTCACTCTCTACAACTCCCTGACAGGAGGGTGTAGTGAGGGGGGGTTGGTCTCTTCTCCCAAGTAATCAGTGATAGGAGAAGAGGTGATGGCCTCAAGCTGCGTCAGGGGAGGTTCAGATTGGATATGAGGAAAAAATTCTTTACTGAAAGAGCGGTCAGGCGTTGGACCAGGCTGCCCAGGGCAGTGGGGGAGTCCCCATCCCTGGAGGGGTTCAAAAAGCGTGTGGATGTGGCACTTGGGGACACGGTTTAGCAGGCGTGGTGGGATTGGGGTGAGGGTTGGACTTAGAGGTCTTTTCCAACCTTAATGATTCTATGATCTATGAACTGAGCAGAAAGACCCTGCGGACAGCGGTGAAGGTGTGTGGGAGAGGCTGAGCAAGCGTCCCACAGCCATCTCCTCCCACAGCAGAGCAGCAGCTCCAGGCTGGACCAAGAGAAGCGAGCAACGACCACCCCGCTCCAGGCTTCCAGGTGAGGAAAGCACTGGTGCTCAGGCCATGCTCAGGGCCATGGCAGCCAGCGAGGTGGTGAAGGAGAGCTGGAGGGTACCATGCTCCCCTTGGCCAGAAGGCCCAGCATCTCCTGTGCTTCTCCAAGGCTCTGCAGCTACAAGTCCTTGGAGAAACAGTGCTTTCCCCCAGAACCTGGTGGCTCAGCAAAGAGCAGATGTTGATGCATTAATTACAGGGGCCGAGTTCAGCAAGGAGTCAGAGCTGCTGCTAAATATAAGCAGGCAGTGGGTCGGATGAAGAAGGCCAGGCAGCCGAACGCTCCCGACTCTTGCAAGCTAACAGGCACCATCAACCTGCCGGGACCCTTCCAGCTCTGAAGGGGCCCTTCCAGCCGCTTTTCCCCCTCGTTTCAAAAGCAGCCGGAGTGCAATTAGCTTGCCACGGCTGACGGGCAGCCCCTGTCAAGCTCCAGAGGAGTCCCGCTGCCTTTCAGGGCTCCCTGGCATCCTCTGTCCCTATTTACGGGCATCTCCTGGCAGCGAGCAAGGCGGGAGCTCCGGCTGTCCCTGCTCCCGACGTGGGCGGCGAGGGCGAGCTTAGCTTCTCCCTTCACCCCGAGATGTTGGTAGCAGGGCTGCAGCAATGACCCAGGGTTTAATTCGCTTTTCCTAACAGACCCTGCTGTGTTTCCAATGAACTCGGTCAGCCCTGAAGGCGAAGGAAGGTGCGGGCGCAGCTCTCGGTCGGGACACGCGGTGTTTGCACACAGACTGCGCCATGGAGTAAGCGGGAGAAAGAATCGTAAAACAGATGTTCTGTGCAAAGTACAAATTACCCAGGCACTGAACTTCATCCCTTGCCGCTTACAACAGCCATAAACGCGAGGGATGTTTGCTGTGGGTTGGAGAGGGCTTTTGTTTTTCACCTTTATCGTTACTTTGTGCCAACAGCATTGTGGATCCAGCGGCGAGAGTCAGTGACTTATTTCATTGGCATGATAGACCTGGGAGTCTGACTTCTATAGACTGATGTGTATTGAAGGAGAAAAAGTGAACTAATCGATAAATATTTTTAGACCTGTTTTATTGGGGATAAGTAGGAGAAAAATAATTTTCAGCTCGTTTAATAAGGGTATTAAATTCAAGATAATTTGCACTCAGGAGTTTTTAAGCAGTTGGATAAAAAATCAAAGCTTTGTTTTTCAAGAAGTCTTGAAATAGTGAGGAAGATCTGGAAGTGAAAAGCCGGGGTATTATCACAACTTTAAAAGTTCTGTGAGATGACCTAGGTACTTAATTTTGTCAATCTGATATAATTCCCAATAAAATATTAGAAGGACAATGTGCCAGTCAGAATGGGTTTATGCAAAATGTATCCCGTAAAGCTAACTTGACAGAAGGGTTGGGGGGTTGGACTAGATGACCTTTAAAGGTCCCTTCCAACCCAAACCATTCTATGGTTCTATTCTATGGTTCTATGCGGGACGTTACCTGAGAACTTCTGCGCGGGGAGTTCCTGGTCTGGAGCGGTGGGTTCCTGGGGAGAGGTACCACAGGGGGGTCCCGGCTCCCGCTTGGAGGAAGAAGGGCAGGCAGCAGAACGCGGCGTCCGTCTGCATCCCCATCACCTGCCAAACTTCTCTGCCGATCCGTTCTGGCCTGTCCGTACTGATGACAAGAGTCTGTCTTCATTCTTCAAGACACCTCGCTTTTTTTTTTCCTCTCTGAGCTTGTTCAGCCTGGAGAAGAGAAGGCTGAGAGGGGACCTTAGAAATGCCCATAAATATCTGCAGGGTGGGGGTCAGGAGGACGGGGCCAGACTCTTTCCAGCGGTGCCCAGCGACAGGACAAGGGGCAACGGGCACAAACTGAAGCCTGGGAAGCTCCAGCTGAACAGGAGGAAGAACTTCTTCCCTCTGAGGGTGACGGAGCCCTGGCCCAGGCTGCCCAGGGAGGCTGTGGAGTCTCCTTCTCTGGAGATATTCCAGCCCTGCCTGGACGCGGTGCTGTGCAGCCTGCTCTGGGTGACCCTGCTTGGGCAGGGGGTTGGACTGGGTGACCCACAGAGGTCCCTCCCAACCCCTAACACTCTGTGATTCTGAGATTACCACTGCTCCAGTTGAACTGTAAACCACTGTGCCCACTGAGAGGGCAGAAAGTACTGGGAGTGTTCCTGGACTCAAAAAAATAATCTCCAAACTTGGTTTAACTTCTTCACTTAAAACAGCGTTCTTTTTTGATGCCATAGTGGACAAAACCACACAGTGTGCAGAGCACGGGGGCAATTCCGTGCCTCTGATGGTTGTCGCCTGTTTGCGTAGGTTGTGTTGGTTAACGTTAAACCCTTCCTGCTGGTGACGACTTGCTGCTGGGGTTCAGTGGCAGCCGAACAGCGAATTCTCAGAACGGGGACGAGGGCACCTGTGCGTGCAGCAGAGCAGGCACGGTCCCGTCTGCCTGCGGGGAAACCCCCGCTCCCGACGCCCGGCGGGTTTTTCCCCGTTGTTCTCCTTTCAAGAGACGCAGCACAGGGCGCTGGTTTGCTGGCGGAGGACCGGATCCTCAGCTGGAGAAAACACTCCTGGTTCCCCTGGGCTGGATGGAGCAATGCCAGTACACACTGGCGGAAAGTCTGCTCCGGTATACACTGTTTACTTTTGAGGATCTGAGCACATGCGCTTCTAACAAAGTGCTGTTTGATAAAAGTTTGTTTGCCAGGTTGCCTTGCCTCGGTCCCTCCTCAAGTGTACACAACAGGTTTTTTTGTATATAATAAGAGAAAATGAAGCGAATGTGTTCCAAGACCTCGTCCGCAGGGCCTAATGAATTCAAGAGATGGGAGGCTGTGCTAGGCACTAGTTAAAATAACCATAATCATCATTATTACTGCCACGCAAGCACGGGGAAAATAAAAAATGTTTTTATTATGGGCTGGAACTAGAAATCCAGAGCAGCTGCTAATCATCATGATAAGTGGGTTGTTGGTTTGGAGGGGGGGGTGTGCATCCAGGTGTTTGCTGTGTCCAACTGTAAGCAGCAATGTTTTGTTATCCAAGCCTTTCAGCAGCCTCCCCTGTTCAGATTGGAATAGGTTGTAATATTCCTCTTATCTCTCTTTTCTGCCCTCTCTCATCAAAGGATTTTCTTTCCCATTTCTTTAATATTTTACTTCTTCCCCCCCCCTTTTTTTTTTTTTTATTAACTCACCTGGACCAGTGGAATTAGCAAAGAAAAAAATAGAAATCACAATTCAAAACTTTCTAATGGAAGAACGAGCATGTTTTTGGCACTGCTTCTGGCCATTGTTTTGTGAGGACGGTCTCTCCTTAGCGCTCCTTTTCCATTCCAGAGGCTGCCCTTCCTTTATAAGCCCAGATTTCTTCCCATTTGTGCTCTCTTCCCTCCCTCCTGACTCATTTCCACTTCCCATTTTGGCTGTTTCTTTTCTCTTTCCTTTTCCTTTCTCCAAATGTTCTCTGCTCTTATATTCTGCTATTTTTAATTCCTTCTCCCCAGGCCCGGATCCACCCCCCGACCCGGTGTCACTGGAGTCTGTGCCTCTCTACCCTCTTCCTCTCTAGACTGAAAGGACAGCCTGGGCAATTATCTCCTCAAAATCCAACTGTTTCCAGCCCAGCGACTTGAGACGAGCACTGTGTGGGAAACCTGGCATCACCGCTGTCACTGCACAGTCCTCATGGCTCTCCAGGAATTTCAACATACAGTTAAAGCTCCCCTCAGACTTGTTCCGTGCTGCTCTGTAATTTCTGACCCGTCTAACCAGGGCCTTCTTTCCAGGCAGTCTGGTCACTGTCCTGCTCCTGCCAAATCTTCCTCCGGTGCAGCTCTGCCATCTGGAACAGCCCGCCCATGTGCCTTCAGCCTCACCGACCGGCGGTCGAGTTTCCAGTTTCAGCTGAGAAAAAAATTTCCCCTTACTGTCATCCCATAGCAATCTGAACGTAGGATGCAGGCAGCAAACATTCGGTCACTTTTCCATGGTGTGGGAACAGTTCTCGTACTTGAAGCATTTTCAGTTTTAAAGGAGCCCTGGAGCTTGTGGAATGCGGGCAGTTTTTAGATCTTTCATCCTAAGTCTGACTAGCAACTAGCTACGACTCTGTAAGCTTTTCCATCAGACATCATGTTTGCTGGAATTACCACTGAATGCCTTGCTAGGATATGTGGTATGTTTAGAAAGGAAAATTAAAGGGGGGAAAAAATGATTTAATGAAAGGTCAGAGGGAAAGGAAAAGGATTTTTCTGAGTGCTAAATACTGCATTATTAACTACAGAGGAATTCTCGTGATAACCAAAGCTGGGAGGTCCAATAGCCTTGGGTGCAAAGAGTGCTCAGCATTCGCCCCCAGAGACCTCCTTTGCTCTGGCTATCAGACACAGTGTGCTCCTGAGAGGGAACCAGACCTTCGCCTATCACACACCACCACTAGTCATAACTTTTCAGGTTTAGCTGGCAATGAATAAATACTGAGCCTGCAAAGTCAAAACAGTCCTTGAATTGCTGCCTTCAGCAGCTACACTTGTTTAACGCAGAGTATTTCAAATTTCCAAATCGCATCCTGATGGGTCTCTTTCAGCAGCTCTCCCAAAAATTAAGTACAAATCTTTCACTTCAGAAATTAAATCCCCGGGGCACTGCATACGCTTCGCTGCAGATTAGTTAGAGCCTGTGGAGCTATAAGATTCCTGAGACGGAGTGCTGAAGATTCCTGGAATTCTCTCAAAGGTGAAATGATTAACCAGCCTTTTGTTCCTAGAGCACAATAACGCAGAAAGCAGGTCTGTATGCACCGGGTCCCGCGCTGGACTTGCCTGCTACCTCTTCTGGAGTGTTCACCAGCCTTAAATCTGAGCAGGAATTTAAGAATTTCATTTCAGAATTGTGAGTGGAATAAAGAGCTAAGCATTAGTGACGAAAGAAAGATGTGACTCGAAACAGAGAAGCAGCTTATTTTTCCTCTGAATCTTTTTCTGAAGATTTCTATCTATTTATTGGTGTGAGGAATTATTAATTTCTTTTCAACCATAATAAAACAGGTGACGTGCTGATCCACACTATTGCACAGGGCAAAAGCAGAGCTGCTGCTTTTCTGTCCCAGAGTCGGGCCAGTGGTTACATGTGTGCAGTAAAACTCGGGGAAGAGACAGAAAGCAGAGGAAATTTCAGTGCAGAAACCATGACAGATTTGTGCCAATTATCTCTCTAAGAGGGAAAGGTTTCCCCCGCCTTCTCCACCTGGAAGAGGCCACCGATCCAACTACCAAATTTTGCTTTTTAGATCACAAAGGGCATTATAGTGAGCTGTTCAGACAAAGAAGCTCTCGTCTGCGCTCACAAGCTTACGTAAATGGGGTGACAACAGAGAGCAGCGAATAGAAAGGTAATGGGCTCCTTGCAAAAGCCATCTCCTAATGCTCCAGCAGCATTATTCTGTGCCAAATGTACGTTTTCAGTGATGCTAAAGCATCGTGATAGCATTTGCTTGTCTTCTCCCCAAAACAAATGTAAAATTCAAAACCATTACTGAAGTCTTGTAATAGCTAGATGATCAAATACAACAAAAAAAGAAAGGGATAACACTTCAAGCAAGCGCTGAATGCACAGACGCCATCTGAGGATGATTTTTATCTTTTCTTCCACTCTGCTATCAATTTGCAGAGAATACACTCGTCATCTTATGGGCCAATACGAGTAAAATTAATTGTAAAGCTACACCGAGTGTTTTTGTGGCATTTATTTAACAAGGTAAGTCATTAGTCGCCTAGAAATTCAGCAGCCACCACTGCTTCTGGCCTTCCTTGACACTGCTTGCTTATTTTAGAAGATGGATGGGCATTTATTTTAGTCCTGTTTAGCGCGGGCCGCTCAGCACGGCAAATCAACCACTTCCACTAGTCTCCAGAGACATCCTCTGACATGAAGCAACAATTTCTTCTATTCACTGTAAAATTTCCTGTATTCGTTAAAAATATGTCTAAGATCAATCCAGGGGTAAACGCATGGCCATTTGTTTTAAAGGGTTAGTTGATTTATGTGTATATTATACAGCTCGCACATAAGCGTCCAGTTTGACCTTTCCATTCCAAACTGCTGTGATCCACGGTCCACGCGGCGCTCACGTAAGGACACAGCTGTCACATTTATTTTGCGTCTGTACGGAAGCCGACCCCCGTGCTGCACGCAAAACTACCCCTTAAATCGCCGCTTTAGAAAGATGTGCCTCAAAAACACGTTAACGGGAACGGATCGGTGCGGACCGTCCCGTGGAAACCAGCCGACGAGTGCGAAATGTGTTGCTGCGTTAATTGCCAGAGAAAATGGATGTGGCTGAGGGGCTCTTTGGCCCTTGATGGGGTTTTCCAGCCCTTGGTCCTTCCCGGAGCGCAGCTCGGTGCTCCCGAGGGCTCGGGGTGCTGCGGGGACGGGCGGGAGCGGACGGCGGGGGCACGGCAGGGTACCCGGCTCCTCGTTTGGAGACGCCGGTGACGAACCCTCGCCTTCCTCTTCGCTTTGCCCAGTTAAACCGTTGGCGTCGCGGCCCTCGCGTCGTACCCTCGGCGGCCTTCACACGATTTTTAGCTCGTTACACAGTGTCGGAGTTCGGGCCTCTTCTCTTTGCGTGTGCTGCGGCCCACCGACCCCCCGAGCCGCGAGGGGGGAGATGAGACATACAAAATGTGTAAATTACCACATTTGTCCCGGTTTTGGCACGGCGGGGGCCAGAGGCCGCGGCCTTCCTGGCGGTGGGGGGGGGCGGTCCAGGCCCGACGGGGCCTGCAGGCCGCGGGGCACCCCGGGGGACGCGGCCTAGGCCTCAGCCGGGGGTGGTGGGTGCCGGCCACCCGCCCCGGCCACGGTAGCACCTTTGTCGCCGCTCGGTGCCCACCCACGCCGTGAGGCCCTGCCTCCCCGCCCCCGCCAAGCACCCGCGGGCCCGGACTCCCGCCCAGCCGGGCCCCGCCAGCCACCTGCGGGCCGCCGCCCCCCCGCGCCTCTTTTCGCGGGAGCCCGGTGCCTGAAGACGAAGATCGGCCGCGGGGCTGTGGTTGGCGCGCCCGCCCGCCCCCGGCCGGGCGGCGCAGGCGCAGTGCCCGCATTCCATCATGGCGGAGCGGGCGGTTGGCGGTCGGCAGCGCCGGGGCTGAGGCGGGGGCTGCGGCGCCGAGCACGGTCAGTGCTGCCGGGGAGGGGGACGGGCGGCTCCGGTGGGCTCTCCCTGACCCCCCGCTTCCCCTCGGGACGAGAGCGGGCGGCGGGGCCCCGGGGGAGCGCGGCTCTCCCCGCCCGAGGGGCTGGCGGCCGGCTGGACCCGCCGAGGCGGGGCTGAGGGGAAGGCGGCGGGATGGGGAGCGGGGCGGCGGCCGGGCGGGGAGGCGGGGGGGGGGGGAGCGGCGGGACCCCCGGGGTATGGGGGTGGGGGCTGCGCTGCTCTGGGGGGGTCTGGGCCGCGGGGGGGGGCCCGGTTCTAACGGGGCAGCTCCCGGGGGGGCTGGGGTCGCGGTGGTCCCGCTCTCGGGGCGGAGGGGGGGGGATCTCGGCTGTGTTTCGGCGAGCCCCCCGCCTTGCCTCCCCGATGGGGTCAGTGCCAGCGAGCTCCCCGGCCTTCCTCTTCCCCTTCCCGCTCCTCTCCCCAGCGCACAAATTCTTCTTCTCTCTCTCTCTTTCTCCCCTCTTCCTCCCCTTTTCCTTCTGTCTCTTTGAGGGGGGTTGAGATCTGAAGTCTTTGCCCCCCCCCCCAGCTTCCCTCTCGCTCCCCCCCCCCACCCCCCCCCTTTCCCTCCTCGGCAGCCGGAGCTGCTGCCTGCAAATGCCACGTAGCCTTCGAGTTGTTCCCCTTGGCTGAGCAGCGGCTTCAGCGCCGGACGCCTCCCCCAGCTCCTCCTGGGGTCGGGGCAGGGGGAGGTCAGCCCTGTCAGCCCGGCTTTTACCTCCCCCCTTCTGCTTCGTGCCCCTCTGCCTTGGGGCAGCACCGAAGGCGAGGACCCCGCAGTGACTGCTGCTCAGCGCGACCCTGCCTGCGGCCTCAGACGAAAGGTTGTTGCCTTCGGCGGGCGGGTGCTGTCCCGGGAGAGGGTCCGGGGGTTTGTGGCCCCCAGCCTCGGCAGCCCCCTCCTCTCACTCTCCCGGGGAGAGGGTCCAGGGGTTCGTGGCCCCCAGCCTTGGCAGCCCCCTCTGCTCGCTTTCCTGGGAGGGAGTCCAGGGGTTCTGGTCCCTAACCTCGGCAGCCCCCCTCCACTTGCTCGCCTGGGGAGAGGGTCCAGGGGTTCATGGCTTCCAACCTCAGTAGCCCCCTCTGTTCGCCCTCCTGGGGAGAGGGTCCAGGGGTTCTGGCCCCCAGCCTCAGCAGCCCCCTCCTCTCGCTGTCCCGGGGAGAGGGGCAAGGGATTCATGGCCCCCAGCCTTGGCAGCCCCCTCCACTTGCTCTCCTGGGAGAGTGTCAAGGGATTCATGGCCCCCAGCTTCAGCAGCCCCCTCCGCTCGCCCTGCCGGGAAGAGGGTCCAGGGATTCATGGCTCCCAGCCTCGGCAACCCCCTCCTCTCACTTGCCTGGGAGAGGGTCCAGGGGTTCATGGCTCCCAACCTCGGCAGCCCCCTCCTCTCACTCTCCTGGGGAAGAGGGTCCAGGGGTTCTGGCCCCCAGCCTCAGCAGCCCCCTCCGCTCGCTTTCCTGGGAGAGGGTCCAGGGATTCATGGCCCCCAGCCTCGGCAGCCCCCTGCACCTCTTGCTTGAGGCGCTTCATGCATAGCCCGTCACAATAATCTCGGAAAACAGGGTAACAACATGTTGCTGGCAGGTGTGTTTGCTTCCCCTAGCAGCTCGCTCTCAGCTGGTGTCTCAGTTTTGTTTCTCTTTAAAACTTGCTATTTGGACTTCTTGTTGCAGTGACGGAAACTCTCTGTAAAGCTAATTTATTTTCATAATTGAGGTTTCAATTTCTATCCATTCTTCGTACATTCCATGTCTTTTCTGCCCTGGGGTAGCTAGGTTTTTAGCATTGGCAGTCCTTCCCTGCTTTACCGGATGGCTGTGAATATTGACACACGCTACTGCTGCAGGTCGGTTCTTCAGTAGCCCGGTACGCGTATGGCTACAGTCGGTGCCTCCTGATGTTCTTCTGATGTCGTTATCTTTACGACGCTTGGTTCAACGGGGAAATGCTATCTCGGTCGCAGATGGAAAGACTGAGGCACCGAAATATTTATGGCCCAAGGTCACGCAGGAAGTATGTGGTGAGGCAGGGAATTGAATCTAGATTTCCTGAGACTCGGATTAGCATTTTAACCAGGGAAGCATCCTCTCTGTATTTTAAGCCAATAAATTGACCTTGGAGTTAATATCCAGCGTGAAAGAAAGTACTTTGTGCTTTATTCAGTATCTTTGTAAGAAGCAAAACCCAAGTTGCTTCCCACACTTGCATTCCTTTCCTTGTTTTATGTAATTTTTGTGTGAAAAAGGGTAAGGTGGTAAAATAGGAAAGATGTTGACTTTCTCAAGGCTCTGTGTGTGCAATCATGCACGTTGAACACCAGCCAGCTATTACGCTGTCCTCTTTTAGGTCTTTTTACCTTACCGTGTTCCAAATCTCTGAAAGTTTTGGAATGCTGTTGTTGTCTGGGAATAATTTGTTCTTAGCTCGGGTCAAATAAATCTAATATTCTGTAAAGCTGAGTTGAAAGCAGTCTACTTTGTGTTCTCTGCTATCCTGGATCTTAGGTTGAGATTCTTAATACGGCAGTCTGTGAATAAACAGGGCTTGTATTGACTGTCTCGAATGTCTCCGGGAGCAAGCTATTACAAGTTGGGCACGCGGCTGTAGGCTCAGCATTGCTGCAGCAAGTTTTTGAAAAACTCAGCCTTAACTGCAGTTAAGCAGGACTTTGACAACAAAATGGAATAATTTCAGCTTCTTGGGCTTGGTATCTGCAGAGATGCGTGGTGCAGGCTGTTTTCATTCCCGTTACACTGGGGCAGCTTATTTTTGTTCGTAAAATTTGGTAGTTAATTTTACTACAGTGTTCTGCTTGCCAGTGGTTTTGAGGAATTGGATGTTTGTTAGAAGAGTTTAAAACAACAACTCCGAGTGTATTCACCTTTAGAGAGAACGAAGATAAAATGTGTTTCCTGCCACAGCCCTACATGACAAACTGCATCTTTCTTTGATGTTGTACTGAAACCAAATTTGCAACAAAGTTGGCTATAAATGTTCTCTATAACGCTTTTAACGGTCTTTTGTTTGGGTTTTTTCGGAGGCCAGCATTTGCATCGTGTTGACTGTGTGGGTTGTCACACCCATGCCAGCAATCTTTCATCTTTCATGTTTATTTTTGGGAAAGGTTTGGTGAGTCCTTAAAAACAAGATTTCATGTGTACTGTGCGAACAGTAAGAATTCCAGCGTTCTGCTCACGAGGGAGAGTGCGTGGCCTTGGCGAACCCCCCCGGGAACGCGCTGCCTTGGAGCGGTACCGTCTATGTATTTGTAGACCCATTTGTACACCCCTTATTGAAAAAGGTTTGGGGGAATCCCTTTGGGTGAATTTCAAGCAAATTAAAATACTTGTTTTAAGCTTGGAAGACTGGAGCTGGCACTTTTATTTGAGGACCTGCTGTTTCCCCACCTTGGAAGACTTCTTGTCAAGCTGTAGTAGTAAGCTTGTAGCTTTTAAGAAAATACACAACCGGGAAGGCATTCTTACAATATTCTGCATCAAAGTCATGAGCCGGTATGAGAGATTGTAAGAATGCCTCCCCTAGTTACATATTTTCTTAATTTCCTGTCATCATTTCATTTAATCGGAAAAGAATTTTAAGTTTATCGCTGAAGGCAGATGAGAAAACCTCAGGATTAGTAATACTGCAACAGTCAAGAGGCTTTAGGAGAAGAATTACATTTCTCACTTCTAATTTTGCTGTATCTCAAAACGATCGGGTCTGAACTATCGGTGTTTGAAATTGTGGTTGCTCATTGCTCTGGTTTCAAGGCTGGGGAATATCTGAGAAGCAACCTTTTCATTTTTTTTGCCTGTTTGTAGCAAGTTGTCGTGAGGCTTACCAAGGTCAAGATGGTTAGTTTTCAGCTGTTATCTTTGCTGCAAGCCAGACCTTAACTGAAAAGTTTTGGATTCCTGAGTGAGGAGCACACACTGAACTCTTTATTGCATTCTTGAAGAGCTTATTGTAAAAGCAGCGATAATTTATTCTTTCAGTGGTGCTAACACAATCCTTTCTGTGTATTGACCAGCAAAGACAGACCACTGGCTCAGAGCCCTTGGCCCGTTTCAATCTCGGTGTAAATCTGCTATTGTTCCCCATATCTTGATTGATGTGGAAAAGGCCTCTGTTTGCTCAAGATTCACTTTTCCAGCGTTGGGGCCTGATGCCTGCAATTTTTTTTGCCCGTGTCTCATTAAAAGTAGTTCAGCAGGGACATTTATTAGGCTGTGACTTCAGAAACATCTGCGGCCTCAAGACAGTATCACCTTTCTGGGGAACGTAACAGAGGATCTGCTGTGCTCGCTGGGGGACGCCGGGCGCTTCTGCCGGCTGGCTCGGCGCGAGGTTGGCCGGCTCGGGCTCTGAACGGCCTCGGCGAGCTGCGCGGACAGTGCTTTCTGCTGCAGCACGTACGTGCCCGAGCCTTCAGAAAATCCCAACTGGGAATTAACTATTTGTAAAGACTTGCAAAGTTTGGAGAGCCAGAGCGCTGCAATTCATGATGCTCAATGTGCACGTGGTTTAGGAACTGGAGTTTGGTACTGGATCCAGTAGCTTGAGAAAGATTGTTATTTTTATGTTAATAAATGCAGCATCTTGAATGGTTTTAGTGGCTACTGAAGCTGCTCGTTACCTTCTGGCAGAGCATCTTTGGTGGGACAGTTCCTGCAATGCAGCTGTGCTGCCCTGTAACAGTTAGCTGGGACTGTATGCTCCAGATTGTACCATTTATGGTGGGCTTTTGTGTCCCCTGTCAGAGGAGAAGTATGTTCACGGTAATTTAAATTTGGATACATTTGCATCATTTCTGGAAGTGGATTTTCCTTCATGGTTATTGTCGTATGGAGGAATAGAGCATTTTATGGATAGCCAGGTAAATACACTGAATTGCCACACAGTGAGCTTCACACGGGGACCATCTTCGTTGCCTTCAAGCTGCCTCTCGCTGATGAGGTCACGGCGTGAGCAGTGGCGTCTCCGGCCGGTACGGCGTAGACGTGCGTGCGGGGTTTCCTCAGTTGTCCGGTTCGCTTTCTGTACGTACGGAATGAACGCAAGAGGCTGTGCGAGCTCTGCTGGGCCTTTCCCAGTGACTTCCAGTTTGAACTTCCTCGAGTTGCGTTTGCCCATTCTAGTGCAATTAATCATTGGCCGTTCGCTGATGTCTCTTGCTGTTTTATTGAACGTAGGTTGTTTTCTGCACCCTTTTTTAAGACCTTATGCTTGCCGAGTCGCTCGAAAGAAGATTACTATTACTTCCTTCTTGTCTGCAGAAAGAAGACTGAGGAAGGTTGCTCACACTACAGCGGGCACTGACCGTGTAACATTTATCAACAGGAGCGAACTCAAGCCAGGAGAGCGTCAACGGTAATTAGACGTAACTTATTATTCTCCCAGATTTTATGAAGCATTTTTTCCTGTTAAGTCTCTAAGTAACACTTTAAGGTGAAATAATATAAAAGTGCTTGACAGACTTCTAAACTTAGGACTCCTTTTTTTTTTTTTTTTTCCTGGAAGAAGTTTTTAAATAACTTCTTATCAAATGGAAAAAATGAATTAGGGAAAGAACTGATACGAGTTCTTGAGGTAAGAAAAGGATAGCGACCTCGCCTTTATTTTCACATTACTCTCTCTCTCTCTCTCTCTCTCTCTCTCTCTCTCTCTCTCTCTCTCTTTCTCTCTCTCTCTCTCTGTCTCCCCCCACCCGCCTAGCTGGAAGTTTTGTCTTGGAGAGACTTGCATAATTGGCCTTGGATAAAGAAAGTAAATTCTGTTTTTAGCGAAATGCATTTCCTGTGTAGAAAACAGCTCAAGTGAGTGGTAGCATACTGATAAGTGACCGACTAGGTGGCCTGACTCAGATACATTGTTTTCAGTTGGAGCTCATGGGATTCTTCTCCTCAGGGGTGGAATTGATCAGGTCATGGAACTGACCTGCTTGACAGGCAGAGAGGCATCGGTCAGAAAATTGCCACAGTGTGGCACTTGGGAGAGCAGGAATTCTCCAGCTTTCTTTTTTTTTTTTAAATGAAGATTCCTGTGAATTATCTTCTGATATACAATACTGTAAGACCCTTATGAAACCATGGCAATTGCAGTCATAAAAATACAAGTAGCCAAAAGTAAAGATGAATTTTAGAAGCTGTCACCTAGAACAGTATGTTTTACATGGGAGGAAAATAAGCAGATGCAGTATAAAGTATTTGTGAATCAGAAATCACCTTTTTGATGTACAGACACGAAGCAGTAGTTTTCATTTTTCGAAGAGCTGGCGTGAGCATGCCCTGAAGACCATTGTCAAGCTTTTTTCAAAAAGCAGATTTAGGTGTAGCACCACCCGTTGCGTTGGTGGAGGCCTCGTCTTTCCAAGAGAGCAGTTGTTAATGTTGCTCAAAATGGCTATCCATCGATACTACACAACTATTACCTGGTCACCAGTTAACCCTGTCCTTTGCCAAGTGTTTGATCCCTGTGGGTGATGCTGGGTGCGTGTAGCTCACAACAGTGTGTTCTTCAGCCTGACGTGACTGCTGCCTTGAGGAAAGCAAGCGCACGTCAGCGGTGTGAGAGGGTGAAACTGCAGCCCAGCTAACGCATTGAATCGAAAGGCATCCAAGCAGATTTTAGCTTTTCTGTGATGGGCTATGTTTTTGCTGAGGTTAGGTCCCGTCTAATTAAGAATTAATTTTCGTGTTATGACTATGCACCAAAATTCAAGCGTGATATGCTAGTTTCAGCTTTGTGGAGAGGACTTTGCCCCATTTTCCCAAGTCCTTTCATGTTTGATTCACAGATTTCTAATGCAACAGAAGAAATCAAGTAACGAACTGGATGGTAGCTAATCAATGTAGAATAGAACGTGGTGTGAAAATACTTAAGTGCAAAACAGGTCTTTGGGGAGAAAAGCTGAACGTGTCCTGTGTCCAAAAGATCAGTCAGCAGATGTATTTCTTACAAGATATAAAGAAAAAAATATTGGTACGCATGTCCTGGTCTCCTGGAGTCGAATAGGTATTTTGGGAGGAAAATCGTTTAGCCATGTTAAATGCAGGTTGTAAATTTGGATGAAGTGTTTTTATCTGCTGCTTAGTGCCCTTTATTAAATAGCTTCAACATTGATTCCTCTTTAATGGGGATCAGTTGCTTTCAGGTCTGCTGTGTGAAGTAGTAAAGCGTTCCAGACCAGTGAAGTGATCTGTACCATGAGCGTGTAGCTTCAGTGGGGTTCGTCGTAGCACGGTTCCTGGAAGGAATGAAGGCAGCCTTTAATATTTGCATGGCTCTAAGCACCTTGAGTACTCTTCAAGTACTTGCAAGACAGTACACGTTAGTATTGAGCAGAAGGACTGTTTCCATCAGAAGCTTTGGTCTGCTTACCAATACATACATTTTTGTCCATTTCAAAGTGTCAGAGGTGATAATTATTTAGAAGAATTATTTGGGTTTGGAATATGTTATGTAAACAGCGTTCTGGTGTAGTGTAAACTGTCATTTTGCTTTTTCATGCCTAGACTTCTTAGACTGTGTAAAAACATACATACAAACTGTCATCATTAGATTCTTCAGAACTCTGATGATTTGCACTTATGCTCTTATGTAAAGGTGTGATTACATCCCCAAACTTGTAGCAGGTTAACTGATTTACCAATAAATATTGAAAGCTCAGACACAGAAGCAAGTTATTTTAGTGTGTTACCGTGCGTCAGCTGAGCTGTGATAGTGGTTATGTGCCCGTTCCTGGCCTGTCGCAGACGCCGGGTGAAGTGTGTTTGCTTAAACCTCGTGTGTGTGATCTCATACTTGCATTTTCCCTTGCATTTTCCATGAACTAAAAGAAATTTACACGGTCTGTTACCGTGAGACTGCTCAGATGTGGTAATTTAAGTAATTTATTGGTGTGCTTTAGGCCTTGGTTGAAGTATAACCTGTTTTAACTGGACTAATTTGATCCGCTGTGCAGCTAAACCGTTACAGCCTGAACTGCTGCTCATGTTGTGCAAGGAAAACGTCTGCAGTTTGTGTATCAAAATAGTTCTTCCTTGCTAGAAGTTTGCATAATCTCTTGCAAGTTGAAGAAGTCCTTGGCTTTTGCTGTATTTCTATTCTTTTTTTTTCCAGTTGTGTAGGAGAGTTCTTAAGTTAAAAAGCTTGTTTGTATCAGTACGTTGGCAGGATACATCAAGTGCACGTCGGATTCGCAGAAGCAGGTTGAATCAGAGCTAGCAGAAAACCAGCCTTTGCTCTCCTCAGTGCCTGCAGAAACCTGGAAGCAAACTCCTGCTGGTATTAATCGTGTGCAGTCCTGCTTCACTTCTGGTTTGTTGGGCTAGACGACAGCTGACTGCTCTGACCAGTCTTGTGGTAGGGAGCCTTTCTTGGAAATGGCGTTGTTACTGTCGTTGTTAATAATCTGGATGATTGCGCTCTCTTAGAGTCAAATTTAAAATAAAAAACAAATTGTTGTTCAGGGTATGGAATACAAGCGTTTGGAAAATACCTTTCAGTTTGGATCTTGTTTGTATCACAGCAGCTGCACCAACTCTGTGCTTGTGTGTGCCGTTCTATAACGCTCTCCAGGCTACTTTAGGACAGGCATTACCCAGTTCTGGCACTGAAACGGTCCGAGTTTTGGTGCTTCCCGGGCGTAATCCCAGGAGGTTTCGTTGGCCTGGCAAACTGACGTCCTTGTCTGTGTTGGAACACACAGTGTGGTGTGCTTGGGCTCTGGAAATACATCACGTAGGACAAAGTAGACCAGCCAAGCTCAGGGTGCACCTAAACTTGCCGCTTTGCTGGCTGCTTCTCAGCCAGCTCTTGCTTGAAAATTACAGAAAAAGCTTTTAAAAATGCTTAGACGGTTATTCCTTGCTGTGGACTAGGTATTCCTCGCTATGGGGAGGAAGCTCAGGTGCACAAGGTGCTATGAAATACACGTGTCTGTTGCGGTGGACTTGTCTGCGCGTACCAGAGCCTTTTCTCTGGGTTGTTTCCATTCCTTGAAACGGAACTTTTTCCCCTCAGATTGAAGAAAGTTGGTAAATAAAGGGGCAGAACTTGTTGCGTAAAAGGGATTCAGTTTGATGTTCCACCTCAAGACTAAATTTGTCCCGTAGGGAAGAATTATACTGAGTTATCCAGATGTTTGACCTGAATTTCAGAGTGTCGGAGCACATGCAGCTCCCTGCAGAAACTTGCAGTTCCCATCTTGTAAATCTTGGCACGGTTTTAAACACTTCGCTTCACCTGCTCAGATCTGCAGTTACGTAAAGGTGTAAACTCCAGCTACCTTGCTGCTGACCAGTGAAGGTTTCTCTGTGGCCCTTACTGTATTATCTCCCAGATCTGTGTTCGGGTACGTAGAAGGGCTTCTCCTCTTCAGAGTGTAGGGTTGTCTTTCTGGAGCTGAGCAATGTCCCCTCAGCTTTCCAGCTGTTCTTTACCACGGTTGGCATTATAGCTGTGCCAGGAGCCCTGGGAGGACGCTGTCACTGCTTTGGGTCTCCATAGGGTTTTCCTTTCCCATTTTTTATCCTTTTTCTTTGTTGCAACAGTGTGCTCTGCTGCTTGTGAATCGGGTCAGAAGCTTTTTTCAAATTACTTTTCAGTGAACCATGGTCTGTGTTGCTTCCATAACTTCCAAGTGATTTAGATAGACGTTAGGGTACAGAAGGTCAGTAGTTTATTGTTAATGTGTAGATAAACTGGTTTTCTTCAGGGCCTGAACAACCAGAACAATGTTTTGACATTCAGGGGCAAAGTTTCACACTTAGAAAATCATGTTTTAAATATGTTGTTACGTTGCATTTATTAAAAGCTTTTTCATAAAGCTTGGAAATTTTGTACTTTGTGTAGGTTTAGGACATTAAAATGAGCAACTCAGCTTATGCTAGGACATGTCTTCCTAGGGGGTGGAAAGAAGCAGTCAGTTTTGCATTTAATTAATTTTTTTAACAACATCAATACAGCTGGAAAATATCTTAATCCCATTACTTTTTTAGAGTCGAAACATGAATGAAACACTTCAAGGGCTCAGTCCTTTGAGGTGTTCAGTTCTCGTGAACACTTCTAGAAGGAGGAACAGGACCTTTAGGAGCTGCTGGGTTTCGTTCTGTGGGGCTGGTGACTCGAGACACAGCACAGAAGTGCTTAGGATATGACTCTGCTCTCCTGGCAATAAGAGTATAGACATAAAATAACTAAAGCAAAGGAAAATATTTATCTAAAAGTAATGTAATGTTTGCATTATAGAAACTGTTAACGCAAACTTTACAGGCCTCATAAATGAATAATTAAGAGGACAGCCGTGGCCCTGATCTGACTAATGAGCGTAGTGTTAAATAACAGCTCAAATCTAACGTACTCTGGGCATCGCCAGGTACTTTCCTCCCAGCTCACAGCTCGTCACAGTGGAACTTCTCTTGCGAAGGACAGCAAGAAGCTGTGCAGTCACGGGGAAAAGGCGCATAGCCCTCCGGGGTGAGCACTGCCCCTCAGACTGTGCAGCTGCCTGCTGTTTTCCCCGTGGAGTGGGGCTCTCAGATCTTCAGGGATGTAGTTTCAGGCTAGAAAATGATTCTTAAGTGCTGTGGGCGGTTGCCGGTGTAGTTGTTATTTGAGGGTGGAGGGGAGCAGGTTTTTTATTGCTTTCCTGGCACAGTCGCAGCAGGAACCCGATCCAGACTGGTAAGGGACGGTGGAAGTCGGTATTATGACTTATGCCCGAGTTCCCGTGTGGCGTAGTATGTTGTATCTGCTGTTTCTCTGTGGTCTTAGGGCTCTTTGGTGGCCATAGTACAGAATCACAGCATGGTCGGGGTTGGCAGGGCCCTCTGTGGGTCACCCAGCCCAACCCCCTGCCCAAGCAGGGTCACCCAGAGCAGGGGGCACAGCACCGCGTCCAGGCGGGGCTGGAATATCTCCAGAGAAGGAGACTCCACAGCCTCCCTGGGCAGCCTGGGCCAGGGCTCTGTCACCCTCAGAGGGAAGAAGTTCTTCCTCGGGTTCAGACGGAACTTCCTGTGCCTCAGTTTGTGCCCATTGCCCCTTGTCCTGTCCCTGGGCACCACTGGAAAGAGTCTGGCCCCGCCCTCCTGACCCCCACCCTGCAGATATTTATGGGCATTTCTAAGGTCCCCTCTCAGAGGGCTTTCCATCTCAATCCTGCTTTTCCTGCAGGGAGAATTTCTGTGGGCAGTCAAGTGTCACAGCACCCTGAGAGATGGGCATTAATCATTTAATCGTCTTGACAAAAAAGGTGTCCTTCTCCAGTTTGCTGGTTGCTGCTTTCCCCCGGTCTCCTGCAGAGCATTCACACATTGGCGTCCCACTCCAAGGTCGTTCTTGGTGGTGGCCCCAGGAGCCAGCCAGCTTTCTACAGCCTTTGGGAAGCTGCTGAAGGTCCTGCCGGCGACTGGCCTGATGTGTTTGATCCCCGGGTGGTCTTTGGGAGGGGCAAAGGACTATCCGTGATAAAGGCTTGCGGTCACTTTTGTGTTTTACCGTGGAAACTATTAGCACTACTTTGGAGCAAGCTCTTTAAGTAACAGTTAAACTTTCTGGAAGACGCAGAGAAAGCTTTTGGAATTGTTGCTTTTTTAGAGATCAAAAGAGAAGATTTTAGAAGAGTTTCTAGAAGAAAACACCTGGCACAGAGCGTGGAAACCTTGTGCTGTGCGTCTGCGGAGCTGGGGTGGGCATTTTGTTGGGTGTTTTTTGTTTCACTTGAGTCGCAGACCTCACCTAGGTCAAAATTGCAAGGTCCTAGCAATACCTAGATCAAAACACCGCCGGGCTTTTCACAGCTGTGAGTATTGAAAGCCGTTGGACTGAGGATGTTTGTTGGGTGGGTCATGAAGAGCGTTTTCAGTACCAAAGTCGCGGCGCCCTTCTGGCCGGACGCCAAGCTTCGGGCGAGATGGTGCCGACCAATTCACTCGGGTGTCATTCGAAATGATTTCCAACGTTTTAAGCAAAACATATATTTAGTTTTGAACAGATGACTGTTATGGAGCGGTGGTGGTCTCTTCAGAGCTGAAGTTGTAACTGAGCTTCTGTTAAGCCTGATTCTGTGAAGTCTCTCATTCCCTTAATCTTGCTGAAAGTAAACCAATCCACCTAGAACGTCTCCTGTGTGGTCCTGTGGCAGAGGAGAGCTATTTTAGGATTGGGATGATATCTTAAACGCCTTGTTAATACTGTTTATTTGAAAAACTTGGGTGGAAGAGGGTAGCTTGTATCTTTTTTCCGAAATGTTTCTTACCTCAAAATTGTGTGGGGCATAAATTTCAAATCTGGAGGGGCGAGGATTTTTTAGAACTCATAAAGATGATCTGATCTTTTCGACGAGGCCGTTCCTTAGCCTGAGGTTGGGGGCGACTTCTGTTGGGGTCTGCTGCTGTGCTGTTTGACAGCCGTTGGAGATGGCCGATGCAGAACGGAACTCGCACCGCAGAGCGTGTTTAAAACACTCACAAGTCTCGGTTTGCAAGAGATCTGCTGGAGCTTGAGGCATGGCAGTGTCTCAGCGTTTTCTTTACCAAAGCACACGAGGTTCAGAATTGTGTGCGTACACAGATCCAGTTCTAGACGTTACTTTTTGCCAAATGTGAAAGACACAAAGTATGTTGCTTGCAATGAGACTGGGCTTTTTTCCCTGCTTACAGAAAATTGATATATTATATAAAAGTGTAGTAGATACATATATAAAAAAATACTAATTAGTAATTCTGTTAATATAAAAAGGTATCATTCAGGCTTTAGGTTTTTATACAATACTGCTTTCAGTAAACAGCAATATTGTAGTGGTTTACTTCCTGCAATAAACGCAAGCTTACAGGCAGGCTGGAGGGTTGCGTAAGGCACCGAACCTAGAAATCAGGAAGGCCAAGATAGATTTCTCCCTCTTGACTTCCTCTCTGGTCCTGGACACGTTGTTCTCTCTAGCTCTGTGTGATACTGTGTTAAAAAAACAACAACAACAGAGTCTCCATTTAAGTGATAACCTCCTTGGGGAGGAACTTTCTCATATTAAATCCAGCACTTACTGTAATGAAAATACAGTTTTTGTGACAGCTGCTGTGTGGGATTAGAAACTTCCCCCCCCTTTTATAAAATCTGTTCAGGTTCTGCTCTGGGCGGTGGAATGAAGCTGATCCGTTTCTATCTCCAGTGTTTCCCCCCGCCCCCCATTTAGTTTGTGTGTGGTGTCTTTCTGGACAGAGATTTTTAATAGAGGAGGAAATATTCATTATGAGGTAACAGGATTTCTGACACTTGTTCAATACATAATGCTGCTACACGTTTGCACGATAGATAATCTATAGATAATTCTATTCATATGATTAAAAGATATAATTCCCTTGAAAAAGTAATTTTTCATAGATGAAATTTTTCTTGTGTTGTATGGTATTATAAAACACATTTAATGAACACGCAAACTTTTCTTTGTTTTTACATGCCCTGCGCATAAATCGCTGCAAACTCATTGCTACTGCCTGAAGAGAAACCGCGTCGGTAGGACTGCCGTGGTGGTGGTGCTGGTGTTTACTGGCGACTGCTCCCAAGTTACTGATAGCGCAGAAGCGGTGTGTTTCTGCCGGGAAGCTACTCCAGTCGTAACTTTTTCCTCGAGACGTTACTGCTGTGATTGTGGAGTTGTGGCTGTCGTGTCGCCCGGGTGGACGTGACCGAGCTGCCTCTTCCCGCGCTGGCGAGAGGAGGCTTGGTCGGGCAGTGAGCCCTGTTGTGAGTGGCTGTAGTAAGCATGTAGTAGGAGCTGCCCCCAGGCACCAGAACTGCGTATTTACTTCCCTTTGGACTGAACCTCTTTTAGACTACTTTAGATTTTAATTTCAGCGTGTCTCCTGAGAATCCACGATGTTTTCCAGGCTGAGGGTGCGATGCTGTCGTATCGTACAGATGTCTGTTAGCGACCGGCGCTCTCCCAGCTCCGTGCGGGGAGCGTGGCGGCCGGGTTGGGAAGTCAGAGCCCAGCTTCCTCGGCCGAGGCGCTGCCTTCAGACGGGAGCAGGCCTGAATCAATGAACACTGCGCTCAGCACGGATCCTCGGGAGCTGGCCGGGCGCCAGGGCGACTGCGGCTCTGCTTGAGAAGAATTTGGGCTGGAGAAAAGGGAAGGCCAATGTTCCGCTCTTCCAGAGTCTCCGCGTTTTTACTATGTCAGGAAGTGAGGTCAGGCACAGCCGCTGTATGCGGTAATTGTTTGCTGGAAGGCTAGTCATGAAGGCTTTGTGTTTTTCTTAGAAGCCTTTGTAGTGCGAGACCGTCAGTGGAAAATATTGCCTTTTTTTTTAATATGGTTAGCGTGATTAACATAATCTTAACATGATTAACCACGTTACATTAACACAGTCTTGAATTACTCAGGACACTTCTCGGGGTACATTTTTAAAACGTGAACCGGTTTTATTTGGTTTAAAACATTTTAAATTTTTTATGTTGTAAAATAAATGACAAAATATTTCCGTTTTTTAGATGCGTGTGTCCCGAACAACTAGTCTTTGAAAGCAGTAGCTCAAGCTATTTCTGGTGTAGCTTTCTGTTAATTTGGAAATGCGATATCCACTATTACTTCTTCCAGCTTTGCTAAAACAGTGCTTCTGAAGGTTTGTTTGTGAGACAAGTGCCAATTCTTTTTTTTAATGGCTATCATGCTACATGATATAGCTGGATTCATCCTTCAGCTCAGACAAGCTTTGGGATTGACCTTTAGTTGATGTCTAATAGAAACCACTGTAAAAAAATGAATTGGACCAGAAGTACCCTTGACAAATGTAACCGTTCTAAAAATTAATCTATTTCATTCCATACTGACTCAGAAATCTCCACTGCATGGTGACAAAGCTCTACAAGATACCTTTACAAATTCTTATATTGATTCATATATAATGAGTCACTAATTCTCAGCATGTTCCTTTGCAACTCTGAAAACTACAAAATTTAGTCTTTAACGCTTGCGGGTGGGATTTTTCTTGTTTATTTTTAGTCTACAGTTTACAATTTTGTCTGTTAGCTCATCTTTAATGTCATTGAATAGCGCAAACGCTTTCTTCTTCTTTTTTGACCTGACCACTTGGATGGTTAGCAGTGATGATAAACGTGAAACATCTAGCTGCGAAGATCAGACCCTGGCAACAGCAGTCTGAGCCTCTGTTACCCAGCATCGGGTCAACCAAACTCTTACTTTAGGGGACCCGAGAAGCTTTTGGAGGCAGTTCTGCCTCTGGGTGGGTAGTTCCTTTTTGGGCCACGTACAGCTCCCCAGCTGGGTTTGTCCATCCAAGCTAACTTGGTTTGGGGTAAAACCGAGGGTTCTGAGAATGCCTGGCGTCAGTGGCGGCGTTTGAGGACAGCTGTGAGCCTCGGTGGGACTTGGACCGCAGGACTGGGGATGGAGGTGGGTTCAGGTTCCTCGGATCTCCTCGCTGCCCTCCACCTGGTCTTCAGAAGGCGCTGTCTGCTTGGCGTGCCGCAGCCCTCGGTGGGGAGAGCCGTGGGGCTGAGCGGCAGGCCGGCGGGGCTGGAGTCCTTGCTGCTGGGCGAGCCATCGGAGGGTGTGGGTAATGGCTTTTCAAGACAGATCTCTATTTCTTTGTTTTGTTTTTCAGGAAATTGTGCTGAGTATGTAAGAACTTTTCAGGAATTCTCTTTTCATTTATCCACATACCACCTGCTTCCTTGGGTGAAATGGAGACTTTGGGGAGGCAAACCCATTGGCACCCTGTTCGGTGGGAGTGCTTGATTTCCCTTGAAAAGGTCTACCTGTTACTGGGGGGAGGGGGGGGTGCTGAGTCCCATGCTCACTTACCAGCAGAGCTGGTACCTTTGAGAGCATCAGTGTCTTCTGCTGCTCTCTCATCGGTATTTTCAAGGAAGGAAGCTGTGCTCTAAAAGCCAGAAATCTTGGGTTTTGCCAAGCCCGTCAGTACGCAGCGGGACGTTCCTCTGTCGTTGGTGCTGTGCCGCTTGCAGCCGTCGGAGCCCAGCTGTACGGTACGGGGCTGGCGTTCTCAGCCAGGCGAAACTGCCCAAGAGTTATTAAAAGGGTTTCGTTTATGCGAGTACTTCTATTTTCTCTGACCGTATGGAGATTCCTCCCAAGACGTGAAATTGTATTTGCTGTTTTTGGAGATTGTCATGAACTGTGTAAAAACATTTGTGTCCTAGTGCTTCAGGTGTGAAGTTCTTCCTCTGAAAAATGTGGAGTTACAGCACTCAGTGAGTAGAATGTGTGTGTGTGTGTAGGTGTAAATGTAAGTACTACCCACCAGGCAACAGATTCAGGATTCTAAAAACCATGTGGATGTCAGGGCTTCACTCTACCGTCTGTGCGAAACACCCTGAGCTGATCACTAACGTGGACAAAGCCTCTGAGAATTATCCTCAGCCAGCACAGGAGACTAGGACAGAAACTTTGAACGTTTATTTAAAACTGCAGGTGCTATTGGGACTTGTTTCAGAACTCGTTTTTCTACAGCTGCTTGTTTTGGTTAGATCAACATTTGATTGCAGATGCAGTTGCTTTTTGGTAAAGGGTTTTCCCCTTTATGTTGAGTGCGAATTTCTGACATCTTTGAGGTTCTTACCTGAAAGAAATTGAGATTATACACATATTTTAAATAAAGTATTGTCAGTCTGCCTATGTATGCTGAATTCCTATTATGGCTCTTAAGACTTAGGTCAAACCTCTAAAAATGGGAGAGGTGTAGTGGAAGAAACTTCTGCCTTAGTTTTAACGTACCTGCACGGTAACGCTGCCAGTCAGGGTTTTGAAGTGGAAGAGCTGTGTGCAATCAGGCGAGTTTGTTTCCTTGGCAGAGGTAATGCAAAATCTGACAGATAGGATGGAAGATTATTTTCTTCAGGAAATAAATAATATGCTTAGGTAGTTAAGTATATTTAGGACAAACCTAATCCAAGTTTAGACTGTGGAGGTCGTGTCTAGCCCTTGCCCCTGTGCAGTCCTATTTGGCCTCTCAAAATTGTGGCTGGAGCAGAGCCGGGAGGCCATTCGCATGCAGGGCGAGCTGGTTTCTTCGGCAGTCGTGGGTATTTTGGTATGCTGCGTTTCGTGGCTGTGCGATTCTGTCGGTTGCTTTGATGACGTGCTTTTGCAGACAAGAAAGAACGTGGTTTTTACCAGGGGATGCTACCAACCTCTTTACCTTGTAATGGGAATAGAGGGGAAATCCGTGCAATCTCCGCTTGTATTCCAGAACCTTGCTGAACAAAATGAGGTAACGCCAGAAGAAAAGTCCTTCCCCCGCCCGCCGTCATTTCCATTCCGCGTGTAGAGACCCCAACAAGGATTTGGCAGTTGTCTGTAGATTGACTTGGTCCATGCACAGATTTGGGAGTGGGAGATGGGTTTTGGTTTTATTTTTTCCTTTTTGTTTTTAGTCTAATGAGTTGGTCTGTCCTAACTGCGTTTTGTCTTCTGTCTGAGTTCATAGGAGGTGATGGGACGGGAGAAGGAAATGTCAGCATTTCCTGTATCCTGTTATCTTGTGCTTTTTATGGGTGCTGAATTAAATACACCCTGAAAATTCACTGACGTTTGGATTGTATTTTGACTTACTGTAATTACAGATTTCACAGTAGAAGCCCAAACCTACGCAGCACTTTTCCATATGCGATTCTCCGTGGCACTCGGTTAAAGACTTTTGTGCAAAGTGCTCTGCTCTCTTGTGTTGCCTCAAGCTTTGTTGTCACCGTGTCTGACTCGTGGATTGATGATGTGTGGCCGCACGGGAGAAATTGCTCGGTGTGGGGGATTATTTGGTCACCACAGGGACTGAAATGTGCAAGTAGGGTGGGACTAATTTGACCTAAAACTCACATTCTGGAGTACAAACAATTTAGAAATTTTAGTACAAATTTAAGAATAAAGTGCTGCGTAAGGGTAATTTATGCTGCTGTCTGATTGCATCCCGTACTGATGTCATCATCTGTGGCGTGTCAGGTTGAAGATGCATGATACGTATTTAAAGAGCGTATTTTTGGAAGAAGGAAATATATTGCTTAAAAGCTGAAAAGTAGGGTAGTACATCGGACTCCTTGGGTGTACTCCATTGGGAAGGCCTCAGGTATGTACTGAGGTGTGATCCCCTCCATACTTTTGAGACCATCGATTTACACAAGGTTTGAAGCGTGCAATGAAGCTGGAAGTGGGTGGTTTGCAGTAACTTTTGTCTCCAATTAAAGTCAATTTATTTGAAAATCTTTGGGGAGAGTTGTGGAGTGTTGAAGTCTGATGATATTTTCCTACTGGGTTTTCAAACATTCTCGACTTGCTGTCATTAAAGGATTCAATTAATAGCATGGTGCAAGTG
Organism: Opisthocomus hoazin; assembly: GCF_030867145.1. NCBI lineage: Eukaryota > Metazoa > Chordata > Aves > Opisthocomiformes > Opisthocomidae > Opisthocomus > Opisthocomus hoazin. Next base: position 1,848,687 of record NC_134427.1, on the reverse strand, counting down.
ATTGTTTTGTGGAGAAGAAAAAAAAAGTGTCCTGAAGGCACTGCCGTATTTTTCTTCTGAACCATTGGTACCAAGTTTGGCAAATGGAGTAGAGAATTCTCTGGGGGAGAGGAGAGAGACACCTAATACTGACGCTTGCTTTTTGTTGCAGCAGGTGGTTCGTGTGAGCAGTTGTCCATGAGAGGTTTTCAGACATGATGGCCGACCAGCCGCCTCCGTTAGAAGCTACGCCTATCCTGAATGAAGTGCCACTTCTACCTCATATGGTTAATGGGGACAGCATACAACAGGCAAGTAAATCCGTTGCACTTCTGTACACGTCGTGTAGAACCGTGCCAGCGGTGGTAGTAGGGAGGCTGACATTCAGACATGCTGTGGAAAATAGAACAGACAGGAAAAGCTGTTTGTCGTACAACTTGTACGACGGCTGAAAGAGGAGGAGGCTTGAAATAAAGCAACCATGATACCGATTTGCAAAGTTAGGAAAGCATGTGGTTCTCAGCGCTGATGCCATCAGTAAAATGGAAAAGCAAGTACAGAGAGGGAGAAAATCACTCAATGTTAACGTAGTAGAAATGTGAAAATATTGTGAATTAAAAGGGGTGTTTGTTATACGCATGTAAGTGCTTTAAAATTAAACTAAAAAATGAAAGAAGAAAAGGAAAAGTACAATATGTGGTTTTAATAAAGCACTAAGGTTTTGAAAGCTCTGCTTAAAGCTCAGGTGAAATAATCAATATTAGCAAGTGGTTGCAGTGCTCTAAACCAAGAAGTCTGTTGCAGGGACATGAGAGGAAAGACCTTGGCTTCCTGATATTAAGTATCTTCATTAGTAATTACAGTGCAGTGGTGAAACCTGAGTATATTTAGTTGAAACTTCAGAATTTTATTGGACACAACGCTTCAGAAGGACCTAATATGATTAGAAATACAGACAAAAGTGAAAGCAAAACACTTTGAAGCACAAACTTCTTGTATGAGTTGTCAGTAAACTTGAAGTGAATTTACTGTTTGGCAGTGGAAGCCGAGTGCCGTGTACTGTAAATGCTGAGGTGTCTTCCCATCATTTGGAGGTAGACTTTCAGTGCACTCAGAAATATTGTAAGCATCCTGAGGGTTTAACACTGGATGTGAATTGAAGAAGCATCTTCCCCTTGCCCTAGCAGCTACAAACGTGACAGATCCTGGTCGGAGAGAAAAGGTGGGTTGGTTTGTTTCAAATAGCCAAGTGACTGGTTTTTGGCTGGCTGCAATGGGACAGGGTGCTAGATAATCTCCTGTAGGCTTTCCCGGGAAAGCTGGAATCAGATGATGTCCCAAGGTCCCTTCCAACCTGGGCTGTTCGAGGATTCCGTGATAACAAAACATAAATTTGAGGGCTTTATGTGCCTGGCGTTAAATAATCATTTTATTGAAGCAAGGGACAAAACTGCCCATTGCTTGAACCTGATCAGCATATAACTTCAAATAGCTGACAGTAATTAAAATAGGAAGTAAAGGGTTAATCCAGAAGGAAAAGTTGTGTAAAAGTTTCCGGAGGAGAACTGTCGTATGAAGTGATTATGAAGGGTAACAGTGAAGACCTTGGCATGTCTGAGTGTACAGTGGATAAACAGGGTACAACAAAATAATCACGAATTGTTGAGGGTCTGATAGACCATCAATGCTGGGAAGTTTTAACTGAAATATCCTTTACTTTGTAGTTGTTAGAAATGGGGAAGGATTGTAGTATGCTTGCTTGTAAAAATAGCCTTTATTTAACAAAAAAAGTCTACTCTGCTTTTTTCCCCCTCAAACCTTGGAAACATAAGTCCAGTGACTGTGTTTTGAAATAGGTGAAGCTATAGAGTGTCGAAGGTAGTTCTCAAGTTCTGGCTTTAGCAGCGTGACATTTTAGACACTGACCAGCTGTGAGGTTGTTCAGTAAGCAGTGTTTCATGTTACACAGAGAAAAGCAATCAAGCAGATGTAATTGGTGACAATCTGCATAGCTGTATTTGCATACCATGTCTTGGTATGGATCAGTGTATAGAACGCTCGTGTGTTTTGAATGGCCCAAAAGGAGGTGAGAGTCATTGAAATTTTTGGAACGTAGCAGAGACTGTTTGCAATCAGGTGAGGTTAAAAAAGAAAGAGGAGTTGGATCTGGGCGATGCGTGGGAGAACGGCATTTGAAGAGTAGACTTTGGAGACTGGTAGTCCCCAAGACTTGTAAGTGAATTATATTGGAAGTAACGAACAAGTCTGTCCAGTGAAAATCTTTGTGGGACCGGGAACGTGATTTTGTGTTGATGTGCCAGCATTCCTCGTTCTAGTGTATCTGTGTCGTGGTGCCATCCTTCAGCTGCCGAACAAATCCTCTTGCTGCTCTTGTTTGTGGCACTTTTCCCAAGAGAGGAGAAGCTTCTGAGCCACAGTCTCGCATTGGAAAGTTTGCTTTTAAACAGGGTATTAACTTAGAAGCTTAATTAATGCAGATGGCTTTTTAAATTATTTTGCTGCTGGTGCCGTCGAGGATAGGCTAGTGATAGAGTATTGCAGAGTGTTTTTGTTTTCAGGAATAAAACTTGTGCTGTTTGGCCAGTCACTTCGAACAGTCAGATGCAGCATCCAGTTCATTGGTTTCATTTCACATAAAGTAGAAGGTGGAAGTTTTCTGGAAGGGTTTCTTGTTCTGAAAAAACAATGGAACGTGTGTGAGGATAAAGGCAAAACGCTGACCAGTGGCTTGGAATAGCTTGCTCCCACCAGTTCTGAAAGGGTTACGTGGGACACCCGAAGGTGCTGACGTTAGGGTGACTCCTCTCACTGGTCTGTCCTCAAACTTGGCTTAGATTAGCACTCGAGCTTCCTGGAAATTTTGCTTGTGGAAGGTAGCTGGAACTGCATTTGCTTCATTAATTACAGTGAGTCATTCCTGTAAGACATTGCCCCGTGCATTCCTGAAATTCCAGTCTCTGAACGGCTCTGCAGCCCTGCGATTCCACCACTGGCTCGTGATCCTTCTCCCGAGCTCACTTCATAGGTTCCTGAACTCTTTGTGAGAACTTCGGTTAATGGAGACCTGTTGCGAGGATGTGGCGTGTTCAGAGGCTCTGAATTTCTAAAAGGATCCCTCTCCTGCCCTCGAAGAGGAGATGTGCTGTGAGGTTTAATACCTGCCTGTGGAGTCCTGGCCCCTGCCAGCGTCCGTCCCCAGCAGCCGCCGTTCGCAGCAGACCTCCTCTGTCCTGGTTCTTTGTGCTCTGGCCGATCCCCGGCCCATTACTGTCCGTTTTCTTTAGACAGTTAACATCGCTTCTCTCTCTTTACTCCTAGAAATTCAGTAGAGTTTAAGCTGTAAATTTACTTATATACTGAAATGACAGATCTGCTGAGGTTTCAGCATTTTAATTATACCATTTTTAAAAGGATTGTCTGTCTGTCCTTCTCATGGAACCTTAATAAATACTGCTGACTGGCTAGATGGCCTTTTCAGGGCTTCGTGGTGTTTTACTGATGTCCAGAAGCAACTCCTCTACCTAAAGTAAAATTCTCCTGTACTGTGAACTCAGTGGTGCAAGGTCAGTGTTCAGATATGCTTCTGCATCCCCAGTTGAAATAAAAGCTGAGATCAATATGGCAGTATGCAGAAGCTGCTCCTTTGAGTCTTGCTTCACAGCAGTGTAAGTGTAACAGGTCTGTGTAAGCCTCTGTCTCTTTGTGCACGCTGGTAGAGGGAGAGAAAAGTGGGAGACGTAAGCTGTGACTTCAGGGAACCCGGGTGCGTTTGAGCTTATTCTCTTATGCGTTAGCTGGAGAAATGTGTGTTGGTTAACGCCAGCGTAAGCTGCTTGGCAGACTCTTTGGAAAGGAGTAGTCAGTGGTGTTGGTCACACTGCAAAGGGTGAATGAGGGACTACAAGAATTTATTTTTTTTAAGTCTCACTCTTTTCAGTGATCTTTTTATTAATGACCAATATAATAGAATTGAGGTGTGCTTAGTAAATCTGCAGCTCACGTGAAATGGGAGGAATTGCAAGCAGCTTGGAAGCCTGAAATGATTTAGATTACTAGAGAGGTAACGTAGAAAATTAGCAGCAAGTACAAAGTAGTATGTTTGGGCAAAGCAGTCAGCTTATGGTAAGGAATGACTGGTTTAGCAGTGGTCCTTTAGAAGAAGGTCTGCCGAGGGATGGATAAAGACTGCAAGTGGAAGTCATCAACGTGGCACTGTTTCCAAAAAAATGCAGATAAAAATCCCCAAAGGATTTATATACAGGGTATGGCATCTAAATCACAGAGAACAGTGTTTTCTTTTATTGGTGCTTTATTCGTTATTTCCTTGGTGGCAAAGACGTGGAGTAAGGGTTCAGGCCGAAGCAGGGAACGTTGAAATTAGATGATAAAAGCTGTGGTGATGAGGCCAGTGAAGCTGTGGTGCGGGTGCCTGGGGAGTTTATGGAGCTCCATCACCGCAGGTGTCACAGCACAAAACAGACAGGCGTATTCGTTAAGGTCATTAAGTCGTACCGTGAGTTAGATGACTAGGTGATGGCTTCAGCACCCATCTACCTGATACAGTTGTCATTCCACGAGCAGTGTAAAAGTATTTTATAAAATTTGAATGAATGAAAATTACGCTTTTTGAGTTGCAGAGCTAGTTTTACAAATACATTTTATTTCAGTTTTTACATTGACCTTCCTTCTTCATGTGCTAGGGGGGAGTTTGGACTGTGTAACAGCATGGTTCTTACACAGCCAGACCCCCCCCTTTTACTGAAGAATTAGGCCCGTGTCTACACCATACAGTAGAATCTCACTGCAAAATGCAGAATTTCTAAAAGTAAAAAAAAAAAAATCCCCCCAAACCTCTTTTGTGTTTTGTTTTCTACAGGTTATTCTGGTGCAGGTGAACCCAGGTGAAACATTCACAATCACAACTGAAGATGGACACATTCAGTGTATCCAAGGTAAAGGAAAGACTGAAGTACTGAATCCAAATATTTTGATGCTGCACATATCACAGAATTACTGCCAGCAGTTGTTTCTGTAATGCCATGTGTGTTTTCCTGTGTTCTACAAGGTAATAAATCAAATTTTTCAGTTTTTACTTAAAGCACAAATGAGACAGCACCGGGGAATAATTGCCAAGATTCCCTGCATCTCTGCAGACTTTGCTGCTAATTGAAAAAGGCCTGGCATCTCGGCTGTTTTTGTGGTGACCCTTGAGTAACTGCCTTCTCGGAATCTTAACTCATGAGTTGATGTGGGATTTAGTCCACATTAGCTAAACAACTTCAGTGGGCGCCGTGTGACCTCGCTTTGCTGTAAGGCGGTGGCGATAGCAGGCAGCTGGCAGGGGGGGGGCAGCGCTGCCCTCCCTGTGCGCCTGCAGACTGCACGTCACCCTCCGGGTAGGTGACCGAACTGCACGGCTGAGTTGGGTCAAAATCCCGCCTGTAAGTCAAGTTGAATTTATCACTATTTCTGTTTTTGTAATACTTTTCACAATTTCAAATTATATTATATAAAATGTGTCCGTTCTGCAGTCATCAGATCCTGGACAGGAATACTTTCTGTCAGCTCAACGTGAAAAAAATAATATATTGGGTTTGTTTGTTTTAAAAAAAAGTTGGTGGTCCAGCTGTCATTATTACTATAGTGCCAATGCTTTGCTACGGACTTAACTCTGTTACAAAAGAAGAACTGAGATTTATCTGTGCTAATTCTTGTGCAATTAAAGAAACACTGCTGGCTGTATAAGTGTAGTGTTTGAGATAAATCTAATCTGTGCATTTTGTAGAACAAAGGTACAGCCATACTTGCATTCAGCAATATTACCTACAATTCTGGATGCTTCCTGAAAGCTGTTAAATCATACTGAATGTGTATTTTGAATGTGAAAATCAGTTATCCATCAGTGACATAAATTGTATTATTTTTCGTGATGAAAACTTTGTACAGTCACTTCCTCATTTTTTAAACTCGCAGTCCTGATTGTTTAATTGGATAGTTTAAGCCTTGCTTCTAAATATCCTTGTCTGAAAGTAGCTCCATAAATACAGAGTTGGATGCAGCTGCTGGCTTTTCGGGCACCGAAGCGTTTGCGAAAGGTGCCCGGCGTCAGTGACAGCCTGCTGTGGTGAAAAGCGCTGCCTTGTTCCTCCACAGGTCCAGCCCACGTTCCCATGATGTCCCCCAATGGGTCTATGCCACCTATATTTGTGCCTCCCGGTTACGTATCTCAGGTAAACTTTAATTTACTCTTATATTTCAGTATGTTTGTGGCATTTTAACAGTGAGGCGATGGATTATTTTACCTGGAACAGCTGGTAAAAGCATTTCTTGTATTTTTTTCCATTGAACTTGTCAACTCTTTGACTTTCTTGTAGGCTCTATCACCTTCTGTTTGCTTGGTAAAATTTACAGTCATAGAATCATAGAATGGAAAGGGTTGGAAGCGACCTTAAAGCTCACCTGGCTCCAACCCCCTGCCATGAGCAGGGGCATCTTCCACCAGCCCAGGGTGCTCAGAGCTCCATCCAACCTGGCCTTGAGCACTGCCAGGGAGGGGGCAGCCACAGCTTCTCTGGGCAGCCTGGGCCAGGGCCTCACCACCCTCATGGGGAAGAAATTCTTCCTAATATCTCATCTCAATCTGCCCTCTTTTAGTTCAGAGCCGTTCCCCCTTGTCCTATCCCTACACACCCTTGTGCAAAGCCCCTCTCCATCCTTCCTGTCGGCCCCTTCAGGCACTGGCAGCTGCTCTAAGGTCACCCTGGAGCCTTCTCTTCTCCAGGCTGAACAGCCCCAACTCCCTCAGCCTGTCCTCGTAGCAGAGGTGCTCCAGCCCTCAGATCATCTTCGTGGCCTCCTCTGGCTCCGCTCCAACACATCCACGTCCTTCTTATGTTGGGTCCCCAGAGCTGGATGCAGGACTCCGGGTGGGGTCTCACGAGAGCAGAGTAAAGGGGCAGAATCACCTCCCTTTGATGTAGTCTTCAGGTTTTCTTTTATAATGCTACTAGGCAGTAAAAGATTACTTTTAGTAAGATAGTAGATGGCTCTGAATTGGCTGTCTGAGCTCCATTAACAGGATCCACATCTTGATTTTTCTTCAGTTCTGTTTTCAAGGTGAGAGTAGGCGCCTGGGTCGTGCAAGCGGTGGCAGTTGAGTGCAGCCTGGCACGTGTCAGAGGACTGGTGGCTACAGTCGGTGCTTAGCTCTGCTGGGGACAGGCTGGTGGGAGCAGAGTGGGGGCAGCAGCCCGCTGGAACGTGTCTCACGCGTGCTCTGGATATGAGACTCGTGTTTCTTACATGGAGGTTATACAGGGCATGTACCAGCAGCATTCTCTCTTTCATCCCTTAGGTCTTTTTTTTAATTTTTTCCTGGACTACATAAGATATTTCTCTTTAATCTTTTCTCATAATTGGAATTTTTCTATTCTAACATAACTCTGTTTATCAAAGTTTACCAGCTCTGATCTCGTTAACAGCCAGCAAAACACTCTCCTGTTTCAGCAGGAGAGCGAAGAGGAGTGTTAATGCTGGTGCTTGAGCCTGTGAGACGAGCAGGACTCTGGGCTTCTCTCCCAGCTTTGCTTTTCCATTCTCGCTGATTTTCCACTCCTCGGCGGTGTTACATCAGAGCAGATCGGACCTGCGCGTGGCAGCTGAGCTGTTACCAGAGATGGCTGAAATTACCAGTTTGATCTACTTTTAAATTAGTGTATTTTTAAAAGGAAGTAATACAAGACAAAGTTTAAGCAGCACAGACGAGGTTTGTCGTTTTCTAGTGATGTTCGAAATAAGGAGTTTCCTGAGTGGGTTTGAAAACCTTGTAGCTGTGTGTTCTTGAGTTCCCCAGGCGGCTGTCTTTTTGCATACAGCTGCCTCTGTAGTTTGTGCTCCTGCTGTTGTCAGGAGGTACTTTCATGCAGAGCCTGAGGAAAGATCACCCAGATAATTTAGGCATCAGTATGAAATCCAGTGCTCAGGGCAAACAGTATGCAAAGCACTGGCAAACGCTGAGGTGTACAAGCTGAAAAATACATTTGCTCTGTGTTTGCTGTCGCAGGAAGCTGGGGGGGGTTGGTTTGTTTCGTTTTCCCTCGGTCATTATGACCAGGATAGACAAGTTTGAAACCAACTTTAAATCAGAGCTTGAGTTATGTACGCAGTTCTTGTCAGCAGGTGAGACTTGGACTTGCGGTGCCCAAAACGGTCTGGCAGAGCCCCGAGACAAGTTCTGCTGGTGTCTCCCCGAGTGGAATGGGCGATTCAGCAGCGGATAGTGGGGATGCAGCAACTTCAGACTGTAAAATCATGTCAAAGTCTTACTATGTTAATGTATCCCTTCCACCCGAAACTCTGCCATGTGTTCTTGCTTAATGTGTACATAAAATAGAGTTAACAGAGCTGTCAGAATTTGCCATGGGTTTTGACTTGTGGATCTTACAGCATGTGTTATATTACGCAACGTAGGGTGATTCAAGTGGTGTATTTAGTTCCGTTGATGAACCAAAAAGCCCCCCACGTTGTTTCTAGAACAAAGTGTATTCCCTGTAAGCTCAGTCTGAAGCAACTTCTCCTTGCAAGTTTTTTCTTCTATTTAAAGCCTGTGCAGAATCGCTAATAACGCAGCTGGCCCCGAGGTCTCACAGCTGAACTTGGTCGTGGCAGTTTGTGAGTGGACGCAGTCTCTTTCCCTGCAGAAGAAGAATTTCTTGTTAGTTCGCTCTGTCTTTTGCTGGGGAGCTTTTCAAAATGTACTTTTGGCATAAGCAATATTTCAACATCCGTAATGCCTTCTTGGCCAACTAGGAAACGCTGCAGTGATTTCTTACAGCGAAACTAAACACGCTTGGAGAGGGGATCTTGGAGGAAATAACGGGATAAAAGATATGGCCTGGCTTTGTGCAAGTGCTTTCTTTAAATGCCTGAAGATACCGGTTGTGTACACTTTTAGAAACAGAGGGCTGTGTAAATAAGTTGAAATCTTCTAAGAGCAGTTTGTTTTGTATAATTTACTGTACAGATTGCATTAAAAAAAGGCATTTTTTTGCATCTCAGCTTGGTGTGCCAGCCCGCAGCTGGAACGCGCCCCTCGCCTGCACCCGCCGGTGGTACTTTCTGCTGCCGACGTGATCCAGCTCTGTGTACACTAAAGCACTGCAGGGCCCTGCCTAACAGCCTTTATGATCTGCGTTTTGAAATGCAGCTCGGAGGAGATGACTGATGTAGAAGGAAGGAAGCGTAAAGCTGCAGACTAATTTTAAACCAGTCTAAGAAAAATACCTGGTTTTCCTGCTGAGACTTGGTTAATTTTGAAGTGTCAGTTTGCCTTTAATATTGAACATTTTTTCTATCATCAGCTTTTTTTCTCTCCCAATTACATTACTCATACCTTCTTGTTTTTTTTTTTGTGTGGGGGAGAGAACCATTGATTTGTTGTCTGCCTTGAAATAGAATTTAATACAATCTAGTTTGCTTCTGAGTCATTCTTCACGTTAGATACACCCTGAATTTTATGCCAGTGGACGTCTGTATTGTGGCAGAAGCAACAAGCTGGAGTGTGACCGGGTGATTTCTCCGGTGGCCAGCTCGGAAGCCTTTGGCCCCAGCAGAACTCCAGGTGCTGGAAACTTCATCCCTCAGATAAGCGAAGCCGACTGTAACCGCAGAGCGGCAGCGCGGCAGTGCCCGTGTCCCCTGTCTGTACCGCGCGCCCGACCCGGGGAACCTCGGCCTCGGGTTGCCTGCTCCAGGTGTCGTAAAGATGAGGCTGAACTGGACATGGTTCTGCTTCAGTGTCATCGTTGTTTAATGTGTCTTCTTGTGGATCCTGCTCTGGTGTTATTTCTTGACCTTGTCTTCTACAACCTGTGTCCTGTCCAAAGCCTCTTCTCAGTTTTCAGATTTAGAGAAGTGTTATTGTATAAAACCTTCATGTTTTTTAAATTCACTGTAGGAGAAGCAATACATTGAGATATTAATGTATTCCACGTTGGCAGAATTAGACTCCAGAAGGAGCCTGTGCATCGCCAGTGTAGGACACAAGCTTAAAGTGTGCGTGCACGTACATACGCACGCACTGTCTCAGCATCTTTTTCTCCCAGAGCTCCGAGCACAGACAGGTTCCTTGTCCGAGTTCTCTTAGCCTGTGGCCAACATGAAATACCGTGACATTCGGGTTGGATCGCAGCAGGAGACGGCAGAGCCGACTTGTAACGCTTTGGGCTTGCCATAGGCTGCGAGTGTGTACGCAGCCGTGTGCCACGAACCGGGCGGCAGCGGCTGCTGCGAACGGCAGCGCGGTTGGTCAGGACGGTGGACGACAGGGTGACCATGAGCCAGCAGCGTGCCCTGGGTGCCAAGAAGGCCAGTGGGATCCTGGGATGCATTTAGAGGAGTGTGGGCAGCAGGGCGAGGGAGGTTCTCCTCCCCCTCTACTATGCCCTGGGGAGGCCCCATCTGCAGTGCTGTGTCCAGTGCTGGGCTCCCCAGCTCAAGAAAGATGAGGAGCTACTGGAGAGAGTCCAGCGGAGGGCTACGAGGATGATGAAGGGACTGGGGCATCTCTCCTACGAGGAGAGGCTGAGGGAGCTGGGCTTGTTCAGCCTGGAGAAGAGAAGGCTGAGAGGGGACCTTAGAAATGCCTCTAAATATCTGCAGGGTGGGGGTCAGGAGGACGGGGCCAGACTCTTTCCAGTGGTGCCCAGCGACAGGACAAGGGGCAATGGGCACAAACTGAAGCAGAGGAAGTTCCATCTGAACCCGAGGAAGAACTTCTTCCCTCTGAGGGTGACGGAGCCCTGGCCCAGGCTGCCCAGGGAGGCTGTGGAGTCTCCTTCTCTGGAGATATTCCAGCCCCGCCTGGACAAGGTCCTGTGCAGCCTGCTCTGGGTGACCCTGCTTGGGCAGGGGGTTGGGCTGGGTGACCCACAGAGGTCCCTTCCAACCCCGACCATTCTGTGATTCTGTGATGGGGTCTAACACTGTAATTGCAGGTAGACGGGGAATTGCACCCTGGTCAACTCACGTTACTTGTTTAAAAGAAGATATGTGTTATTCATAAATTATAGGTTGCTTAGCACTTTGGTGTGTGAGGCTCAGCCTCTTAAAACCGGCTGCCTCAAACTCCGGTTGCTTCCAGTGACACGCGCTGGGCTTCCCCTGGGGTTCAGTGTGGTGTGTACATCCCTGACTGTCAGACTGTGGGTATAACCTCAAGCACAGAGATGCTTTATTAAATGTACAATATTTACAAGATCGGTTTCGTACTGATGTTTCGTTTCTTATGTTGCATGACAGGTGGTGGAAGAAAACGGAGTTCGTAAAGTGGTGGTGTTGCCACACTCGGCTGAATTCCATCCTTCCATGCATCCTCCTCCTCCTCCTCCTCCCCACGTGCCACATTACATGCATCATCACCACGCTTTGCTTCCCCACCCGCCTCACCCAGTGTACCCGCCGGTGCCTGGGACGGGAGAGCTGCCACCGCAGTTCATTCACCAGCATCCACCGCCACACGTCTTTCAAGAGCAAGGTGAGGGCGCGATGATGGTGACGTACCCGAGGGGGCCTGCTCGCTGGGTGCATCCGCCCTGAGGCAGCCGACGTCTGTCGGGAGCTCTGTGTCACGTTCCGTGGTGGTGGTGCTAGTTAGGAGACGCCCTGAGCCATACCTGGGTTTAGGGGGCATCTTAAAATACACCCGTGCATCGTGGAGCCTGGTCTGCAGGCACTCTGCGTGTGCAAAGGATGAGCGTATACAGTTTAAATCTTCCGCTGTTCTGTTTTTGAGAATTTAATGCAAAGCAGTAACTTATAAGTGTTCTACTACTGTGTGTGTTTTTCATGGATGCTTACTTTTGTTACTGTAAGTGCCACAATCATTGCTTCTGCCTTTGTCTAGTAACTGTGCTCTCCAAAACCGCTGTGTTTTGTCACAGCCTTGACGTGAAGTTTTCTTGAAAATGCATTTCATTTGATCCATGAATGTATTTTTTTGGCTAGACAGAGTCCAAACACAACTGGCAAGAAAGTAAAAATAACATACATAGACCAAAAACCCATATTAATCCCTGTTGGAGGGTGAAGTGCAAGTCCACTCTGCATTTAAAAATTGGATGAAGCCGTACTTCAGTGGAGGACTGGGATCGCTGCTGAATTAAACCAGGCTGTAAGCCTTACTGTGTAAACAAGCATTTAGCACAGAAAGAAATTAGACTGCGTAAGACCAGTCACCATCTCTCTCTCTCTCTCAAGCTTAAACTGGTAATTAAGCTGTATCGGCTCATGTCTAAGGTAAATATTCAGTAGCACCCAAGCTATGGTGTAAAAAGTAAGTTTGGGTCCGAAATTTGCTTATGCTTTTTTGAAAATGTGACTGTACGGCTGCATCAGGGAAGAAAGGCGACTTTAAGGCGTGATCTTGAGCAGCTGACAAGAGAAAGGCCTGAAGAATTACACTGGGAAAAAAAAAAAAAAAAAAGAAAAAAAAGCCCAAACGCTACACTCAGCAAGTGATGAAAAATAATGTTTAAGGAAAAGGAAAAAAAGGAAGAATCAACCATTTGGATATGGGTTAAATAAGAAAAATGGAAATTGGCTTGCAGATATTTTGTATGCCTTGCTGTAGCATTTCACTAACATTGACAACATTTCAAAACAAGAATTAAACCTCCAGGCGCCTTGGTCCCTACTAACTGGTCGTAACGCTCGTACGCCGATGTGAGCCCGATCCGTAAAGGCTTTAGCAGGTGAGGTTCCAGTGAAGCTCTGCCCGTCAGCGGCGCGGTACCTGCCTGTTCCTTGTCTGCTGCTCCGCTGCCCAGAGACCCCCCTGAGTAGCAGCCCCCAGCCTCCTGGGGGCTGCACAGAGGCACCAAGCCGGCGTGGTGTGAGCCACGCAGCTCCGCGCGTCTGCAGACTGACAGCGAGCACAGTGAAGTTCCGCGGGTTTTCAAGTTCTGGTTTGACTCTAGTTGCTCTTCCAACTTCCAGAGGTGTCAAATAAATTGTGCTGAATAATGACATGCGTTCTCCTTGCTTTGTAGAACCTCGTTCGCATGGAAGGACAAACTTCATTCAGCGAGACGAAAGGAGTCTCAAAATGCAAGAACACCTGAAGAAAAGACTAAAAGACAGACAAGCTAGTGGTCACACTAACAATAAACTTAACAGTCCTCCCTCTTCACCACATAAAGTTGTTAATTCTTCCGCTGCAACAATTCAGAATGGAAATGGGAAGGGACAGCAAGGGGCAGGAGGACCACTAAAGCAGAAGCAGATAGGAAAAACAAAGGGCAGCCCAGATGCAGAGATGGGAGGTAGGTTGCATTGAAAGGGTAAAAAAAAATTCTAGATTCATTTGTAACAGAAGATAGCAAGATAGTTCCTGAAAAAACTGAATTTGGAAATTTCTTTGGCTATTCAGGATTAAAGAAAGCCTGAAATGCTTTTCATTATGTTTAGGAGTTTTTTTTCCCCTTCTAGGTATCGTAGTAACGTCAAATTTGTTCATTTGAGATTTATCAAATAAGGTCTTCAGGAAGATTTAATTTTAAATCTGCTGTTTACTTCTCTGCCTTCTCTGACCCAGGACTGATCAGTATTCTGAGTGAGGATGACCTGTGGGTACTCACATAAAAGACTTGCGGTGTCCCTCTTTGTGGCACTGTTCAGATAACTAGGAGTTATTTCAGACCTGGAGGAGCAGGAAGGTCCCTGCAGGTTGCTGTCTGATCGGTTGGAATGGCATTCAGCGCATCATTTTGCTCAACGGAACGTTTGAGCTTTGTAATAGCTCACGGCTGTTTCCTTGCATGCCCTGGAAAGCCTTCTGTACCGTAGCTTTGTCTTCCCTGTTGGTTTGAACCAGCGTCGCAGAAAGGCAGGCGGTTTCTTCTCATGATGCCTGAAATGATTTGTGCAACTCCCAGTGTTTTGTGCGTGTCTTAAATCGAGCGGCCGTGTCGGGCTGCAAGGTCTGGTCCTCATCTGCGTCACCGTTGTGTTGAACTCTTCGGTCAGAGAAATAAGAGAAATCTGGCTTTGTATCCCGGGAAGTGAGGAGAGGAGGAAGCTTTTATCCAACTTGTTTCAAGGATAAAAAAATATGCTTCAGTAAAAGATTTCTCTTAATGCAACTTTATTGGAGGAGGGGGAAATAAAAAAAAAAAAAGGTTTTTATTTGCGGGCAGAATAATATCCACAATTGTTTGGTGTGGACAATTTTAAAGATAGGATTCAGTTTGCAGATGTGACCCTTCGGGTACCTGGAGGTATTTTTGGTGTGCAGTTTTGATCAGGCTTCTTCCACATTGTGCCTAGACCAAGTGTTTTGCAATAGAAACTCAAGGAAGGCGCATACAGTAGAGAGATAAGATCCTATTGTCATTGTTTGAACACCTTTCATTTTTGGAGGAATGTTTTGGTGTTGTCAGAGAAAAGCCATTTATGCTCACGTTAGGAAAATATACCCTTTGTGCAGGATGTACTAGAAGGGTTTTTGTAACACTGTTGGTTTTGGATAGTTCATGTTTCTACCCTTCACGCAGCCAAAACAAACAGGGGAAATGAACTTTGCACAAGAAGTGCTATTGTTAAACTCTTCATGAGGTGAACTCCATCTTGTGGTGGCATTTTTGTGACAGACTGGTTTACTCTCGGGGTTTTCAGTAATCTGGTTTGTGTTTGAAATTTCAGAATCTGACACAGACTCCAAGAAATGTGATATTCACTTGAGCATTGGCAAACCAGTCGTAAGTATTATCCGTAAAATACTATTATTTTCTGTGCCTGTACTTCCTATAAAATAACGTGGCTTGTTGTTTCTTTTTTTTTTCTTTTTTTTCTTAATGGTTTAATTTTATAATAGAGAAAATGTATTTTAGTTGTCAGAGTTTATAGCTGGGAAAGGGCAACCATGCTATAGAAACCCACTATTTCTCCACTTTCTGAACCGGTCTGTGTGCCTCAGTTTCCCAGTCTGTGAGCCGAGAGGGTGTCCACGCTGCCGCTGCCTGGTGTGTGTGAGGGCTTTATTGCTCACCAAGGGCCTGCTACCGACCAACGGCAGCCTGTCCGCTCTTGGAAGCGTCCTTCGCTCAGCATTAGAGGATTTAGGAATTTGGGGAGTAGAGTTTACAAAAGCAGATCATCTTTTTATATTATGTTGAGAAATTGGAGCAAATCTTTGAGTATTTATAGACTTATATAGGAAGTTGGAGTCTGGTGATGTTAATTTAAATGTCTGAAGGCTAAAACCGCGCTAATATTTTAGATCTTGAGCCTGCTTAATGAACTCTTCTTTGCATTACCTACACGGCAAGCATGGGTTGTATTCTCTCGCTCCAGCTTTCTAGCTGTCCTTCCTTACGGCAGCGTTTTTCATTGCTGCTGCTGACATCCGCCCTTCATGCGAACAGCAGGCTGTGTTGGCTTTGTCAGAGAGGATTTGGAGTGCGGGAATCAAGCAGCAGAAAACTCAGACTGAAAATTTTAGCCGTGAGTGGTGAAATACTGAGATCCCTCGAGGCAGCTGGAACAGCGTTAGAACGTTGGGCCGTCTGACTCTGCCTCACACAGAGCTGGTGTCAGCGGTCACGACTCCAAATCGCAAAATTTGCTCCAAACGAGTGATGCAAACAGTGCAGGGGAAACGGGAACTTTCTCTTCGTGCACTCGGGCGATGTAGTGTGTCTCCCAGGTTGTTTAGGGCTCGAAGGGAAATCCTTTAATATGATACTTTAGAAATGAAAAGAGGAAATAATTGAAATTCAGATGATGACTCAGTATTTCCACTGCAAAGGTAAAGAATTCCTCCAGTGAGGAGCTTCATAAGGCAAACTAGCGACACCATGTTATTGACTAATATACCTTTTCTTACAGAAAGCAAACTTACTTGCATTATTTATGCTTTTAATAGGTTTCTGATATACAAGCAAGATCAGCCGTTCTGTCCTGGAATCTCCCAGTTAGTTCACAGAATGGAGAGAGCCATAGTCATAGTCCAGCAGCATTTACATTTGAAGTAGCAATATCCAACAGTGGTAAAAATGGAAAATTTAAATCTGTCTATGTGTAAGTTTAGTTTCTTCATTTAAGCACAATACCGATGTTTAAAACCATTAACCAATCAGCAATCTCTCTGTCAGGAGCTGTTTGTTGACTTGCAGACCTACCTACTTCACATGAAATAAATTTTAAGTAATATCGCTAAATGTGCGCTACATGGTTTTGCTTTTCAATAAGCTTTTATCCTTTAAAGCATAAGGAAGAGCTGTAACGAATTATTTCTTTTTTCCCTTTTCACAGTGGGGAGGAATTAACAATCACACTTCCTGATCTCAGACCAGCAACGGATTACCATGCCAGGTATGTTGCTGGGAAGGAAGTGCTTAAGGCTGTTATTGATAACGCTAATTACAAAATTATTGTGGCTTCATGAAAAAGGTGTGGTCACAAACAACTTGAGGAATATTCTGCATAAAATATCACAGCTATGGACATTACTATTGCTATCTAAACTCCTCCCATCTTCTAATTTCATAATAATGCTGTCTCATTTTCTTCCCTGCTATCTTCTCTGTCTTGTCTTGTTTATCTGCAATACAAACTTTGAGATCCTCTGGTATTTTTTTAGAACACCAAGACTGGACTCAGTGAAAGAGATTGAAGGCAGGGGCAAATAAAATCATTTAGACTTTACCATGGATTTGCAAGTCTGACTTGATTTGTCCAGTTGCTTCTCTGAACTGCAAGCTTCTGTAGCAGCGCGAGCAGGGAAGTGGAAGCTGGTTGAAATGGGGCGCAGTGCGATGCTGTGCTACGAGGGAACAGGACGTGCCATTGGGGAATCGCCACGCTGAGTAAATAGGTGTTACTGGAGAAGGTGTTTAACTGGGCAGGAAAATGACAAGCTGGTTAAACAAGCCAGGGGTACGCTGTGATCCAGCAGCAGCAGAGAGCCTCAGTGCTCGGGCACAGGAGGAGACAGGTTTTAATACTTCACTGAAGCAAACTTCTCTTCTTAACCTGCAAGAGAGCTCCGAGGGTGTTGAACGCTCGCCGCTTGCCCCGGGTAGCGTAGCGTGCGTTAGGTTCGTGCTGTTGCTTTCCATACAGGCCAGCTGGATTTCACCAAAATTCCTTTGATGAGACAGACAGTGTTTCTGAACAATTAGTCAAGTCGTTGCTCTTCAAAAACAAACAGAAACGAGCATGACTCTTCTAGAGATTCTGCCCACTGTGCGCAGTTACCCTGCTAAATGTGGCTTTGCTGCCTGCGCAGCTGCCTTAGCTCCTGTTCGTATCCGTGCTCTTGCACAAGTGCTGTCCATTAGGAGCCTCCAGGTCTTTTCAGCAAAAAGTTAGTTTCAAGTCAGGTGTTCTGTTACCATTTGGTAACCACTTGCTGCAGTTTTCCTCATCCCTCCCACCTGTACTTCATCACTAAAATGCCTCCGCTGTGATAGACAGTAACTGTGAAGTCGGTGAAGGATGCCAAGTGGAGTCTCCAGGATCAGCGCGTGCGCTCCGTCACGCTGCTGTCTCCCCACGCGTCGAACGGACACCGGTGTTTCTCATCACGTGGGCATCAGTTTCTGGAACCTGGAGCGACATCATAAACTCGCTTTCTGCTGTTTCTTCCTGAATGAAAAGGCATGAAATGGTTTTCTTTAGAATCAGTGGTCTGGAAGAAGGGCAGCTGGGCGCTTATTTCCTGTAACGAGCAGGCCGGTCTTGTTGCTGTTGTTTGTGACTAAACGCATTTCTAAAGCTGACAATGCTTTCCTTAAATTGTCAGGTGCTAGGGCAATATTAATTGCATCATTAATTAGATATTATTATATTTTTCTTATTACAGTAATATTAAATTCATCATTAATTGTCCTCTGTTCAGAGTTTCAGCAACCAGCAGTTCCATAAAAGAGTCCATTTCGGAATTAGTGAGTTTCACTACGGAAAGTTGTGAGCCAGACTGCCCGGCTGCGCCCAAGCTGGTCAGCAGAACCAAGAACAGCCTGAGCGTGCAGTGGAAGGTAAGCGGGCCGCTGGACGCCGGGAATTCCCTGCGTGCTGTGGGTGGTGGCTCTTAAGCTGCTCAGGTGAGACTGGTAACCGACGTCACGATTGTGGCTTCCTCTTTCATTCAGCGTTTACTGAGGTTCTTGCGAAGGGCTTTAGTGTGCTGGGGTTGGTAGGAGGTCGCTCCGCGTGTGAGTAGTCAGTAGGAAAGGTCGGAACTGGCAGCCCGGGAAAGGCTAAGAGCAGTGAAGTATTTTGCTTGGGGTTCTTAGGTGATAAATAGATCTGACTTAACATTATAATTCAGAGTTCTTAGAGTTATTCTGACCCGTTCAAAGTAAGTTTCTTTGGCTAGTTTGTAGATTTCAGTTTTTTAATCTGACTTTTGACTATATATACGGTATCTGTGAAGACTTGTTGGTAACTGTGTTTCCTTGCCTTTCTGTGTTTTTCTTATGACTATGCTTATACCTGGAAACCAGTTTAAATTAATTAGTTAAATTACTTGTATAGTCTGTACTTGGAAAGTGAAGGAAGCTCCCAGTTCATGTGTCATAGCAAGCACAAATGCTGCTCGTCTGAGTGCTTGTGTTACTCGGACAGTTGGTGAACACACAGTGCAAGGACACAAGGGAAAAAAGCTGTAAGAATATCATTTACATTATTCATGAAATAAAGCTATTCATAAGTTCATTTTCTAAACTATGAGAATGAACAGAAGTAGTACAGCAGCCTGGAGAGCCATCAAGAACGAGGAATTAAACAAGTTAACATACCTGCTAGTTTTTACCCTTTCTGGCTCACTGCACGGAGTGAAAACAAGTGTGTTTGTGGAAGAAGAGGGCTGTTCCCTGTACCTACTGCAGATTCCTTTTAGTTCTACACTCAATATTTTGTTTTAAAAGGCAGTTGGAGTATATTATATTCCATTGTTAAAATGTTTTTTAATGTGCAAAACTATTCAGAAAAGTACAACTATTTGATTTTAACTCTTTTCATTGTCTCTTTATTTTCAGTCCTCAAATGACAATGGTTCCAAAATAACTAATTTTCTTTTAGAATGGGATGAGGTAAGACCTTTTCTAGTGCAAAAAAAACCCCGTCATAATGACATCTGTAGACCAATTATACTTAAAAATACTTTTTGCCTAGGTACCTCAGCTATTTTCAGTGCAACCGTCCAGACAGTTTGAAAGGGCCAAGCCAATTAAAAAGCTTGACTCAAACGGCTAGGCTCGCAGCGATTCAAGGCGCCAGCCCTTTCGGATCCGCGGAGGGGATGGTGTGAACCTCCCTCGTTTGGCTCTCGTCATGCAGAGCGTCGTTAACTCCCATGCTCTGTCCAAATGGCTGAGCGTTCGGCTTGTGTCTCCGGTAGCTGTCACACATACCGCTCAGCTTTGGAACTTCCTACTGAAATGTATTCTGAAGTGATAAAATAATTCCAAAGTGTGCAGTCATTTATTGCCATTTTGTCAAATCTACAGTGCCAAAAAGTTAACAGGTATCTCAGTCAAAATGTAGTTTCGTTATCAAGAAGGCTCCGGATTACTGTCAGTTATACTCAGCATGGCTGTGACACCGTTGGCTTTTTACATTCTGTAGGCTTACTGATTATTTTTTGTTTAATTATTATTAAATTAGTGAAATAAAATTTAGGGAAATGTAGAGTGATGAAGTTGACCTTAGCAGGGAGAATACAGCCCTCATGCAAAAAGTGACTCAGCTTGTTCTTGCTTTCCAAAGGGGAAGAACGGACCCTTCAAAGAATGCTACTACGGGCACCTGAAGCAGTATAAACTTACCAAACTCTCTCCTTCTACAAAATACTCGCTCAGATTAGCTGCTAAAAATGACATTGGAATGAGGTAATGAGCGCAGTGTGTCCTAGCATTTATTTTCTCATTAGCTACAGCTGCTGTTGCTAACGTTTTGAAAAAAATACTTTCCCAGTGGGTTCAGCGAGCCCGTGACGTACTACACAGCCGGCATTGTGCCCCCGGCCCCGCCGCCCCCGGTGCTCGTTGACGCGGGAGTGAGCTGGCTGTCGGTGAAGTGGAGCCCGCCCAGCGGCGTCTCTTCGGACGAGGCTCTCACTTACAGCTTGGACGTGGAAGAAGAAGGTTCGGTGAGTGCTGGGCTTTGCTCTGTGTGCCCAAGTCTGGTGTGCAGTAGTGCTCAAATTAATAAAACAACTCCGCGTTTTACTTTCAAATAAAATTCGTGTATTCGTGAAATGGAGATGAAATTCAAGCTGAAAAAAAAAAATGTGATCAGTCTGATCCGTTTTATTGTGGAAAATAGTGACTGCGTTTGTTCTTCTTTTCCATCCTTCACAGGGTTACGGCTTCCAGCCGCAGTACAACGGAGACGAACTCTCGTGCACTTTAAGAAACCTTAGGAGGAGTACGGCCTATAAGTTCAGGGTTTGTACTGTGTTCGGTTCCAGTTTAACTATGACCGTGTGCTTTGCTGGAGTTCGAGCGTCTTCGTACAGCTAAGACACTTTCTGTGGAGACAGCAGCAGATTACCTGCAGTACCTGCAGTTGTTGTAATAGTTTTGGCGGAGTCATAATACAAATCAGATTTTTTGCACTAGCTAATGTTGTTTTTCTTTAAAATTGTGGCATTTTCTGTTGGTTTTGGTGGTTGTTTTTGCGTGGAAGAACTTTAGAAATCAGCAGCATATTACTTGTCATTAAATCAAGCATTTATTATATATTCGATTCATTCCCGCAACAGCTCTTTGCCTACAACAGTGAAGGAAAAAGTAGTCCTAGCGAGGTGGTGGAACACAGCACCAGTCCTGACAAACCCGGGCCACCAAGTAAACCGACCGTAAAGGGCAAGATCCACTCGCACAGTGTGAAGGTTACGTGGGGTAGGTGACGTTCGGTAGCGCTGTGCTGGAGTGCCACTTACGTACGCGAGGTCACTCAGGAACGCAGATTAAAAACCAGAGGCCAGCTCGGGCTGGTGATTTGCCTCTGCAGCTGTCGTTGTTGCAAGGAGAAATACTTAGCGCTACCAAAAAATCGCACCTTGGTTTGTTCTGGGGTTGCAGCACAAAAGTAATGTTTTTCTTTCTTCATTTTAGTGACGCGGTCAATGCTCTTGTAACAGCCTCCAGACCTACGGTCATGCTTAAACAACTTTCTTGCACTTTTAAAAAAATAAGAGGTGATACCTGAAATTGGCAGTATTTTCATAGTTACTCTTCTTCTTGGCATAATGATGATTAATACTAGAAAAAACCCACTATTGTTCTGGAAAATGTATTGTGAATATGTAGGCGCGCTGTTTTTTGTTTCTGTTTGAATTGAGTTTTCCGCTTGGGTGTATTCTACCATGAGTGCGTCTGTTCGCTGGAAAAGCTGATAACAACATAATGCATTGCTTTTAAATCTTCTGTAGCTTATTTTAAGATCTTGGTTTCTTTCAGAACCACCCAAAGATAATGGAGGAGCAGACATTTCTAAATACTTTTTGGAAATCTGGGACACGTCAGTTGGTAAGCAACCGCCTCGAAGTACTGATGGGCTCGTGTGCTGGTTCGGTGCGCGGATTCACTCCTCGTCGCTCCAGCAGTTACTGTCCTGTTTTCACGTGTCTGCGTTGTGCCGTGCGTGTTCTTTGCATAATTGTCTTTCCAGTCAGATTCTGGGGCTTGATTAGCTCTCAGGTAATAATTGTGTGAGAGAGTTGTCAAGGCTGAATTTTGCAGAAGCATTGTAGTATAAATTATTTTCTTTCTTTCCTCAGGAAGTAAGTGGGACACCGTATACAGCGGTTTCCAGAGAGAACACGTGTGCGATCACCTCAGGCCTGGCACTTCGTACAGAATGAGAGTTTATTGTGTCAGTAAAGGTGGTGAAAGCCAGGTGAGAAACGTGGGAGTGAATTTGATTCTGAAAACCATTTCTGTTTATGTTATAGTGAAATGTTGTTTTGTGTTTCCACTCTAAAATATAACGTGTATTACTGCTAGGCTTCTGACGTTACGACTGTTACGACTGCGGCTGTTCCTCCTGGCCCATGTCCTGCTCCGTGCCTGGCAGGCAAAGCTAAGCCCAAGGAAATCGCTTTACAGTGGGGTAAGCTCCAGTATTTCTGAGCAAAATATGTTTCTGATTTAAAATGTCGTAACAAAATGAAAAATCTGTAGAACTCTTCAAGGAAAAGAAATTAACATATATAGATGTAGTCCGTGTTCTTAGTTTTGTTTGTTAAGCAGACCAAAGCTTGCTCCCCACCGCTGATTTGGTGATGCACGCGTGTGCAGCCGCGTGGTGAGACCTGGGGCAGATGTAAATGTCTTCTGGCGAGCAGGCTTGCCGACTGCCTCGTTACTGACACGCGTTTGGCAATTCGAACGTCGGTCCTCCTTGTCTCATTTTTATCTCGGTGAAGTTGATAATCAAAAAGTCATGAAGATACACTTTTTTGAAGGAGATATATGGAAAATAGCTGAAAAAAATTATGAAAGCTGTCTTTAACTGGTGTTTGGGGGGGAAAAGCAAGCTTCATAAAGTGTTTGTGTTGAGATGTATGATAAAAGCCTGCGCTCTGACTTTTAGAATTCATCTGATGCAACTTTTAGCTTGAGAAGGCTAATTAGAAACTGTTTAAAGGAAAAAGTGTTCTGTGAAATGAATCAGGGGAAAAAAAAAAAATCTCTTTTTATTTCATAGGCCCACCATCCGTAGATGGAGGTTCTGACGTTACAGAATATATTGTAGAGATGGCAGACTCTGAAGAAGAGGAACGCAGACAAGTGTATCAGGGCCCAGCAGCTGAATGTGCAGTGAACAGCCTGCTTCCAGGGAGAACGTACTGCTTCTGGATACGAGCTGCGAATAAAGTCGGGGTAACCACGGCGCTGGCGAGAGCAAATCTCTCTTTTTTTATTTACATAAGAGATAGCAATACGCTATTGTCTTACAAGCCTGATGATATTCTGTAGCTTCTGTGTTCTGTTCTGTTGAAGGAGCAAAATTTCTTATTATTCATTTCTTTGACTGCAGTGTGAACCCTATATTTCTGGCTGTGAGTAACCACTTAATGTTTGTGCCTTAGGAGACTGCGTTCTGTTTTACAGCTAGCGCAGACTCCGCAGGTGGGTGGTGCGGGAATGGTGTCGTGTAGAGGGGTGTGTTCAAATAACGCCAGCTTTGGGAAAGGCTGGGGTAAGTGTTGGTTGCATAAAAGTCTGTCTGGAACGGTACCCAGCTGCTGCTGGAAGCCAGATCCTGGCTGCAGGGGAAGGAGGAGTTACAAAACCGTAGTGCTGGGGGTTAGTGGGAGGATTACAGAGATCCTGCAGGCACGGGGCCAGTTTCGAGAGCAAACTAC
This sequence comes from Opisthocomus hoazin, assembly GCF_030867145.1. NCBI lineage: Eukaryota > Metazoa > Chordata > Aves > Opisthocomiformes > Opisthocomidae > Opisthocomus > Opisthocomus hoazin. The sequence continues at coordinate 1,825,313 of NC_134427.1, read as the reverse complement.
CTGCAAGGAATTTTAAATGGTGCTGTGAAACTAAGCACTGCCTGCTTCTGTTTATTTCTCTGTCAAGTTAAAAATAATTTGTTTTCTTCGGCTCGTACGCTTGCGCGTCAGTTCTCGCTCTGCCGCTGTTTCTGCACTCATGCAGTTGTGTTCTCTTGCAGTTCGGCCCTCACTCTGAGAAAGCAGAGATCTCTACGGCTCCGGGGCCCCCCGATCAGTGTGGCAAACCCCTGATAACTTGTAAAAGTGCAACTTGCGTTGTGGTTTCGTGGGAGGTAGGTTTTCATGATTTTCAGTAACGCACGAATTAATATTTGGCTTTTAGAATTGTAGCGACACGTGTATGATACACAGAAATGGAAGAAACACCAAATGTCGAGGTGGAATGTTTGAGTGCTTTATAGAGGTCTACACTGGTTTTGTAAATTCTGTCAGCTATGAATTTCCATCTTAACTGAATAAACTGGGTGACATTTAATCCTCCTCGCGGTACGGTAACTGGTATCACAGAATCACAGAATAGTAGGGGTTGGAAGAGCCCTCTGTGGGTCATCTAGTCCAACCCTCCTGCCCAAGCAGGGTCACCCAGAGCAGGCTGCACAGGACCTTGTCCGGGCGGGTCTTGAATATCTCCAGAGAAGGAGACTCCACAACCTCCCTGGGCAGCCTGTTCCAGGGCTCCGTCACCCTCAGAGGGAAGAAGTTCTTCCTCATGTTCAGACGGAACTTCCTGTGCCTCAGTTTGTGCCCATTGCCCCTTGTCCTGTCACTGGGCACCACTGGAAAGAGCTTGGCCCCATCCTCCTGATCCCCACCCTGCAGATATTTGTAAGCATTTCTAAGGTCCCCTCTCAGCCTTCTCTTCTTCAGGCTGAACAAGCCCAGTTCCCTCAACCTCTCCTCCTAGTGCAGATGCTCCAGTCCCCTCCTCATCCTCGTAGCCCTCCGCTGGACTCTCTCCAGTAGCTCTTCATCTTTCTTGAACTGGGGAGCCCAGCACTGGACACAGTACTCCAGATGAGGCCTCACTAGGGCAGAGCAGAGGGGAAGGGGAACCTCCCTCGCCCTGCTGCCCACACTCCTCCTGATGCACCCCAGAATCCCATTGGCCTTCTGGGCACCCAGGGCACGCTGCTGGCTTATGGTTAACCAGTCATCCCCCAGCAGTCCCAGTCCCTCTCCGCAGAGCTGCTCTCCAGCAGGTCCACCCCAAGCCTGTACTGGTGCATGAGGTTGTTCCTCCCCAGGTGCAGGACCCTGCATTTGGCTTTGTTGAACCTCATCAGATTCCTCTCTGCCCAGCTTTCCAGCCTATCCAGGTCACGCTGAATGGCAGCACAGCCTGCTGGTGTATCTACCACCCCTCCCAGTTTGGTGTCATATGTAATACATTTAGTTCATCCAAGTGGTAAGAGATGGGGAGTCACTCCAAATCCCGGTCTGAACGGTGGTGGAGTTACAGACAGTGTTTAGATGGAAACCTTTTAACAAGCTCAACTTAAAATCATGCCCTTGGCTGTGGTGCTTCTGTTCCAATGCCTGTCCGGCGTAACGAGAGATCGCGCTCGTACGGTGAACGTGTGTGTGTGCGATAGCTGAAGGGCAATTTCTCACTTAAACCCGCAGAGTCCCGCGTGCAACGGTGCAGAAATCAGTGAATACAGGCTGGAGTGGGGCCAGGCGGAAGGGTCGATGCACATCATCTACACGGGCCCGTGCCAGAGCTATGAAGTAAGAGGCCTCACACCTGCAGCCACGTATTATTGCAGAGTCCAGGTATGAAAAGCCTTTTCACAGAATCCCAGCATGGTTGGGGTTGGAAGGGACCTCTGTGGGTCATCTAGTCCAACCCTCCTGCCGAAGCAGGGTCGCCTACAGTAGGCTGTAGAGGACCTTGTCCAGGAGGGTCTGGAATATCTCCAGAGAAGGAGATGTTATGAGGAGATAATTGTTACGTGTTACTGGGGAAATGAACAAGTAGGTACGGTTTGAAGAAAAACTTCAGCTAGAGACGCATAAAGTTACGTACTGTCACCTACAGGCGCAGTATAGAAGGTCATTGGTAAAGGTGCTTTCCCTTCTCCCCCAGTCCCTCCTAACTACACGCTTCTACAATTGAAATGCAGATCTAG